>NW_003852434.1:10802368-10808045 GCF_000181295.1 Otolemur garnettii
AGGGGGGAGGGAGGGACACCCAGGGCCCAGGGCAGGGAGGGCCGCGAGGGCCCAGGGCAGGGAGGACAAGAGGGCCCAGGGCAGGGAGGGACAGGGAGGGCCCAGGGCAGGGAGGGACGCCGAGCGCCCAGGGCAGGAGGGAGGCCGAGGGCCCAGGGCACGGAGGGACAGGGAGGGCCCAGGGCAGGGAGGGACACCGAGGGCCCAGGGCAGGGAGGGACGCTGAGGGCAAAGCAGCAGCGTCTTTGGGATGGAGCATTAACAAGAAGTTGCCAAACTGGAAAACTGAAAGAGAGAATAGACGGGAAGTGAGAGCGGAGAGACTTGAGAGTTGGTGAGAAAGGAAGGTAAGGGCAGGACTTTGCAAACAAACTGAAGAATGTGCACTTTGGCCTCAGAACAGTGAGAGCCCACTACAAGTTTCAGGCACAGGGTCATTTTTAGGAAGGTTTTCTGGGCTTGAAAACACCCTTGACTACCCTGGTTTTCTGAACTGTCCCTCTCCAGACTGGAGTCTTTACTGTCTCACTCAGGTGGGCACTGAGCATGTACTGTTACTATTAAAGCCTAAGTGTGCAAGTCTGAATTATAATAATTTCACACACCAGATGGCCATGGACCATTTCTCAGATTGCTTTGTATTTCTCCAGAATTTACGACAATATTCCCAGTTCAGTATCTGCATCTAACAACTCGCTTCTCAATGCCAGACACCAAAATCCAATTATCTGATTAACATCTTCCTGTGGCTTTTTCAGACCCTTCAAGGTAAGCTTTTCAAAAACTTACTTCATTGTCCTTCCTCCAGACCCACTTGTCCTCCTGTGTTCCCTTGTTCCGTATATGGCATCACTATTCCCTCAGTTGGCCCAAGCCCAGAATCCTGGGCATCATCCTTGATCCCTCTTCAATTACCAAAATCTCCCAGATCCCAACTTTTCTCTACCCCGGTTACCACTGTGATGAATCCCACCTTCATCCTCTCTTGCCCCAGCCAATCATTCTCCAGGCATGGCCAGAACACTGATGTCTTTATAAAATGACAAATCTGATCACATCTCTCTCTAGAGCAAAATCCTACAATAATTCCTATTGCCTTAAGATCGAGTCCAAAGCCTTAAACTTACAAGGTCTTTCAACCCTTCATTAGCCAGCCCAGAATTATCTCTTTAACCTCATCTTTTACCATTCTCCTCCTCCCAGTCCACACTGAGACCATTTTGACATTTTTCCAGTTCCTTCAATGTGCTATTCATTCCTCCCTCCCTCGACCCCAACCAAAGACCCTTCCTTACCAGTCTCCTAATATCATCTCCACCATTAAGACTCTTGGTTCCATGAACACAGGAAGGTATATGTCTGGCTCACCGTGACCTGGTGCCTGGTACAATGCTAGGGGCCCAGTAAATATTTTCTGAATTAACAAATGAATGTGTATATGGTTGGAGTTTATTCTGAATGACTTCATTTTTCTCAGACTGTAATTTCAAGCTTTCATTAATTTGCTTGTGATGAGAACAAAAGCTTTGACTAAGATCAAACATTCTAGAGATACACTAACACAAACATACACACACGAAGCCCTCCGTAAACAACACGTTCCCCTTTGCCCTCTTTCGTATTCATTACTCCACACTCTGTGATTAAACATGTGATATGACTAAACATATAAATACTGAAATTGTACAGTGTGTAATGTACAAAAATAAAGCAAAGGGTTAGGGTGGGATTTGAGGAAGGGAATGCGGGCTGGTCCAGCACAGACAGACACAACCAAGAATTTTTACCATGAGGTGTGCAGTAGGCACGCAGACAGGGTGGGCTTGCTGGCATCAACAGACCTGTTGTTTTGCTGAGGCAGTTGCTAAAAACCACAGAATTTTTTTTTTCCATTAAGGATCTAGAGCCCAGATCCTAGAGTCTAAGATAAACAACATGTGTCCTGACCATCTCAGCGTCTTTGGCTTTTGGAATCCTAAGGTTGACCACCCACGGGCTGTTCTTATTCCACTGCCAACAGGTGACTATTCAGAATGAGATCACCGTGTGTGCCCCGAGACAAGAAGAAACAGCCGAGTTCGGTGCTATGTCAACCAGGCACGGCACAGCTGCTCCACTGCAGAACACACACAGACCGGTGTAAAACAGAACTCAAGCATCACCAAAGAAGTCTCTGTTTATATAATAAATTGGGAGAGAGCCTGAGTCTGATAAAGCTGCCTTCGCCTACTACCCAGAGAGGGGATGGATAGATTCCCCAGGGTAGGCTGGCAGAGCTACCCCAGGTGTGCACGAGGCACGCAGTCGGGTGGGCCTGCTTGCATCCCTCCTTGCCTGGGGCCCTGTGGACTCATCAGGAAGCATGCAGGCCACACTGTGCCAAAGCCCCTCACCCTAGTCAGCGTTCCCACCTGGTTACAGGGGCCCCTCCCACCGCCAAAGAACACTCTCTCCATGTCAGGGAATTGATTTAAGAAATTCAAACCCCAGAAAGGATTAAGTACCTGCATTCAGTCAGGCCCTGGACCAAATAGCAAAGAAACTTGGTTTACTTCAGCCTACACTAGTGGGGTCTTAACCAGGCCTCTTCCTACCCTTAAGATTATATGAAAATTGGTGTATAGGGGCGTATTACTCCAATGAGAAAGGTCACATCCACTGGATTGCTCAGGGGTCAGAGAAGGCCGAGGTGACGGAGAGCTGGGTGAGAGGTCTCGGAGCTGTCACTGTATCCTCAAGGTGCCCTGCCTGCCCAGAGTGGGGAAGCACCAAGGCATCTGGGGCCGTCCACGCCAAGGGGCTCTGCTCTCTGCCTCCATCTCTTCCTTGCTTTATACTGGGAATAAGGAGCCACACTTCAATTTCCCACAAAGTAGCAACGGCCATCACTCCATCTCTCCCATCTGCGTTACAACTCCAGATTTCACCCAAACCTCAGCTCCACACCACTTGCAGAAACATGTTACTTCAGTTGAGACTACCTCTGAGAAAGCATGGGAACTGGGCCTAAGGGTCCTAAGACTCAAATACCTACAGGTACTGAACCAATCTGGAAAAGACCCGTAAGTCTGCAACCCTCAAGACTAAGCTCCATCCCTCACTGAAGTAACCCTGACATGCCACCAGACAGCCCCCTCTTGGGCAGGAATGGCCCCACTGTAGTTCTGCATATGGCCCCTTTTCCCTGGGCCTGGCTCATCTAAGACCACAACAGTGAGTCAGAGCTATAGGGGCTTGTCCCCCTTATATCACATATTATGTCACCTCACCGCAGGACTGTCATTCTTGTACAGATGGCTAAAGAGATGTGCTGAACCCAAGGGAAACGTGAAAGATATTTTGATAATCTCAGAAATAAGCCCGATTTGGAATACACAGTACTTCTTGGACAGCTCTACCTTGAACCTTAGAGAGAAACCCTCCATGGAACAGCCAGCTGAGCTGACGCAGGTGAGGGTGAGTCTTGCCCTGATGCCACCCCGCCAGAGGAGAGTTATTTTGTTATTCGAAATCACATGAATAAGATCTGTGGCTGCTGTTGTTACATGTGGGGAAAACTGTTCAGATTCAAGATATCTAATATGTACATGGTTCAGAGAAAGTCAGTGTGTTTTTTAAAGAAATGTGTGTAAATTCCCAAACAAACACTGTTTGTTTCCAGAACAATGTAAAACATTAGCCAATAGACCTATAGCTGGTCAAGTATGTTCCAGGCAGCAGAGAGTTAAGAATCTGAGATACATCCATTTATAACCTTAAAAAATTATCCCCATTGGTCTGATTAAGACAAAAAAAAAAAAAAAGACAAAGAGCCAATGGAAAGAAAAACATCCTTTGCAATTCTATTTCACTTCAGTAGACAATCAGGGAAACAGATGATAAAAGGTGCCCCCATCCTCAATGTACAGACTCAGTTGCCTTCGAAAGGCGTAATGTGAACCACCCAGTTACAGCTCAGTTGCCAGTGGAGCGGTTCAGCTGGTTTAGTAAGGTTCTCTACAGCAAAGTTTCTTATTGATGCCAGGCCACGGACTAGGTATCAGAATCAGCTGGGAGACCCGTGCCCAGCAACAAACAAGTAGATAAAGCAAGTAAGATACATAGACACGGTGGAATACTACTCGGCATACAGAGAGCAAATCCTGCCCTTGCAGGATAGAACTGGAGGACAGCAGTGAACAGCCGGGAACAGAAAGACAAACTCTGCCAGTTCTCACTCATGGCTGGGGGCGGAAGGGCGGGGAAGAGGGGTCAGGGAGGTCTGCTAAAGGATGTGATTACAGCCAGATGGGGGCAGTGAGCTGAGCTGCTCTATACCACTGTGGGGTGACTGACTTTACAGTAAAACGGTTTCAAAGAGCTAAAAGGAGGCTACTGAAAGTTCCCAACACAAAGAAATGATGCGTGTCCAAGATGACAACGGAAATGCTAGTTACCCTGATCCCATCACTATATATTCTGTGTCTCGAAACATCACTATGTACCCCACGAATATGTGTAATTATTTCTCTAAAATTTTAAAAAGATAATGTATATACTGGGAGAAAATATTTGCAACTCACATATTCTATAAAAGAGTTATATACAGATTGTAAAAAACAAAAGAAAAATTTTTAAATAAACAATTGAAAATCTTACCTCAACTTGCTGACATGGCTTTTTGAAGAACTATTGGAGATGTATTAAAAGCATTACAAGAAAGAAACTTCGACTGAGTACAGCCGTTTGGTGGTTTTGGTTTGGCCATTACGTAACGGCATTAACTAACAAGTTACAGGTACAAACGTTATTTGCCAAGAACGAGTAGATATTACTGCTCTTTTAAGTCTTTCATAAGCCATTTCTAGAGTATAAATTATTTAATGATTTGGATCTTAATTATTTGTATATTAATGCTTTCAAAGCCCATTCACAAGCCAGAGACCTCCAAAAAATATCATCAGAAAAAAAGAGGTACCTAACACAAAAGCTCACAACTGCTAAGATATAAAGTATAAAAAAATAAATTGTGTTGGCCTGGTGCATGTAGCTCAGTGATTAGGGTGCCAGCAATATATACTGGGACAGGTGGATTGAACCTAGCCCACGCCTGCTAATCAGCAATGACAACTACAACAAAAAAATAGCTGGATGTTGTGGCAGGTGCCTGTAGTCCCAGCTACTCGGAAGGCTAAAACAAGAAAATCGCTTAAGCCCAAGAGTTTGAGGTTGTTGTGATCAGTGATGTTACAGCACTCTATCAAGGGTGACATAGTCTCAGATAAATAAATGAATAAAAATACATTGTGGACTAACTGACCTCCAGATTTATGGATCACAGAGGATAAATCTAAACATAAATATGCAGATGAAGGGACATAGTAAAAACCATTTATTCATTAATTTATTCAGCTAATTTTCTACATAATTTTTCTACACCTTATACAATATTATTCCTGTTTTTATCAAGCACAAAAATATGTTGATCAGATGCAATTAGCCATCTTCCACGCCTGCTTTGAAGAATGCTTAATTCAACAAAAGTTTAGATTAATTACACGAAAAACGGAGAAAGGCAATACTGTGTATACTCACGACAGCAAATAAATTGTTGATATAATATTTTATACAGTACAAAATCAGATGCCAAACACTTCAAAAATTTCTTTTTATTGGGTTTTTTTTTTTTTTTTTTTTT
>NW_003852434.1:10808232-10814546 GCF_000181295.1 Otolemur garnettii
GCCGAAGCATCGTAGCTCAAGTCCTGGGCTCAAGAGATTTTCTTGCCTCAGCCTCCTGAGTAGCTGGGACTACAGGCAATCATCACAATGCCTGGGCAATTTTTCTATTTTTAGTAGACACAGGGTCTCGCTCTTGCTCAGGCTAGTCTCCAACTCCTGGAGACTATCAGATGCCAAATAATCCCAGAGTGCTAGGATTACAGGCCTCAGCCACCATGCCCAGCCAACAATACCCATTTTTAGAAGTTCTTCTCATTCAAAATCTGTGTCTATTGCTCAGGAGCAATGCTGTCCAGGGGTGCAAATATGGCCACAGTCAGCCTGTCTGTCCCCACACTACTCATGACTTTGACACATGGTTGCAAAATAGACAGAACTTCATCAGATATTTCACAACGTATTTACTGATTTCATGTATTGCCATGTCTATTTTATCCTTGCTCTAACCTTTGCATATTTTCCCTGCAATGTTAAGACTAGTATGTTTGAAGACCATGGAGAGGAGCGCACATGCTCCCCCTCCATCTCAAGTCAAACACACACAAAACCTGCACTCATGCAGGTCTTCATAAGCATCAAGGAGTCTCCTGCCCTTTGTCTTTCCTCCTGCCCTCCTCTGGCCCGCTGAGCAGGGTAACTAAAGAGCTCATTTTAAGGGGTAGGGAACCTGAGGCCTTCTGACTTCAAGTTTCCTTAAGGCCAGACAGAGAGCATATCCAGAGGGCTTTGAATAATCACCTTTCTAGAACTTCCTGATGCCTGCCAAACATCCCATCCCTCTTGCCTCCTCCAAAATGAGAATGAACATTATAGAACCACATGAAATATATCATGTCAGGTAAAATCAACAGCTCAGCGCAGATGTGGAAGGCAAGTATTCCCACTAAACATCCACTCCTCATAGGACTACGCCAAGCCAAGCCTAAATTCTGGCTTCAGGACACAGGTGGGGACTCTTTCCAGCTGGTGGGAGGTATCCACAGGGAGCCACCTGATGCCAGGAAGAGGAAATGGGAGAACAGCAGGTTTCCTAAACAATTCAGATCTAAAGTAAAGAAAACCTGGAAAGGAAAACAAACCACTGCTGAGAAAACAAATGAATAAGATCAATCTAAATCAGAAAAACAATCAATGAAGCAAGGTTATGAAGCAAGGTCAGGCTGAACACCTTGTCGGAGAATGAGGATCAGTCCAATTTTATTCCAAAATTATGACAATGTAAAGCATTCCATAATACTAATAGAAAAAGTTGTATGCAGGGCCTCAAATACAAAATTAAAGCCCAATTCTAAAATAAGGCCTACTTTTTAATTTATTATTATTTAGAAAATATTAAGTATTTACCTTCTCCCTAGTGAGTTAGAACAGTAGTCCCCAATTTTGGGATTAGGAACTGGTTTCATGGAAGAGAATTTTTCCCCAGATCCCATGGAGGGGTGGATTTGACAGAAGGCGGAGCTCAGATGATGATATGAGTGATGAGGAGGGCCTGTAAATACAGATGAAGTTGCACTCGCCCACCACTCACCTCCTGCTGTGGGCCTGGTTCCTAACAGATCACAGACTGGTACTGGGCCACAGCACAGGGATTGGGGACCACAGAGTTAGAAGATCCTCTACAGTGACCACCGTTGCTCAAAGACAAGCATTTGGCCTTTCACTTCTATACCACCAGCACCCGGCAGGGGAGACAAACCAGCTGTGCAATCAGTTTCTACTGAATTGACTGAATGAGTAAACAAATTTCTATCTGCCTTTCTTCTTTGCTGAAAAAATATACAGTAGAATGAATTAATTAACAAGCAACATGAAAGCAAGCAAAAAAAAAAAAAAAACACATGGGGGAACCACTTAATCTTGCTGGCAAGATCAGACTAATTTATTTACATGAATGAAGACAATGGTCTGAGTCCACTCAAATAAGATGGACGGTGGCTGCACCCCAGGAGTTCCAAAGAAGAAAAATCTCGGTGGGTGGTATCAGATCTCCCTCTTCTCTGCATGTCTGCCAAGGTTGTGTTTCCTGACTTCACTATCTCTGGGCCTTTAACAGATTTATACTCAATATTCCTAAAATTCTTTGCACATTATGGAGAAAATGTGTTAACATTATAATGGCCAAAGGAACTGTGGTGAGTCTGGTGGCAACTTGGCTCATGTCCAATTAGCAGCACTTCAAGGGGCTTCTGTTCAGATTTACCTTCTAAACATCTTATTTTTCCCTGGTGCTTAACGTCAAAGTTGCCACAAACATTCTTGGAAGATGTCATAGTAAAATATTCAATAAAACAATTCACAGTTCCTTGGTGATATGAGAGGTACCAACTCAGCGCTGAGCTAAATGAGCTTGAAGCCTGCCGGGGCTGCTTTCCATAAGGGAGAGCTCCATTCTACCTGGTCCAACACACACTGGGCGCAGGAAGGTGCTGCTATCTGGCCCAGTGAGACACAGAGCTCAGTTCCACCAGCACTGCTGATCTGCAAAGCTAAGGTGAAGAACCATGTCTCAGTCCATTTGCAATGCTATGGCAAAATATCTCGGGTTGAATAGCTTATAAGAGGCAGAAATTTATTTCTCATAGTTCTGGAGACTGGAAGGCTGACATCAAGTTGCCAGCTGATTCCAGATCTAGTGAGGGCCCACTGTCCCCTAGATGGTGCCCTCTGGCAGTGACCACACACAGTGGATAGGATGAGCTGGGTCCCCAGGCTTTCTTGATAAGGGCACTAATCCCAGTCATGCAGGTTCTTCCCTTGTGATCTAATCTCCTCCTGTGCACCCTCCCATACATCCCACCTTCCAATACGATTGCTCCAGAGGTTAGGATTTCAAAATTTGGATTCTGGGATGACACAAACACTCAAACCATGGAAAACTGTAAAATATGATTACCCATCCTAAATGCCCATACCTCATGAGGACCATCTCTCCATGCCATCTCCAGATCCCCACCTCTACCATGCCCCCATCTCAGAGGAGGGAAACGAATCCTGAAAACCTAAGAAGACCACTGTCAAAGGTGCCTTCTCAGGGGGAGGCTCACTTGAGCCCAGGGGTTGGAGGTTACCGTTGAGCTGTGATCACACCACTGCAATACAGCAACAAAGAGAGACCCTGCCTCTAAAAAAGAAAAAGAAGAATGACCTCTCAGAGGACAAGAGAAAACTGAACCACTTCTAGATTTGACATATATACTTTTTTTTTTTCTTTTTCAAAACAGAATCTCACCCAGTCACCCGCGGTTGAGTGTCATGGTGTTATTGCTCACAGCAACCTCAAACTTTTGGGCTCCGGAGATCTTCCTGCCTCAGCCTCCTGAGTAGCTGGGACTACAGGCACCTGCCACGATGCCTGGCTATTTTTAGAGACGAGGGTCTTGCTCTTACTCAAGCTGGTCTCAAATTGGTGAGTTCAAGCAATCTGCCCACCTCTAGGATTACAGGCATGAGCCACTGCACCCGGCGGTATTTTTTTTTAATTGAAAATATTTTTGAACATTTTATTTAATGATTAAAATGGTTTAATAAATGTCTTCTTCCAATACCAACAGTGTTTCTGACAGTTTGTGACTACTGACAGTAGTATCAAAACTCTAAATCCCAGTCCCTTCGTGGTCTTGAAGCTGGGTTCAGAGGCTTTGCTCAGGGCTCCCCAAATCCACCTCCTTAGCTTAACATGCTCTTATTTGCCTTTCTGTGCCTTGAAAGGAGAGGCAGAGAAAGTGGTTTGTTAGAAATCAAGGAGCTGTTTGCCTCTGAGCTCCAGAAGGAGCAGCGCTGAATACTCCAACATCCCAGATACGGTACAGGAAGCCACGCATGTACCACACCATTTCCAAAAGCATTTTGCTACCCTATGAATGGGGTACAAATCTGGATGTGTTTTCACTCAGTTTAGGCAGTGGTTCTCAACCTTCCTAATGCCACAGCCCTTTAATACAGTTCCTGTGGGTTGCGGCTGAGAACCGCTGGTTTAAGGAATAAGAGTTACTCAGTGTCCAACTTCTACTCTTACTTCTACTCTAGGTGAAACTATTCTACGTTTTTCCCTCTCTTCATATCTAAAACAGCACTCAATTATACTGCAATAAATTTGGATGTATCTGACGGAGGCAAACCCATAGTAATGTGCAAGTTTCGATGGCAAGGTAGTAAAATCTTTATAGTATGCCTCACTACTTTATATATTTATTGGGCTTACACAAATTCTTTGACTTCTCAAGTGTTCCTTAACTTTCATTTTTTAGTTTAACTACACTATTTAGCTATAAGTTAAAATCTTCCTGTGCAAGGTGGTCCCAATGCCATCCTAACTTGGAGAATTAAAGGGAATTTGTAGAGTCATCCAGCAAAGTTCACACTCAGCATGATAATGATCACGGCCAACATGCAAGGAATAAATCCAATTAGCATATGGGTACTTAGAGTTCATTCATTTAATACGTGGTGACATTTTGATAACTGAAGAATTGAGTCATTAGCACTCTCTGGTTACAACCTGCCTGACAGATTCTGGGCATGAACTTCACTGAGTGAGTTTTCAAGGACTTAGGTGAGGACTAGCAACAGGGACGCTTTCTGCGTTCTGTTTCCTCTGTACAAGTGCTTCTGGGGTCCTTTGGAAGTGGCTTCCTGTCTGCAAAGTCTCTAAGGAAGTATGTTCAACTGTTTAGACACCAAAAAGAGTCGTTCTAATTATTCATGACTTGTTTCTTCTTTTGAAAAATCATCATATTCAAGCTCGATGAAAGAAGTTCAATTGGTTACAACATTTTGGAACTGCACCACTCAAGCTGGAAAACGGCACTGATATAAATCTTTAATTTTAGGTCTTGGTAAAACCACTCCAGTCTAATTTGGGGTATTAAGGGGCAGTGGTTTTTATCTGGTATTTTGAGAGCTTAAATGAGTATTTGCTGACTGAATCAACCCAATAAACCAGCGGATACCAGCAGCATGACACCCTGAACTGTGGACACTTGCTCCATGCTTGGTATTCAGTCCTCATGTAGTGTCCTCCTGCTCCGTGAGAGCGGCAGGTCCATATTCCTTCCCTCCTCTTCTCGGCTGACCTGTCTATCTTCCTGTAACAATCATGACAGCATCTTACACGGAGACTGAAAGCACTAGGCAGACATAAGCTATTACGAGAACTTGTCCAAGACTATCAGGTCGCGAAACTTTCAGTTCTTTGAAAATTTTCTCCAGATAGAAACTTTCAGTTTTCGATCGTAGGTAACTATAAAGAAAGAAAATTCACTAACCAAAACTTTGGATGACAAAAATGTTAGGAAATGTGTTCTCTCCCTGAATGAGTAGAGAAAGTCGGGGAAAAGAAAGACAAAGTTTGGGTTTTTACTGATGTGCACACAGGAAGACCGAGTCATTGTATTTTCTACTCCTGTATTTTTCATCGTGAAAACAATTCCAAAACCCCCATGTTGTCTTATGCCTGTTATGTGAAAAAAAGTACAGAAATGGGAACTAAATGTTGAAGCCCAAGGTCTTTCTAAACTTGTCTCCAATTCACAGTCTGAACTAAAACATGTTCTTGGACAAATGTTTCTTAGCTTCTCCTTTTGTAAAGAAAATAAAACCACAGCTACCAAAACTAGAGACTAAGGTCATACATACAACAGTCTTAAATGAAACTATCCTTTAAAAAAGTCTAGTTGTCAAGTAACCATCTTTTTATTTTTTTTAGGTCAGCAGTTGAGTTTTATTTTTTTGGTATTGCTAACAGATTATTTTTATAATTTCCTAATTTTTAATTAAAATCATAACTGTATACATTTCTGGGTACAATGTGATGATTTGATATGCAATAGGGAATGCTTAAATCAAATCGATTAACATAACCATCACCTTACTTATTTTTTGTAGTAAGACATTTATCATTTAATAATGTGCACAATGCAAGCATGTATTTCAAAGTAACCGTCTTTAAAAGTCGAGGGATGTTTCCGTATGTTACATGGCTGCCAGTAGCCAGGGTAAGCCTTACAAAACAAAGACTCAGTATAAGCTTCTTCATATACACACACACACACTCTCTCTCTCTCTCTCTCTCTCTCTCTGTCTGACTTCGGACAGCACTGGCACAGGTGGACAGACAGTGGGCCTTGAGGCCAGCATTTCTCAATGGGCAGCCCCCATCCTGCCCACATGTGAACTCTAGGAAATTGTCTTAGCCTTATAGTCCTTGATTTCACAATAGGGATGATGACATTCACACCTCAAAAGTGCTTGTGACCATTCAATCTACAGAGGGTCCCAAAAGTTACCATACATATGAAACGTGTACCAACAGATAT
>NW_003852434.1:10814757-10815130 GCF_000181295.1 Otolemur garnettii
TATATGTAGAAAGAGGAGGTGGCCAACACGTAGAGAATATTTTGTAAATAAATGTGCATTTAGCTATAATTTCCCATTTCCCCATGTATGGTGACTTTGGAAATACCCTGTATACATACATGGCTATGTGTGTATGTGTATATATGTATTTCATGTATACACAGAGACCCACACACATACAAAACATGAAAATCCAGGATCGACTGTGTAATTTATGGGGCAAAATGAAAGCCGACAAGGACTTGTTCAAAAACTACTAAGAATTTTAAGATGACAACAGCATAAAACAGGAGACTGGGGCCCTCCTGAGTGCAGGCCTGGACAGCGGTGACGTCACACACTTGTGAAGCTGTCCCTGTCCCCAGCATTGTCA
>NW_003852434.1:10815225-10817429 GCF_000181295.1 Otolemur garnettii
TCCTCACATTCAGAACAGAAGCTGACTCAGTGGTGGTTTTCCAACTATGGTTTGAAACAGTGCCCTGAGGAATCAGAGTTCCCTCACGGACAGGAAAAGGCAGAAGCAGAGGGGACGGGTCATTCGTACTTAGAACAGAGTGACTATGTTTAAGTTTCTTGACTACTGATTTCTGAAAAGAAATCAGTTATACAAAAATAAATGAAAAATACTGGAGTGGTTGAGCCATAGTCTTTCTAATTTTAAGTTCTAGGCTCTATTTCTTATACTATCATCACAACAACCTTGACAGGAATAGATAAGCTCCCCTCCATTTGCTAAAGAACAAACAGAGAGAGTCCACATCCTGACAGGTCACTACCCAGACTCTGCCCCCCATCCCAACACCAGTGTCTTCCTGGGCTGTCTCTCCCCACTGCAGCCTCCACGAAAATGTGTCCTTCCAAGGACAAACCTTTCCTAGAGCCTCAGGACACCTGGCTCCCTCTAAGGTGACTACAGAGGTAAAGTCGCACAGCAGACAAGGAAAGAGGGATGAATTAGAGGTCAATTCAATGGGATGAGAAGCTACTTTCCTCAATTTCTACCCAAACCATGCCTCCTTTATATCCAAACCTGGAAGGCCCTCTCCTCGATGCCCCATCTCAAAGTCCTCTGGAACCAGTCCCTGGGGCTGAGCGGACTGCCCACTCTCCCACGTCCTCACTGCGTGAGCGGGTACAGGAAACCCTCTGGCCAGACCTTTATCATGGGGCTGTGATCATGACCATGGATGGAGGAATGTATATAAGGCACCTGAAACAGTGCCTGGGACACAGTAAATGTGACCAAGGATAAATAAATAAAATGAACTCTTTTTAAATTTACCTCCTACCTCATGGACTCCTTCATCCCCTCTCTGCGAAAAAAGCATTTCACCAGCGGCGGGGAGGGCCGGCAGAGGGACAAGAGTGTGCTTAGAGCCTACGTCACAACAGAAACAGTCCAAATTCGTCGCTCCCCTACCCACGTTCACACCGTCCAAGCTCTGCACACCTGCGTGAGAGGAAGCCGCAGGGCTAGCCCCCCACTGACAAATCAGCCCAGGCACAAAGGCATCATAGCCCCATGGCTGCCCCCTCCTCCCAGAATCCGGGTATGCCAGGGACACCCCCATCAACTAAGGCAGTAAGGCAATTTTAAGGACCCTGTAAACGCAGGATTGTAAAGTCAAAGTCTCAGGGACAGGTTCTCAGGGCTCTGCTGTCACCCTCGCTCCCCTCATGCCATCTACAGAGAAAGAGCCCCTGGAACTGTCCCACTCACCTCCCTTCTGCTGCCACAGTTCCTACAGTCACAGCTTTGTCTGGGCTTCAATCTTTTTTCTTTTTCATTAAATCATAGCTGTGTACATTAATGCAATCACGGGATACAGTGTGCTGGTTTTATATGCCATTTGAAATATTTTCATCAAACTGGTTAATATAGCCTTCACGGCATTTTCTTAGTTATCGTGTTAAGACATTTATATTCTACACCTAGTAAATTTCACATGTACTTTGTAAGATGCACCATAAGTGTGTTCCCTCCCTCCAACCATCCTCCTCCCTCCTTTCCCCTTCTTCTTGGGCTATAATCGGGTTATAGCTTTCACATAAAAGCTATAAATTGGTTTCATGGTTGGGCTGAGTACACTGGATACTTTTTCTTCCATTCTTGAGATTCTTTGCTAGGAAGAATATGCTCCAGCTCCATCCATGTAAACATGAAAGAGGTAAAGTCACCATCTTTCTTTAAAGCTGCATAATATTCCACGGTGTACATATGCCACAATTTATTAATCCATTCATGCGTCAATAGGCACTTGGGCTTCTTCTATGACTTAGCAATTATGAATTGGGCTGCAATAAATATTCTGGTAAAAATATCTTGGTTATAGTGTGATTTTTGGTCTTCTGGATATATACCTGGTAGAGGAATTGTAGGATCGAATGGCAGGTCTATTTTTAGATACCTAAGTGTTCTCTAAACATCTTTCCAAAAGGAATGTATTAGTTTGCGTTCCCACTAGCAGTGTAGAAGTGTTCCTTTTTCTCCACATCCACGCCAACATCTCTGGTTTGGGGATTTTGTGATGTGGGCTAATCTTACCGGAGTTAGATGATATCTCAAAGTAGTTTTGATTTGCATTTCTCTGATGATTAAGGATGATGAGCATTTTTTCA
>NW_003852434.1:10818260-10821891 GCF_000181295.1 Otolemur garnettii
TGTTAACATTTTCAGCTATTTCTTTCCTTAGAGTTTCATAGTTATCTTTATAGAGATCTCTCACATCTTTTGTTAGGTAAACTCCCAAATATTTCATCTTCTTTGGCACTACTGTGAACGGAATAGAGTCCTTGACTGCTTTTTCAGCTCGGCTGCTGTTGGTATAAATAAAGGGTACATATTTATGAGTGTTGATTTTATAACCTGAGATGCTGCTATATTTCTTGGTCACTTCTAAGAGTTTTGTAGTGGAATCCCTGGTGTTTTCCAGATATATAATCATATCATTGGCGAAGAGTGAAAGTTTGATCTCTTCTGACCCTAGATGGATACCCTTGATCGCCCTGCAATGGCTAAGACTTCCATCACAATGTTAAAAAGCAATGGAGACAATGGGCAACCTTGCCTGGTTCCTGATCTGAGTAGAAATGATTTCAACTTAACTCCATTCAATATGATATTGGCTGTAGGCTTGCTGTAGATGGCCTCTATCAGTTTAAGAAATGTCCCTTCTATACCAATTTTCTTAAGTGGTTTTTCAAAGAGGTTATTCACTCAGTGATAGTAATTAATGTAGCACACTGGTCACAAAGTCCAGGCACTCATGCAGCTCCTGCCCAGGGGACAGAGGGGGTGCTGGTCGCTCCCAGGCATGGATTTAGAGCGAAATGGTCTAGGCTGCGTATTTCCCATCTCTCTGCTGCATAAGGAGCAGGGAGCCCTGTGGAGAGAACCAGATCCGCCCTAACCTGACACCTTCAGGAGGAGGGAACAGCAGGAATCTGAGGTGCAGAGAAGCGACAGAAAGAAGAGAAAGACGGAAGAAAAAGTAAAAGACAACTCGAGGTAGGCGCCTGTGTTTGCATCTGTTACAAAGCTGGGCAGGGCTGCTCTGCCCACACCACTGACCCTCGTACCTGTTTGCTGGGGCTGCAATGACAAAGTGCCACCAAGGAGCGACTTAAACAACCAAGATTTATTTTCTCAGTTGTGGAGGTTTGAAGTTTGAGAGGAAGGTGTTGGCGGAGTCAGCTTCTTTCTTCCTTTGCGTAGAACACCATCTTCTGTGTCCTCACAGCAGCTTCTCCGAGCCCATCTGTGTCTCATAAAGACACCACTCGGATTGGATCGGGCCCCATCGTGACCTCGCTTCACCTTAATGACCTCTTCAAAGGCCCTCTCCCTAAATATAGTCTCATTGAGCGGTCCTGGGGTTAGAACTTCAGGATATAAATTTAGTGGGAGGGTCGAGGGGGGCAATAAAGCCCATAATATTCCTCTGCTGCCAGGGTCAGAACCGAGATCATCATAATAGTGAGCTTCTGCTGGGCACTAAATAAACCCAACCAGCTTTCATTAACTATTTGGTCGGGAAAATACGCTCCAGCTTCCAAATGAGCAAATGAAAAGTAAACTTTTAGAACTATCAATATAATAGGCCATCTGGAAATAGTCTCGTTCTGTCCCTAAAATGAAGCTTTTACTGTTTAAATGAAACCTAACCAAGCAGGACCTAACTGCTTACTTGAGCAGAGAATTTCTTCTATTGGAGAAGTTTCAACATTTTTAAATATAAAATAGAGGTCTCTCTAGTCAACTACACAGACTTTATGTGTTTCTTTATTTGTAGGTACCACATTGCTTTTATGATTAGGATTTTTTTTAAATGTTTCCTGGTGAAAGGTTTGATCCCGGGCAGAGTACAGTGACCCCACATTGAATCACCCCTGCTGAGCACACACTGAGGCATTAACTTCGATCTTTCTGACTTCACAGAGCATGTCGGCACACGTTTAACTGAGGACAAAAACAAGCAAAATTTCTGAACCTAAAAATAACTTTAGTAAAAAATGGCTTCATATGACAACTGGAAAGTTCTAGCACGGTGTCTCAGATGATTTATTCCTACAGAGGACAATGGGACAGAGAGTGTTGTCCACAAGAGAATCAGGTGGTTTCAAGTTTGTTATATGGAAATCTATCTCCAATTCCCTTCCAATTCTTTTAATATGTATATAATATAACCAAGAGCGTATATATATGTGTGTGTGTGTGTATATATATATAATAGTGTTCTTGATTATAAGTAAATTTCTAAATCACTCTGGGGGAAAAAGTCAAAGGAGCATAGGCCCCTGCTATACAATACAAAAATAAAAAATAAAAACCATCATGGAAATTCATACGTTCATTTTACTCCCTACTGCTAAACCGCAGCGACTGAAGCTCAAGGACAGGGCGTCAGGCAGACACTACATGAGCCTTGGTTCTGCTCCTTCCAGTGAAACTTGGAAAAAAGTTCCTTCCCTCCCCAACCCTGTCCTTCTCTCAGTGGAAATAGTGACTGTGGCTGCCTTGAATATGACGGCACACGGGGAGCACTCACCACCACACCTGGCACGAGGTAACTATGCAGTTACACGTTTTACTGGGCCTGTGGGGGCTTTATAACAGCCCTGGGGGGTAGGCGGCACTGTCATCTCCACTTTAAAGGTGAGGAAACTGAGACTTAGCAAAGCCCTCACTCGCCTAACCTCAGACCTCTATCTAATAAAGAGCATTCTTTAACTCTGCAGATCCTGGAGTTTACATTAAACCAAGAGGAGTAACAAGTGTTGATGAAATGTTTTTGTAATAAACTGTCATTTATCATCTTTTGCCCCTCCCCTTTCATTTTTACTAGCTGTTCACATCCACACTTGCTTCCGGCAGCTAACTGACATGAACATACATGTAAATTACTCAGGGTTTGTATCAACTATAGGCTATAACCAACATAGGCTAGTCAACAACACAAAGACCTCTCCAAACTCAAACATATTAGCAAGAAAAGAACAAGTGATCCCATCTCAGGGTGGGCAGAGGACTTGAAGAGAAACTTCTCTGAAGAAGACAGGCGCACGGGCCTACTGACACATGAAAAAATGCTCATCATCCTTAATCATCAGAGAAATGCTGAACTACTTTGAGATATCATCTAACTCCAGTAAGATTAGCCCACATAACAAAATCCCAAAACCAGAGATGTTGGTATAAATGGGAAGAAAAGGGAACACTTCTACACTGCTGGTGGGAATGCAAACTAATACATTCCTTTTAGAGAGATGTTTGGAGAACACTTAGGGATCTAAAAATAGACCTGCCATTCGATCCTACAATTCCTCTACCAGGTATATATCCAAAAGACCAAAAATCACATTATAACCAAGATATTTTTACCAGAATATTTATTGCAGCCCAATTCATAATTGCTAAGTCATAGAAGAAGCCCAAGTGCCCATCAACCCATGAATGGATTAATAAATTGTGGCATATGTACACCATGGAATATTATGCAGACTTAAAGAAAGATGGAGACTTTACCTCTTACATGTTTACATGGATGGAGCTGGAACATATTCTTCCTAGCAAAGTATCTCAAGAATGGAAGAAAAAGTATTCAGTGTACACAGCCCTATTTTGAAACTAATTTATAGCTTTCATAGGAATGTTACAACCTAATTATAGCCTTAGAATATGGGGAAGGGGGTAGGAAAGGGGAGGGGAGGGGGTGGATGGGTAGAGGGAGGGTGATTGGTGGGGTCACCTCTATGGTTTATCTTACAAGGGTACAAGTGAATCTTTCTAAAAG
>NW_003852434.1:10822327-10824367 GCF_000181295.1 Otolemur garnettii
AAATAAATAAAAGAATAAAAAACAAAAGATCTCTCCAATATGTGCAGGCCTTGGAGACACCAGCAGCTACGTTTTCACTGTGATACTTAATTATTGCCAATTTCAAGGGGAAAACAAACTTTTCAAATAAAGGTAAATGTTACCTAAAGATATTATTCAGTGTGTCATTCCAAAAGCTTTAAGAAGATTTCAAGAAATAATATCCAGTCACAAATTTCTTGATTTAAAAAGACGAAGAAAATTAATAAAAAAAAAAAAAAGAAAATTAATAGTAACTATTCTTTATTGCTTGAGAGACAAAGCCTGTAATTTCACATGAATTGGTGAGTAAGAAACAGACATGAACATTTAAGTAATAAATGATATCTTCAAAAAGAATTAAAGAATAATCTAGATTGTAGGATATTTTCAATTTCATCTTGTTTCTTAAAGTCTATATATTAATGTCAAAGAGGTTACTAAATAATAACTTATTGAGTGCTTCTTCTGGACCAAACACCATATACTCCTTGCATTTGATTCCCACAACTATCCCTATGAGTTAAGTACTTTTATTACCTCCCTGTTAGAGATGAGGAAATTAGGGCATAGGAATTTGCCTTGCCCAACGTCCAACAGCTACTAAATTAAGAATCAGCACCTGAACTTAGACCACCGGGCCCCAGAGTATAAAGTAACTGGAACTGTACACTGAGTTAGGTAATCAATTGCCAGGACATAAACGGATTCTGTTAAAGTCTTTGAAAATCATGTTCCAGTAGGCTAAGCACTGACTATGCCATAGTTAATTACATATTTTTTCTGAATGCAAGGTCAATTCCCAACTCAGCAATATTTTCATCAAAAAAGGAGTTTCTATGACATAGTATATATTAGAACACGGCTCATAATTAACATTCTATCACAGATATAAGTCAGAAAAATTCTAATTTTAGAACTTTTTAAGCTAAAGATTCAAAAACACTTTTAAAGGAAAAAAACACATTTAGAGGAAAAAAAGAACGTTGCCTCTGGCTTTAACTTAATTTGCCTCAGGAAAAAGCTACGGTACCTCAAACAACCCAAATCCACTAGCCCTCCCTTTCATCTTTTCTTCATACAAGAGATGCTGTGTGACCCGGAGTTCCTCAGAAATAAATAGATAATGCCACAGACAGACTAGTATATGTTTTCCTAATTTTAACTGTATAATTGTAAACAAAACTACTTGGCTATAATTTTACCTGCTCTTTTCACACTGGTGTTATATTTCTAAGGGCACAGTGATTTCCAGGTCACCTGCTGTGGTACCCTGGTATGGTCATCAAGACCCGGGCAGAAGTGGGAAGGGAGGGAGGGAGCTTCATAAACAGATGAGCTGAGATCCAGGGATCATCCTCATTAAGTCCAACAGGGTCCAGAACCTATCAGAACGTACTTCTGAAATTGCTGCTAAGTAGTAACCTTAAGAAAATAACTGAAAATATACGCTTTGCAAAAAGTATTTCTCTAAATAAAACACTTTTGAGTTGGTCCTTGGGGTGTCAAAGGGTTTTTTAATTTTGTCTTCCTAGCTGTGTCCTCCCACAATTCACTGGTTTTTCATCTTCAGATGCTAATTTCTTTTTCTGCTAGAAAAGTTAATAGGCACCTCCACTTACAGCAGATGGTTCCTTATAAAAAATAAAAATAAAAAGTTGGAGTACATCTGGCCTGATATATCAGACCAGAGTAGTTCAGGTTTTAAATACTCCTTATTCTTGCTCAAATAAAAATAATTTTAATCCTAGTAACTTAATCTTCTGCTTTTCTGAAATCTTAAGGTTTTTATGGGAGTAGAAATAAAGTATAATCAGTTGTCAGAGTGGTACAAATATTGTGTTCCTATACAAGCAACACGCCTCAGTCACAGCAGCTGTAAAAACAGAGATTCACCTGAATTGATACTTCACACTTTCTATCTTGGCTCCTAGAAAGTCTGGTTAACTCCTCTCTGTTACTATAATGTTTATATTTTTCATGGCTCCTGCACAGGCATTTGAGTTTTAAGCGGGTACTGGT
>NW_003852434.1:10825440-10833832 GCF_000181295.1 Otolemur garnettii
TCCCCAAATGAAAGCATTTTTATTTTAAAAAATAGATTTGTTGGAAAGCAGCGCCATTTTGAAAATCAGCAACAAGGAAGGCCCACTGAGAAAGCTCGGCCTTACTCAGGCTGCGTCCCCCCCAGAGCAGCCACATCCCTTCAGAGACGGCGAATTCCACCCCCCAGATACTGAGGTGACACAGGGAAGCTTTCAGCAAAGGAGGAACATAAAGTCACCTATTAACTAGATTTCTCCTGACAGGGCACAAGGAGGACATGTGGGAAGTCACTGTAGGAACCCAGCGCAAACAGTGGTGGCCTCAGCCAACAGGGTGGCCGTGGAAACAGCAGGAAGGAGAGAGCGAGAGATTGTGTGAGAGATGGGGGGGTGGGGGTGGGGGGGCAGCAGGGGAAGGGAGGAAACTCACCTCACACTGAAGAGCTGGGGCCACGGCCTCAAAGAGCAGGAGAAACAGCCCTGGGAAATGCACATTCCAACCCCCAACAGCCAAAAGCCCTCCCCCCAAATAATCTGTAACTGCTGAAAATTTTCTTCTAAAACCCAAATTCAATTATTTTTAACAATGTAGTTATTTCAAGTTTTACTGACTGTGAATTGGGCTCCTGCTGAATATTAATACCCATGATTTATAAACCACAAATTTATCCTTTATGCTGCACATAATTATAATATTGCCATTTTTAAAATTATGCTCCTCTCAGAAGTTTTACATTTGAAAATTATGCACAGTTAATGCACACACCGATAAGAGAGAACATTCTATGCAATGACAGACTGTACATCAACGGGGATGGTTAATGCTTTTCTTCAGTTGTGGACTTCCAGGAGGAAAAAAAAAAAATCTGGCGGCATTTGTTCTCTTAATGACAATGAGAAAATCATTTTTCACAACACACAGCTGCACTTTAGAAATAGCGTGGATTTATAGCTTCAATGATCCCGAGCTCAGACAAGTTAATGGTTTGGTGGCCAAAGGAACAGCATCAGCCAAAGTCAAAGATGAAGTTAAAAAGTGACAGAGGACTTTCTAGCCCACAAAGGCCAGTTCGGCACTCACCAGATCTAGCTGTCCACCATGTGGTGTGTCAGGCAGGTTCCAAAGGGAGAAAACTTTTCATTGGAAGAAACAGCTTCAAATTTGGTATAACTTCAAGACCACACTTGCTGCTTTCCTAGTAATCTTGAGCAATCATTTGGCTCTAAAGTTTAAAGGTGTCCAGAACTTTCTACGTGAGCATATAGTTCAGCATTAGAAACTCTTCAAAACATTTAAAATATTCCCTACACCAAGTAAAACAGTTTCCTTCCGATTTGGAACTCGGGTGCTTTGCCTGAGTGCTGTGTTGTTCTTTTACACATACACTCTGTCCAGCTGTGCACACTCACAATTACTCCAGCGGCAAGGAAGCCCAGTGTTAGGGTCAGTTGATTCTGAGTCCCAAGTCTGTACTGCCACGATCTTCACTGGAATTTGTTACATATTATCAACATGACAATTTTGAAATTTTGAAAAACCAAAGTTTGAAGAGCTATATCCGATATCTATTTCCTCCTATTTATTTCTATTTGTTTATAACAAGTCTGGACAACTGGCTGGTTTATATCATGTGTGCTTTGGGGGACAAGGGAAAAGATTTTCCAAATACTCAAAACTGCTGCTTGCAGCGCTGTCATCCCAGCTGCTGCTGTCTGACTTTTAATACCACTATCGATTCCTCAGGCTGCAAGTTGATGGTTTTGACTTACCAGGATACCTTCAGCTGTAAATAACAAAAAGACCCAGTAAAAGTGATTGAAACTTTTCTAAAAATAGAGAATAGGAAGACCAATAACAATAGGCAGGGAGTGTGAACAGACAGTGCAGAAAAGAAATGTCAATGGCCCTTAAACATATGAGCCCAGAAATGCAATTAAAACTATGCTGAGATTCCACTTCTTACCTATCAGATCCAAAAGTCGGACAATGTACTGAATCACACAGAGAAAAATCATCTCAGGTGACCTTGAGACACGGAAATTTGACTATCTGTAGATGAAATACATTCTTAAAAAAAAAAAAACCTAGACACACGAGGTGGCTCACACCTATAATCCTGGCATTCTGGGAGGCTGAGGCAGGTGGCTTCCTTGAGTTCAGGAGTTTGAGACCAGCCTGAATAAGAACAAGACACTGTCTCTGCTAAAAGTAGAAAAACTAGCCAGGCATCCTGGTGGGTTCCTGTAGTCCCAGCTACTCGGGAGGCTGAAGCAAGAGGATCTCTTCAGCCCAAGAGGCTGAGGTTGCTGAGAGTTATGACACCACAGTACTCTACCCAGGGCAACAAAGCAAGACTCTGTCTCAATAAAAAAGAAAGAAAGAAAAAAGAAAAAGAAACCCTGCCAAAATAAGTTTCAACTATTTTCAGTAATCATGTGGCTAATTTCAGTATCAATTTTGTTCATCTGAAATTATCACAGATGTGAAGCAGCACAGTGGGTATGTGTAATGACATTAGTGTCACTGGAAATACGCTTTCCAGAATATGAGAGGAGGTACTAAAAACAAAAACAATCCGAGATTTGAAATGCAAATGTAAGTATAAACTCTTGTTTTCTTTGTTTTTATAAAGAAATATGTATTTGCTATATCTGTCCACTGAAAAAGCCAAGAAACAATGACTAATCCAGTAACAACAATCAGCTTCAGGCCCCTCGATGTTGGCCTCTGAGTACAATTCCCCACTACACGGAACTAGAGGTCGCCGAAAACCTGGCTAAACCTAGGACTGGGGCAGGACGTGTATGATGAGGATGGAAAACATTTCAGAAATCAAGGACTCACTGAGAGTCTGGTGGGGCCGTGTCTAAGTCTGTGATAGTAAACGTAAAGAGGCTCCCACTGTTCAAACATGGGACCAGCTGACAGCAAGGAACTGACACATTTCAAGTGTGTTAAAATCCACGAACCCGTAATACAGAACTGCCTCCTTATCCATAGAGAACACATTCCAAGACCCCCCGTGGATGCTTAGCACCATGAATAGTCCTGAACTCTGTATTTATCTGTACTACATTGTTTCCTAGACACAATACCTATAATAAAGTTTAATTTATATATTAGAAACAGGAGCTTGACAACAATAACTCATAATAAAATAGAACAATTATAGCAACATGCTATAATAAAACCCATGTGAATATGCTCTCTCTCTCTCTCAAAATATCTTATAGTACTGTACTCACCTGCTTTCAGACCATGGTTGACTAGGAGAAACTGAAACCACAGAAATCAAAATCTCAGATAAGAGGGAACTACTGCAATACTCTTTTAAAAAGTAAAAAGAGGGCTGGCGCCTGTGGCTCAGTGGGAAGGGCGCCAGCCCCATATACCGAGGGTGGTGGGTTTGAACCCAGCCACGGCCAAACTGCAACGAAAAAAATAGCCGGGTATTGTGGGGGGTGCCTGTAATCCCAGCTACTCAGAAGGCCAAGGCAAGAGAATCACCTAAGCCCAGGAGTTGGAGGTTGCTGTGAGCTATGATGCCATAGCACTCTACTGAAGGTAATAAAGTGAGACCCTGTCTCTTAAAAAAAAAAGAAAGAAAGAAAGTAAAAAGAGAAAAACTTACACATCACTTTTGCTGGATGTTAGAAAACCAAGTCATTATTCTGAAAACTATTAAATCAAAGCAGGGCGGAGCAAAAAACCAACCAAGAATTTACCCTGCCTTTCCTATTTGAATTGTGCCTCAGGCCAACCAGATAGTTGGTGAAGGAAAGTTTTATCTTTTAGATGGATTCCAGATTATAAATGAAGAAGCAGTGAGAGAACTGGAATGGCAATGTTTTTCCAGCCTGTGATGAAATGAGGGAATCAGGTAATGCTCACCGATGGCACTAGGACTATATAAGTCCTAGACGCTGTGGGTCACTTCATAATGTCCATCTCAGGCTGACAACATCTGGCCCTACTTGCCACTCTTACCAGCACAAAAAAGATAACTATGCAACTCATGATCAAAGTAGTTTTGTGATCTATGTTGAATTCTTGCCAAAAGAAAAAAGAAAAAAACAGAACTTGAATCTTACAAAGAGTCTACCTACCAGTTTGCAGAAAGTAATGGGGACAGAAAAACATGCTAAATGACACCCTGGGAATATGGTCAGAAAAACATGGAATGCAGGAAAGCCTACAGGACACATGAGCAGGTGAGCAGGGGTCTTCAAAGATAAAATGCAAGGGGAAAAAAAGATGGGGGGGAACTTAAAGATTAAAAGAGATGTGCAGATATATATGCCTCATGATTTAAACTATCTAAATGTGAACATAATCCATGAGAAAACCAGGAAAATACCATGGCAGGATAGTCCATGGTATTTTAGGAAATACTGCCCAAGTTGTAAGCATGATAACAAGGTGGTTGTGGGTTTTTAAAGCTCTTGTCATTTAATGAAACACATGAATAACATACCTATGACTAAAATGATCCACCAGGGAGAAAGTAAATAAAACAAGCTTGGACATGAATTGAGGATTTTTTTTTTTTTATTTCAATAGCTTTAGGGGTACAAGTTGTTTGTGGTTACATGAACAAATTGAATCGTGGTGAGGTTTGGGCTGTTAGGGTACCTGTCACCCAGACGGTCTACGTGGCATCCTGTAGGTACATAGTTTTCCTTCCCTTCCTTCCTCCCACTCTCCCCTCTTCTAATCTCAATGTCCACTGTACCACTCTGTATGCCCCTGTGGACCCACAGCTTAGCTCCCACTTATAAATGAGAACATGCAGCATTTCTTTCTCCATTCCCGAGCCATTTCACTTAGGATGATGGCCTCTAGTTCCACCCAAGTTGCTGCAAAAGACCTTATTTAATTCTTTTTTATAGCTGAGTAGTATTCCATGGTGAACTGATGATTATTAAAATAGGTGATGGGTACATGGGGGGTTATTATACTATCCTTCTTCTTTTGTGTATGTTTGAACTCAGTATCATGAGTTATCAGGGAAATGCAACTCAAACCACAGTGAGATTCTACTCTACACCTACTAGGATGGCTATAATAAAAAACTCAGAAAATGACAAGTTACCAAGGATGTGGAAAAACGAGACTCTTCATACATTTTAGGAGGTACAGTGAAATGATATAACCACTTTGGAAAACAGTTGAGCAGTTCCTCGAGCGATTAAACATAGAGTTACCTTATAACCAGCAATTCCACTCTCAGGTAAACAGGTACAGGCCCAAGAGAATTGGTCTATGTCCACACACAAACTTGTACCCAAATGTTTACAGCTGCACTATCTAAAATAGTGAGGGGGGAGAGGAAACGGCCCAAATGTGCACCATTTGATGAAGGAATAAATAAAATGTGGTATATCCACGCAATGAAATATTATTCACAAGAAAAAGAAGTAAAGTACTGATACACACAGCAATGGGTAAACCTTGAAAATACTATGCTAAGTGAAAGAAGGTAGCCACGAACAACCAAAGTGAATTACTTAATTTATATAAAATGTCCATGACAGGCAAACCTACGGAGAGAGAAAGCAGAGGGCAGCTCAGGAGGTGGGCAGTGTGGAAAAACGTGAGGAGGCTGACTGCAATGGGGTGTGGGTCGTCTTAGGGTGATAAAAATGTCCTAAGATGGATTGTGGAGATGGTTGCACGATTCTGTGATTATACTAAAAACCATCATGGTATAAACTCTATGTGGGTAAATCATATGGTATTTGAATTCTATCTCAATAAAGCTGTAAACAATAAGGAACTATTTCTTTCTCAACTAAGAAGTTGTTCAGACGGAGGGTGTTTCTCAGCTTGGTTAGTTCCATGGGGCACGCAAAAATTAAATTCTTTCTGTTCTGATGTGCTAAGGCTAACACTTTGTCCTTAAGCTAGGTCCCTGATGATCAAAGTGCTTCTGCAGCTGTCCGTTAGTACCAGCTATAACCACATCCAGAGGAAGAAGAGGCTGACTGTTTCCTGGATCTGTTTCTGAGAACAAGGAAGCATTTCCCAGAAGTCTGGCAGCAGACTGCCCTCAGCTTTCAGTGTCCAGAACTCATCAAGTGCCGTGCCTCAGTCAAGCACAAACCAGGGAAAGGGAACCATGGAAACTGGTCCAGACTAGCGCCCTTGAATTTGAGGGTAATAGAGTCCTGCGTGCCTGGGGCTGCGTGAAGTTCCCTCAAGGACACAATGAGAATAGTAATCTAAAGTACCATACTTACTCTTTCCTAAATATAGGCCAACCCTTCCACCATCTTCCTTCTCATACGAGAGAAAAGCACACCTCTCACCCATGCGGAAACTCCATGCAGCGTATTGTTCTAGTAGGGTCTGAAATTCCAGTGTAGGTATTGAGAAAGTAAATGACTCTAATAACTCACAGCTAATTCTTCTACAAATTAGGAGGTTACCAATCTTGGCTTTTACCCACATTAAGAGAGACCTAATCAAGTTTTCAGCTGATCATAAAATAATTTTTAATGACCAGTCACAATTGATTTTCAGCCTATAACTCAGGAGTTCAAAGAGACTATAACCAATTCCTTTCCTTCCCATATACTTATTATGTGAACAGATTTCACAAAGTTTGCCTCTAGACAAGTGAAAAATTGGAGTAGAATTGATGTTGAATCCTGTCTCCTCCAGCAATAAAAATATGCATCCTGCACAAACTAACAGGCAGGGAAAGAGCCCCATCCATCTCGTGAAGAGATGCATTTCTAACCAAACTGTACTTTCTAACATTTAGCAAGAATTTATCAAAAATTTTAATGTATTTATATTGTTTTGCTCAACTGTGGCAACTCAATCCAAAAGAAATTACTTAACACTTAGAGCCTTATGTTCACAGGAAACATTAGAAATGTTTTAAATTTAAATTTATATATGTATTTCATAGCAGGGAAATATAATACCATAAAATACTTCTAAGCATAAAAGTAAATTACATTAGGATAAATTCTGTGGGAAAACTGCATTAGAAATGAAAAGTGTAAGGAGAAAAAGAACTCTAGAAATGGATATTTTCTACAGTTAAAGATGAGTTTGTCTATTTTTTTATAGACGTAAGTGGGAATCAAAATTGTTACCAAATTCAGATTCAGTTGGATACATCTGATCAGGAAATAATAGTTCTACCCTAAAATGTCTGTTTTCCATATGCAAAAACTTACATGCATTGCAACTCATGGATCTTTTGATAAAAAACTTTAGATATAATTTTTTTCTTTTTTGAGACATAGTCTCTTTTTGTCACCCAGGGTAGAGTGCTGTGGCATCATTATACATCACAGCAACCTCAGTCTTTCGGGTTCAGGAGATC
Organism: Otolemur garnettii; assembly: GCF_000181295.1. NCBI lineage: Eukaryota > Metazoa > Chordata > Mammalia > Primates > Galagidae > Otolemur > Otolemur garnettii. Next base: position 10,832,760 of record NW_003852434.1, read on the forward strand.
CTCTCACCTCAGCCTCTGGAGGAGCTGGGACTACAGGCCCCCACCGTGACACCTGGCTTATTTTTCCATCTGTAGTATAAACAGGGGTCTCACTCTTGCTCAGGCTGGTCTCAAACTCCTGAGCTCAAGTGATCCACCCATCTTGGCCTCCCAGAGTGCAAGGATTATAGGCTTGAGCCACCGTACTGGGCTCCAGATGAAATATTTCAATGTATAAGGAAGTACATGGTTTTCAAAACTATTTGGAGGGAATATGGGGGGAAATGAGGAACAAAGAATTAACAAAAGAAGAAGAGCCCTCACTTAAGGAAAATTCATCACTGAATCTGAGGAGGGGCCCGCCTTTTCCAAAAGGTATGGCCAGGAAAAAAGAAAATGTCTAAAAATAGAGTTCTATGAGGAAGGACGAGGAGGAGAAAGAGGAAGAAAGTTTCCTAGGTAACCAGAGTGTCTGTCCACTCTGCCATGGCCTGGACATCCTCCCTCTCCACCTCCTGACCCTGAGACTCTAGTCTCTCTAGCTGGGAAGAACTGGAGGGTGAGGCCTCCACGGGGGGCTCGGAAAGCAAGTGATAAGGTTCTTGACAATTTATTGCCAGGTTACTCAGAGCCTGAATCCCAGTTAATACGCTTCTTGCAGTTGTACCTCCCTACCCTCCAGCCCTCTCCTTCCAGGTACAAGGAGGCTCCGAGAGGCTGGGCAAACAGAGGTCACATGACAGTTGAAACTATCTAGAATCATTGCTTTATTTGGGCATCACACTTTTACCACAAAGTCTATACCAATATCTGGCTATTCAAATGCAATTAAAAATAAATAAAATGTACAACACAGGTACTCTCTCTCAATAGCCACATTTGGAATGTAAACAGCCTCAACGGGGTGAGTGGGCAACAGGACAGATAGGGAACATTTTCCTTTTTGCAGAAGGTTCTACTGGAAGATGCTAGTCGAGATTTTTGCCAGGCCAACATCCTTGCTTGTGGGGATTTTCTCATCAGGAATCCTGCTGTCCCCTGTAGGGCACAGTTTGCCATCTGCAGCCCCACACCACCCAGGCTCAGAGACTTCA
>NW_003852434.1:10834711-10835540 GCF_000181295.1 Otolemur garnettii
TTTTGTTGTTAGTTCCTGTTTCTTAGCTGTGTTCCAAACAGGTGAGTTTGCCAGAGAGTTGAGTTACCCAAAGGTGAGATGTCATTCCATTTGTGCAGCTTAAGTTACGAGGAATATCACACCTATTAAAGCTGGGCCCACTCAGAGACACAGAAGACAGCAGTTTTCAAGACAGAACTAATGACACAGCAGTGTTCACTGGTCCACAAGAAGACTAAAAATCGTCATATACAGTAAGAAGATGATTGTAAATATTGAAAATGACGACTCTTAGTTCCAGCTTCTCAGTAGAACTTGAGATGTTAGTAAAGAGGGATGTGAAGGGAAAAAATCTAACGCGTGTGCATGTGTCTGTGTCCGTGTGTGTACGTGTGTGCATGTGTGCGTGTGCACATGTGTGTACGTGTGTGTGCATGTGTGCAGATGTGCGTGCGTGTACGTGTGTGCGTGTGTACATGTGTGTACGTGTGTGCGTGTGTACGTGCATGTGTGTGTGCATGTGTGCGTATGTGTGCAGGTGTGCGTGCGTGTACGTGTGTGCATGTGTGTGCACATGTGTGTACATATGTGTGCAGGTGTGCGTGCGTGTACGTGTGTGCGTGTGTACATGTGTGCATGCGTATGTGCGTGCATGTGTGTGTGTGTGCATATGCGTGTGTGTGCGCATGTGTATGCATGTGTGTGTGCGTGTGTGTATGAAAAAGAAGCAGTACTGCATTTAGAGCAGACACCAAAGCAAAGTCACAGAACATCCTCTACACCAACACTCAAGCACCATCTGACATCTTCATGTGACGTCCCCGTCAAAATCCTCAAGATGAGGTGAAAC
>NW_003852434.1:10836224-10838094 GCF_000181295.1 Otolemur garnettii
TGTTGAAAAGCATCAGCACCAGCAAGAGACACAACTTGCTTCACATCTATACACTGAATCGCTAACTTTCTACTTTCTAAAGATAATTGAGTCTTTTTTCCCTTTCCCTAAAAGCAATCTTCGAGGATCTCAATGAATAGTAGCAGTAAATTAAATATCCCGAAGGAAAGTTTAATTCACAGTCACCACAGGCTACTAATTACAGATAGAAACAATCAAACTTCTTATCTTCTAATATCACAGGACCCCTATCTTTCTTCCACACTTACAGGAGACAGAGAGGAAAAGAGGGCCACTGTAACTCCAAACAGGCCAGCAATGTCAGATGGCAGCTTAGAGCTCCCAAATGCCTCCTCCTCCATCCTCGCTCCTGCGGAGAGGCTGTGATTCTGTCTCGGAAGCTGTATGTCAGGTCATTAACTCATTTCACAGGACTGGAAAATGTTTGGCCCCGCACACTTTGAGCTCTATCTTTCAAGTCATTTAGTCTCCATACATTTTAGTCTCCATTACAGACTATTTTCTTGTTCTGCTGGTCATTTATCAAAGGAAAATAAATGAAATAAAGTACCCAAGAAATGTTCCAAACAAGCATTTCTAGAAAACAATAAAGGTTCCATTTCAAAACATATTAACATCTAACCTAGCACCCATTTACTTCACTACCCACCCCTCCAAATTACCAAAAATGACATCAGCCTGGCCCTAATCCATCCAATATGTCCGTGTTTTGTTGACTATTATTTTCAAACAAGGGCAGATTTGTCATAGAGTGAAATGTGTCCAACTAACTTTCCTTTTCAGCTTCAGATAAAAGCAGGTGAACGTGGATGTTAGTCTGGGTACAATGGCTGGCAGCTGGGCTATGTGATCCAGGTGGGCACCAGCACGGGTGTCCAAACACAGACATGGGCAGAGCCATTCCTCAGAATAGCCAGCAATCTAAAGATCCTAAGGGCAAGACTGGGTGAGGTGCCAAGGTGGGAGGGAAGAGACCAGGTCCGGACGCTGCTTGCTCCTGCAGGGTTGATTAGAGCAACCCAGCAGATGGGAGCCTCACTTAAGATGAGCGCACAGGCCACCCCGCCTCCAAATGCCCGTCTATCTTCAGGGGCAACATCTGCTCTGTTGGCCACCCTGCTTTAATTTTCAGTCTGCCCTCCTGAAATCATCAAGTTTCTGCTTCCCCACAGAAGGTATGATTATAACTGGGGGTCTAAGCCTTGACTCAAACCAGAACAATCAGAATTTTTTGCTGGAGATACCACCCCCAAAAGAGGCCTGCTTTTACCTAGGAACACGAGCCATTTGAACCATACGAGTCAAAGCTGCCTCACAAAGAGGCTGCCTGAGAATGACGCCGACTCAGAATGAAGTGTAGCCAGGAGAGACGGCGGGAACGAGCCGTGATGGCATCGTGTGAATGCACGCGTGCTGCTGGGTCTGCAGCCACCTTTATCCCCGTAGACCGCGGGCTGAGGAGGCAAAGCAGCACAGTTGCTGAAGCTGCCTGGGGTGAGTTTCCATCACTCACACTAACGGTTCTCAATGAAGTAACTTTGGGATCCTTTCTCCCGCTGTGCTCCTGTGGTAGGTTGTCTCTGCCACTTGTGGTTTGGTTCTCACCCACCCCTCTCGTCCCTCTGTCCCTTCCTGTCTCTCTCCATCATTGTGTCTTCCCTTTTATAACTGTCCTCTCTTCCGATTGGTCCCATGCCCTCTACTTACACACCCTCTCCCTCCTGTTGAAAGAGTTCCACTGGCCCCTTGTTAGACTCCAATCCCAGAAAGGCACAGTTGTTTTTTTTGTTTGTTTTGTTTTGTTTTTGAGACAGTGTCTCACTTTATTGCCCTCATTAGAGTGCTGTTA
>NW_003852434.1:10839599-10841291 GCF_000181295.1 Otolemur garnettii
AGACCCGATGTGGTTCAGATGTGTGGCCCCTCCAAATCTCACTCTGAAACATGACCCCAGTGCTGGAGGTGGGGCTGGTAAGAAGTGTCTGTGTGATGGGGGTGGAGCCCTCACTAACGGCTTAGTGCCCTCCCGCCCCCACAGTCATGAGTGAGTTCCTACGTTATTAGTACACATGGGAGCTGGTTGTTTTAAAAAGCTGACACTACCTGTTCCCTCCCTTTGCTTTCTCTCTACCCAACTGACACACCTGCTCCCCCTTTACCGTCCACCTTGACTGGAAGCTCCTGAAGCCCACACCAGAAGCGGCTTGCTTCTCATATGGCCTACAGAACCCTGAGCCAAATCAACCTCTTTTCTTTATAAATGTACTAGTCTCAGGTATTTACAGCAACGCAAAGTAGACACACAGTACCTAAAGAAACAAATGAAAAGCGTATGAGAACATCATCACAGTGTTGTTCACAAGGCCACAATTTGGAGTAATCTGAACACCAATCAACAGGGATACAGAAAATAACACACAGCCCGTCCCTGATGAACACTGGTCTCTCTCTGCGAGTGTCGCAGAGAAAGGCGTCCATCATGCAGCTCTGACTTTAGAACACAGGGAGCCAAACAGCACAGATATTTTAATGCCTGGTTTTTGTTAAATACACACATACATTAATGGAAAAGGTTCTACAATAAATTCAGCTAATATTTAGTAATAATTAGTTTTGTCTGTGGAATCACTGGGATTAATGGCGTTTTCCCCTTTCTTTTTATATTCTATATTTGTCTGATTTATTTTCTTTTAGGGCAAGCTGCATTACTTTTAATATAATAAGTAAGACAATATGGCCATTTTCACTGAGAAAAAACAAGAAACAAAGCTCTCCTTACTCAAAAGTTGGGATGATATTCTGCATTTTCCGATTTGGCTTTTATAAACACTCCTCTCTAACTGCTTTATCACTAATGTAATTATTTATAAGATCAAAAACTAGAATTCATAATTTTAAAGATGCAATCTCCTTCCCAAGTTTGCACCTCACAGGAATATACACCCCTTAAAGTTCACAGTATTTCTTTCATTATACTTTATATTTATCTCCTGACTGGTATTATCGAGAACTTTTCCTCCTAATCATTAAGTAAACAAAGAAATACAAAAAGATATTTATCTTCAACAGCTTAATTGAGTCCTCTAACGCAGCAACCAAAACGGCGACTGAACCTGAGTTTCTCTCCTTCTCATACGCATTTGAGTCATCTTATTCCTATAAAATCTTCCTCTCTTCTCCTCCTAAGACCTCAGATATTAAGGCTCTTTTCTAGTAGTTCATGTTTTTTAAGAGGTCCTACTACTTTTTAAAGTATCTGACCCCACTTGATCTTTCTTTAAAAAAAAAAAAAATTTTAGGTTTAAGAATTGGTAAATCTGATAAAATTCTGGAAGCAAATAATGAAACAGTTCTGTTGTTCAGCATGAGAAAAAACCATACTCTTCCACATCTGGGGTAGCATATATAAAATAATCAGGCTTCCACTTTAAGAAGACGTTTGAATACCAAACAATGTCCTTTTTATCTTAACACTATCTGGAACATAATTTAATCTTTGCAAATGAGAACTGTTGATTAGATAAAAGCAGAAGGACAAAGATGATGCCCCTACCAGGGGCAGGAGAGCATCATCCTGGACATCCAC
>NW_003852434.1:10841481-10842186 GCF_000181295.1 Otolemur garnettii
AGCACATTAATCAGTTTGTAGAGACAGGGTCTGAATGCAAGAACAAATGATTTCCGTTTCAAAGCAGCCCCCCTGCCTACAGAAAGTAACTCAAATGCCTTACTGCAGGTCTTCTGCAATGTGGAGTTTAAACACCCCCCTCAATGGTAGTGAAGAGCTCAGACTTAAACGCAAGAACGGGCAGTCAGAGCCCCAGCCACACTGCTGCACTCCTATTTACTGGCAATTACCCCAAAGGACTATGGATGAAGTTCATGGTCAGACTGGTTCAAATGCTTTGGCTGCAGTAACATAAAATAGAATTTATACTGGCTTATACAATAAGGGAATTTCTTAACTCACACAACAATTCCCCAGGAAGGCGAGCTCCTGGGCTGGTTAAGTCAACAGATCAACAACCAAACTCCACAAGGAATCGAACGCCTCCATCTTTGCTGTCCGTCAACCTCTGTGTGTTGGGTAAGCATTCCAACCGCTGCAGCCCTGCCAGAGATCACTTCTTCACATTCCAAAGCTCAGGTACTAACCTCCAAAGTCTCCAGTTCATCAAGAGTTCTCCTTTCCAACTTCTAAGGCTTCCTGTTTGTGAAGGGACATCAGCACATGATTCCAGGCTTTTCCTATCCCTGGGAAGGTGGCATGATTTACCTAACTGGTAAATTTAAAAGAACAATGAGGCATGCTTTACTCAGTTCTATCTTTCTT
>NW_003852434.1:10842585-10853557 GCF_000181295.1 Otolemur garnettii
TGAGTCACACACTCCTAAACCAGTCCCTCGCAAGGGCATAGAAACTTCCGGATTAGCTCATAACTAGGATTTACAAAAGTCACGTGAGGAAGGGGTGAGCGATCAGAAGAAAATCAGGACTCTACCAACAAAGAAAAGGGGGGAAGGGGCTGTTGCCTAAGCAGCATGTTCCGGGGATACAACTCACGTCTTACTAACCTTGGTATTCCCCACAGGTCCCCTCCCAGGGCCTAGCACATGCACATGGATCAACAGATGGCTTTGGAACCGAGTGGGATCATTACTTCTACACACACCCACAGCAGATAGGAGAAGGAGAGGTTTCTTCTTAGCCTCTAATTTCAGGCTCCTTTTATTCCTGATTTCTCATTCCTTAGACCAAGTTCTTTCTAGATTATAGGGAAACTCAATACAGTAGGAACACCAAAGATTAGGTGGCCACTTCTGTTAATAATTCTCTCCTGCTCACTAGTACAAAACCATCTCCAGAATGTGAAGTACAAGGAACAATGAAGTCTGCCCCCCAATACAGACACTCCCCCTGCCTGGGCTCTCCCCTGCCTGGGACCCCCTCCAAATCCTCCCCCCACCCATTCAATTTCCCTTTAGAGGACAAGAATGACATAAATTTAATAAATAACCAATCTTGGGGGCTGTCAGGAAAGAACTCACAGGTCACGGCCCAAACTCAAGAGCCTCCTGGGCACTGACAATAACCTGTAGATTCTTACCATGAAAGCTTTCCCCTCTCCTTCCTCCTTCCGTTTAAGTTCTCAACTCTGAGAGCCTGAGAAATCACAGCTAAAAGAATGTTGCAGGGACACCAGAAGCCCTGTGTTTATTTTACTTTCACCTGCTCACAATTTTTTAAATTATTTTGTGCCAATTTTACATTTAAATGTCCCTTCCTGTCCCAGAAGCAAAATGCCAACCACGCAACATTTTCAAAGGCAACTTTTCTTTAGATATTTGTAATTCAAATTCCAAGAAAACATAAGCTGGTTTAACTCAATTGTCATTTGATATTTATATGTTATCTTTCCCTTAGTAAGCAAACGACTTTTAAAAATATGTAAATTATGACATGATAACGCCATAAATGAGTGACAGTTCTATTCTAGGCACTAGATGGATCTACTCACGCGCACATGTAAACGTGCCGTGTATACAACAGTCATGTGTGCATGTATACCTGCTGTGCTTACAAACAAGGAAACGGGAAAACACAAAATGCGGTACTACATCGTTAGGCAATTTGGAGCAAATATGACACAAATTTAAAAAAAAAGGTTGGGAGGACGTATGGTCTGACCAGAAAATTGAAATGTACGATCACGCAGAGCACAGTTTGAGCAGATTAATATGGCTGCCAAGCTCAGTTACGTCTTCCACATTCCAAACAAAGCATAAGAAATGTGTTTGTTAACTTAAAACATCTGTTCCTACCACAAGAATATGAATAAGAATAAACATGCATATGGATTATTCATCAATAAAAATACACAATCTCTTGTATTGTTCCCCTCATATAATTATTCTGAGAAGATGTAAATTCTCCAATGGAAAACCAGCCCATCTAATGATGATGAGCAACCTATAAAATCCCAGCAAGGAAAAAATAATCCTCTAAGGCCAATTCTCACTACCAGACACCTAAGGGGACAGGGTCGCTCCCCATGAAGAAAGGCCAGCGGGGAAACCCTTCACTGAACACTCCGGAGTCAGGAGCTATTTCTTACTCCCACTAAGGGCTCCCTTTCTCAGGCAGAAACCCACACACTAACCTTCCACCCACATGGAGAAACCCAAATTTGAAGAGTCCAAGCCACCACTATCTCATTGCTGATTCTGTCTGTCCAGACTCAACTTGAATTCCTCTAGTTAAAGGAAACTGACTACCTCTCTGAGTTTATGCCAGCACCTAGCCAATGACGTGCTGCAAAAAAAGTGACGCTTTCCCCACAAAATAAGTACATTTTAATAAAGAGTGACATTCCGCTTAAAAGCATATTCCTGTCTTTTAAAACAAAAGAAAGGAAGAAGGACCGGAGGCATAATTACTGATGAATTCTTGTTCAGCTATAACTAAAAATAGAAATATCCTGCAATTCGAAATATGCTTAGGGGAAGTTAAGGGATGACGGATGGTCCTCTTCCACTCTGGGAAGCGTCATACAGGAGCCCGAGCATCCTCCCACTGCTGAGAAGTTCCGGGTGTTTCCATAGCAGCCACTGACCAAGATCCACTAAGTGTTTGTGGGGACTCTGAACAGTCAATAGGGAAAGCTTCCAATTTTTTTTTTCATTTCTCTTCTCTCTAAAATCTCCTGAGCATGTTGATGAATAACCAGCACAAACACAATTCCGAGACATTTTCCTATCTATGGAGCTATCCCTTTGTATTACATTTTCAAACAAAACCAAGTAACCCTACCGCGTACCAGTTGTTAAAGGTTGGCACTAAAGAACTATCTTCCTTAATCCTCCCTAACGCTAATAAACAAGACCTATAGATTAGTCCAGAAGGTCTCAGTATTTCTCCTGCTACAATATAAGCAGTAGATAACACTCCCATGCATGCACCAGATTTTGACAAAACACCAAACAAATTTTATGAAAATGCTAAGGGATGCGTAAAATTGCCTGCAGGTGAGGGCTCAGCTCTAATTCCATCCCTTTTATTCAAAAACATATCAAGCAATATGGGGAGAGCAGTGCTGTCATGGAGTTACCTTAAAACTGTTCTATTATATAAAGGAAACGCAGGTACTATAGCAAATGTCTTGTTACCTTTCTCACAACTGCTTAAAAGTCTACAGTAAGTTTTCACCCAGATTGAGAACCACGCATAAAGCCACATCTCAAGTTCATATGATAGAATATAGTAAGAATTTTAAAGCTCTAAAGCTGCACTGTCCAATACAATAACCATTAGCCATGTGTGGCTATTCAACTTTAATTAACCAAACTAAGCACAATTTAAAATTTACCTTTTCAACGTCACTAGCCACGTGTCAACTACTCAGTAACCACCCGTGGCTCATGGTTACCATGTGGGACAGAACAGCTATGGGACATTTCCACCACTGCAGAAGCTCCACTGAACAACACTGCGCTAAGAATCCTGAAGAGGATCTAATATAACAAGTATTTTAGAAATACAAATTTAGAAAGCGAGACCTCCTTTCACTCAAGAGACTTATTCCATGCTGCACAGCTAGTACTTATTAATACACAGCCAGACCTGAAGCAGGACACTCTGGCCCCAATTACTCACTCATTTCCATTCCAACATCTTGTCCCCTGGGGGATGTCAGCACCTGTTCCCTGCAGGCCCCATTCTGGCATCTTTCACACCCGTGCTCTCAATTAGTCACCTCATCAAGCCCATGAGGAACGTCCTCCCCATTATATAGACGATTGACTTGGGACCCAACTGCACAAAGTGTCACATCAGAGACCACACAGCAGGTATGCAGCAGTACCAAACTTCAAGCTCAAAAGCCTGCATCTTTCTGCTATTATATATTCTCAACACTTGATATTTTTTATTATCCTTGAACAACTTTCTTTTAAATTTGCTAAAAGTCAACGTCTCATGACGCACTTTGTCAGCACTGATGCGCAAAGTATCCCAAGGAGGAAAATCCCAACACTTGAGCTTTCAATCTAAGGAGGAAGAGTAGTTTTGTCCTGCTTTGCCAGTCGTAACCGCATGGCAGCGGCTCACTTCCACCAAGGACTGCGGGTCACAGGCACGGCTAGCAGCGCCCCACTGCTCCCTCTAATCTGCACAGCAGCCCTGGGAAGTAAGCAGCTCCTCCCCACTGCACAGATGAAAAACTTCGAGCAAAGACTCAAACCACCCATCCCTCGAAAAACTTTTAAAAGGAGAAGTGCTGGCTTGTAGTGAGGCAAAAAGAAAACTAATTTTTTTTAACTTCTTAGAGTTGGAAAAGAATTGAAGATATGTGAAAACTTTGAAATAAAAAATTCTTTTCCTCCACACGCTAGATGCCCCGTCACAGTTAAACATATCACCCAGGTAGCTTCCCTCTGCCGGATTCCTGATTGAACACGGTCACACTCTCTTCCATGCGGGCTGACTTTAGAAAGTCTTCTGAGCCCGGGGTGCAGGGGTATTTAGGGGTGAGAAACATGGCTGAAAATGGCTTATTCCATGCTTCTCAAGGTATTTTTAGTCCCTTCTGCCAATTTCTGACCTGAGGAATGGAAAGAAGAGAAAATAGAGAAGAACGTGAAGGAAGAGACGGCAGAGAGGCGAGCTCGTGCACAGTGGAGAGGCAGTGGCACGTGGCCGAGGGCCAGCTCATCCCCGGACCTGGCTGCAAGTCCACAGAGCTGTCACAAGTTGGGAGGCATTTAACCTGGATGGAGTTGAAACACATTCTTCTTAGTAAAGGATCACAAGCATGGAAAAGCAAGTATCCAATGTACTCGGCACCAACATGAAGCCAGGAGATGAACTAATACATAACGAAAAACTGAATTCAATTCAAGTTGATGGGAGGAGGAGTTAGGGAACAGGAGAGGGGAGGAGGGAGGGGGATCGGTGTGCTCCCACAGAATGGGTACGACGCAAGGGGTACATGGCACAACTTCTGGGTTCACGACACAACTACAAGAAGGACTGGACCTATCAAATGCAAATATTGTAACCTACTTGTTTGTACCTTCATATTAACCTGAATTTTAAAAAAAAAGTTGGGAGACAAAATGCAGCAGGAGCTGGGGGCGTGCCCACACATACACACGTGTATACATACATGTGCACACACGCACCTAGCATGCTGTGTATTATACATGTTTTTAAGATGAAGCGACCCTCTAAACACGCCCTGCATCGTGCCCTGAATTTAGTGCACACGAGCACGCTTCAGCGAAATGGGAAGGGGTCAGCCAGGGACAGCTGGCTCTTGCGGCAAGTCAGGGATAGAGACTGGCAGAGACAACTGCGTGGCAGGTGTGGCAGGGAGGGGGTGGGTGTATAGGACTGAAGGAGGTGACAAAAGTCAGTTGTGTTCAGATGGCAAGTGGCCTGGTGTGGCTGTGCACAACAGGAGGCTCCAAGGAGCGGCCTAAGAACCAGAACCAGGCTTGAGCGCTTCCTCCAGCGCTCACTGTAGCTTGGACAAGTGGCTAAACGTCCTGAGCCTCAGCTCCCTGACCTGTAAAGACAACACCCCTTTCCTGAAATCACCGAGCATCAAATATACAGCAGGTGCTTAATAATGGCCCCTTCCTCTCCATCTTCTTGGCTGGCAAAGAGGAATTTTGTTATGGCAGAAAAGCACATGAAGGGGTTCACATCAGGGTGTGTCCCCCTATCACAGAGCTTTGGGAAGATCTGTGACTTGCCCGAGGGCACAGGGGTGGTTTGTGGCAGAGGAAGAATCAAAACCAGGCCTGTCAGCCGGCCAGGGCTGCGAGTGCGGCACTGTATCCGGAAGCTTCCTCAACGAGTGGTAAGATCTCAAAGGCATCGGTGAGAGGACCCTGGCAGCACTCAGGTCGCAGAGAGCACCTAAAAGCACCTTTCATTTCCTTGGTGTATTTTATGAATTCATCTGGGTGAAGCTGACACTTTGCCATTTTCAACCAGACCAACCTTCTACTTCTAGTTCCTCACCCAAGAAATGAAAGAACCTCAAGAACTTCACACCCTGCCCCAGGTCTCTCATCCATAAAATGAAGACTTTGGGCTCCAAGATGTCTGGAGTCGCGCAGACCACAAAATGGTGAGTAGATGGTGTGTGGGTAGAACCAGCCCAGGGACCCCAAATCACCCTTCTCTGAGCCAGCTCTTAAGTACAATGCCTCTGAGAAGAGAAGGCCTCTCAACCAAAGACTTGTGTAGAACCTTAGAATGGCATATAAATGTTCTTAAACTCTTCATTTTGATTCAAAATACGTAAGTGCACATCCACTCTCCAGTTTTATTGACGTGGCGGCGACGTCTCTCTTTAACACCAGGTTATGTAGAGAGTGGCAGCGATGAATTATGCAGACAATTAACGACATCCACGGTGCATCACCTGCTATTTCCAGTCTCGATGTCCTCAGAATGGGGAGAGATCTTAATGTGGTTTGAGCAAATAAATCCGAAAGCAGAATCTCTCTAGATTTTCAAATTTTTCCCAAATCTTTTATAGCTGTTTCTCCCGCACTTAATTTGACAGCAATTTTTTTAGTGACTCATCTCTGAGGAGTCTTTTTAAAGGATTCAACACAGTTTCCCTAGAAACAAGAACACTTCTTTCTTTTCACATTCTCATTTCAGCAGTTTAATTAAATGATAAGTCAGATTTTGTCATTCCTCTTCCCTAGCGCCTCCAGTGGCTCACCCACCTTCCCAAAAGGACAAGCTGAGGTCTGCACAAGCTCACCATGCTCTGTCCCTGTGCCCCTCTCTGGCCTGTCTCCTGCCATACGCCCTTGGTCATGCGCTCTAGCCACTCTGACCGCCACCACTTCCTCCAGGGGCCAACAGCTCTGCTGCAGACGTCACACTTGCTGCCCCTCCCCCCACCTCTGGAATTCTCTTCCCCTCAATATCCAAGGGCCCAGCTCTTACAATTACCTCGAAGTCCCTCTTTGTGCAAATGCCGCCTTCTCAGTGAAGCCTTCCCTGGCACCCTATTAAAGCAGCCACCCTGTCCCCTATATCAAGTATTTTCTACCCCAATGCCTTCATGCGTTTCCCCGTAGTCCCCCTATCTGGCATTCTATACATTTTACCCATTAGAATTCGAGCTCCACAAGGGCAGGGATTTTATCTGTCTGCTCCCTGATGCATTCCAGTGCCTAGAATAGCAGGGCTATAGTTGTCACTCAATAAATGTTTGTTTAACAATAATCTTTATTATGATGATAAATGTATTGTCTCTCAGACTGAATTCCATAACTGCAATCATAAGTACCTCAAGCTCCTAAAAAGGTTTTCAAACAAATGCAGCAGAGCCTTGATAAGCAAAGAAGTCACCTGGAGGGGTGAGGAGTGTGCTGGTGTGAGGGAGCCCGGACCACTGGCCTTGAGCGGCCATGAGCCCTGGGCTCATCTGGGGCATGGCACAGAGGGGAACAAGGTCATGCGCTAAATACAAGACTGCAAGACAGTCTCTCCTTTTAATTTGATCAAAATAACCTCTCCAATTATTTCATGCTTTCATATTCAAATGTACAATAACACACAGCAAAGTCAATTACAGAAGATGATCTAGCGACTTTTCTTCCAGTACGGACAGAACACAGGCAGAAGGCAGGCTGCCTAGTTCTGCGCCACCTCTTACTGGTCCATTACCCTTAGCAAATGTCTTCATCTCACTTCATCCTTGGTTCTCCACTAAAAAGGAGGAGGACAGAAAATAATGTGACCTGCCTATTTTATTGGTCTGATAAGTATCAGATAGATCAAAAGTTATGAAAAGATATGGAAAAATCATGTAGCATTCTATTCAATAAACAATCCTCTTTGTTTTAACATGGATTACTGAGTTGACTACCACATCTACTACAGCTCCCCTAAACTCATGGTGCATTTTAGAACACTTTGATTTTAAAATGATTCCTAAAATATATTAAATAATAAGCAGAAAGAAAAGTCTGCTTTTACGGGCATAGAATGAGAAAGAGAAGGAAAATGGCTTTTTCCCGATTCTTTAATACAAAAACACAAAGAAGAAAGAAACACAAATCTCCAGAGCCATAACTGCAGTATGGGAAGTTCAGATTCAAGAATATTACTGTGAATATCTATAGTTTGCTAGACTCGTGGATACTTACGGAAATCTTCATCTCTTTCAATACCACAAGGATAATCCAAGATGACTTATTACTATCACACATCTCCACAGTAGGTTGTGATGTAAATGAGCAAACTCTTTCCAGCCATTTCAGTTCTGTTTTATTATAGCATTTATTAAACCAAAATAAAAAATTGGTGAAGAATGACTTGTCACACCAGTTATTAGAGTTGATGGAGTGTAGACAGTCTTTTCAATAAGGCTTTACCACGGTTATGCACCATAGTGCATTATTAATGAAAAGAAATGCATGCGACTTACATCAGCTTTTCCCCCAAGTCATTCTGACATTAAATTCAAAATCAATTCTACCCTGTATGGCAACGGTTCAGAGATAAAAATGTTAATTTGTTTGTTATTCACCAAAACTTAAGTTTACAATTCAAAGCAACAATCAGAAATCTTTCCTATTCTACTGAACTTAATAACTATACTTTTTCTGGGAGAAGGATTCAAAGGCGGAAGCACATACAACAGGAAGATAAATAATTTGTGCCCTCGTTTGTATCTGACAAGAGGATGAGATCTAATTTTCTCTCTGATTGAAAAAACACAAAAGACAGCCACAGAATGCAAATTGTGCGTTGGGTGTTTGAACTTCTCTCCCAATACCCAAGTATCCAATTGGAACTAACTCACTCTGGAAAAGGTATTAAATAATTGAGCATGATTATGCCAAGATGAAGGCTAATTCTCCAACTGTGATAAGGTCACTTCACTCACTCAGTAACCTCAATCGACCATTTTACATCCAAAAGAAATAAACCAAATATATTAAAAATGACCTACCGCCAGCAAGGAACCCTGATAGACACAAGCACCTGTGGAGAAAAAACAAAACAAGAATTAAAAAGGATGCATAATAAATCACTAGGCACAGCCCTAGCAGGCCCACTGCTAAAACGGCATCTACACGCATTGCACTCAGCAAACATTGCTTTTTCCAAAATCTTAAAAGCTTGAACATTTCTTCCCCCCAAAAAACAACCCCACACACCAAAACATTTCTTGGACATACACAAGGGAAAGGATCATTACAACTTATTTATTTATTTTTTTGAGACAGAGCCTCAAGCTACCCCCCTGGGTAGAGTGCCGTGGCATCACAGCTCACAGCAACCTCCAACTCCTGGGCTCAAGCGAGTCTCCTGCCTCCTCCTCCCAAGTAGCTGGGACCACAGACGCCCAACACAATGCCCGGCTATTTTTTGGTTGCAGCCATCATTGTTGTTTGGCGGGTCCGGGCTGGATTCGAACCTGCCACCTTAGGTGTACGTGGCTGGCGCCTTAGCCGTTTGAGCTATAGGCACCGAGCCGGATCATTACAACTTATAATGTGAATTTAAAAATAAATGTATTTAAAATGACATGCTATAAATACATGTCATTTTATAGCATGACAGTATAAATACAATGTATATTTTTCTTTGTGATATGTCAGCAAAGCTTTCCTAATCCAGTCCCAATTCATATATCCCAGCTTCTCTGCCACTCTTCACTTTCACCAATTTTCCAGTGCAACCTAAGAGGCCACCTGAGGATCCTATGAGACACTTTCATATCTCAACACCTTTGTTCATTTTGTTTCCTATAGGAGATGAACTTGGTCTAGTCAAGCCCCTGGAACTTGATCCCATCTCCTTCATGAAAGTTTTTCAGCCAACAAGATTGTGCTCCTTTGAGCTCATAACACTTTGTGCTAGAATCACCCATTGGTAAATTCATTTTCACATACCTCCCTGCCAATATCTTTGCTAAGGATGTGTAGATGTTGTAAATACCCCACTACACAGTAGAACTAGACCTAAGAGCATGTGTGTGCTCTCAGTAAAGGGAATGCTTCTACATCTTTGATTCCCCACCTCCTCACATAGTAGGTATTCGCTTGGGTATCTGGTTGATTAATACAAAATACCCATTTCATGCCTTAAACACAATACGTTCCTCTTCAGGGAGATTAAACCATTTTATAGGAGAGTAGTATAAATGGCATTTCACTGAAAAGAACTCTCCGATTCATCTCATGACCTCCAAGACTCTTTTAACCCATTTTTCACTCAATTTTTTTCCTGATGGGCTGCTTAGGAACTGATACATCTTTATGTTTTCCAGTCATTAAGCACCAAATGAAAAGCAACAGATGATTTGTTTCTAAATGGAAAAGAAGGCTGAATTTGAATGGGACAGCCTCCATATTCTGAATCACTAACACATCATAAAATAAACCAAAACACCTCAAAAGTTTTACATCAGAAAACAACTTAAAACTGCAATCCTAATTTTAAAAAATGTACCCATATTCTCAACCTAATTCTGACCTGCAGAATACGTACTGATTTAACCTAGAAGCAGGTGGGCAGTGTGCTACCAGTTAGTCTCTCAGAAACTGAGGCTGCAAAACAGATTAGAATAGCACATCTGAGGTCTGACAATTAAGTTTGTAAACTTGCCACCCTGTGCTTGCATTGGCAGCACTGTATAAACAACTCAATAAGGCTTTATAACCTTGGTATATCAGTGCCTCACAGCTGTGCTTCTGCCGACATGTGGCACTGTGTTGCTGAGTGGTGTTCATTATTGTTGAGTGTTTTTCTGTGCTGTAACAAGAATGTCAGAGCTTGAATTAGAGCAATGAACATTAAATTTCTTGTTAAACCTAGCAAGAGTGGAAGTGAAATCAGGGACATGGTATTCCAAGTTTATAGGGATAATGCCATGAAGAAAACTACAGTACACAAACATTTTCCTGAATGGAGAGAAAGTGTCACTGATTACGAGAGGTGAGGACAGCCAATTATGAGTAGAACTGACAAAAATATTGCAGACATTAATCAAGTTGTGCATCAAAATTCTCAGCTGACTGAGAATACAGCAGCCAATCAAGTAAACATCAATAGAGAAACAGAGAACTCTGAGCTGACAATCTTGGCATGAGAAAGGTGTGGCTCTTGCAGCATGACGATGCACCAGCTCACACAGCACTGTCTGTGAGGGAGGGTTTAGCCAGTAAACAAATAACTGTATTGGGACACCTGCCTACTCACACCAGGGACATTTTTCATTACCTGAAGATAAAGGAAATATTGAAAGGAAAACATTTTGATGGCATGCAGGACATCAAGGGTAACATGATGACAGTTCTGATGGCC
>NW_003852434.1:10853669-10858789 GCF_000181295.1 Otolemur garnettii
ATGAACTTAATTGTGAGGCCTTGTACACACCAAGCTAGAAGCACATTCTGACAATGTGCTACAGTGGTTTCCAAAGAGAAAAGAACATATTTCACTACATCCTTGCCTCTAACAAATCACTCATAACATTTCAAAAGTACTGACTTCTCGGGAAAGTACTGGTCTACCTTTCTCGCCAGTAATGGAATTAAGAGCAAATTTTAAATGAGATGAGCATTTACATTTGGGTTTAAACCAAAGATCTCCATGGACAAGTTTATTAAAGTGGTTTTTATGCCCTTGACATTCAAATGAAAATAATTTGAGATAAAACCTTAGAGGAAAATTATTCTTAATTGACTTATTTTTCCTTAAGAAATCTTGTTTCTGGCTCGGCACCCACAGCACAGTGGTTACAGTGCCAGCCACATGCACCCAGCCTGGCAGGTTCAAGCCCAGCCCAGGGCAGCTAACCAACAATGACAACTGCAACAACAACAACAACAAAAAGTCGGGCGTTGGGGTGGACGCCTGTAGTCACAGCTACTTGAGAGGCTGAAGCAAAAGAATCGCTTAAGCCCAAGAGTTGAAGATTGCTGTGAGCTGTGACACCACAGCACCCTACTGACGGTGACATAGTGAGACTCTGTCTCAAAATAAAAAAAAAGAAATCTTGTTTCCAAGACCTAATATTTCAGTCTATGGTTTGTCATAAGAAAGGATATGTGTGTATATGTGTGTATAAAAGAATAATATCCCAAATAAGATGTATCATAACAATTCACTTTCTAAATTACTTATATAGACATATTTAGTTACTTCTTATGTTTAAAAAATAATAATAGTCATCATCACTTAGGTACAATTTCACAAAATTTAATCTTTAGAAACAAAACTGTGTTTTACGAAATTTAACTTTTAGAAAAAACAAATAAGAAACATAACATTTAGAATAATTCCATTGCCCTTCGTAGCAAGGTCAATTGCTTTCCAAAGCCCTAAAAGAAATCAAGCTTAACAAGCATGTGTATCCAAGTGCACATATCAAAAGCCATTTCAGGAGGTTTAGAAAGACGTTATAAACTCACTGCAACGTGAAAAACCACAGCAGCATTCAGTGCGGCACCACATACACACCTGGGTAAGCCACACGTCGGCTAGAGACACAAGTCAAATCAGGGTACAGCCACTGATAAACTCCATCACTAGGAAATAGAAATAACCCATTTTGGGTCACTGTGTGATGCACAATTCCAAAAGAAATAAGTTTTGCCTTCTGAGGGCTTTCCTGAAACAGAATGGTTCTATCTAGAAGGCAGCCACACAAATGAGTCTCCATTAACAGGGCTTCCAAAACCTCCTTTCCAGTCTTTGGAGAAACTAAGGCATTCCAGTATGATGCCCAATCCTATCAAACATTTATCACCAACCAATGCAAGCAAATTTGCCCACCCCAGCATGCGCAGCACACCTATCAACGGGTGAAGTTGGGAAATTTGTTGGCATCGGTGCTGGGAGGGGCCTTTCCACTGGTTGATCCATCACATAGTGTGGAGCGCAAAGTTGCTGCTTCCACTCATTACTGTTTTTCTTAAGGATTACCAAAATGATCTGGGGTCTGAGGTTCCTATTTATGGCTTTAGTTGAACTTCAAAGAAAACTCAAGTTCAAGGTGAATTCTGAGAGAAGGTATGGATTTAGGAGAAAGGGGTGTTCTTCAAGAGAAGACTAGGGAGGGAAAAAAGACAACAAGAACTAGAATTCATTAATGATGAAAGTTGCCAGTCTAAAGGTATTGAATACAGCTGAGATGCTGGGGAACTTAAATTCTAACACCTGATGGCCTGTGAGAAAGTTAGGAAGGGTGAAGAATTTTACAGCATCGAGAACGAATCCCAGATCCCAACACCTGTGCTGTTCTTCCAATGTGTTGTCTCTTTTCTTGCAGGTTACATAACAAAATGTCACTGCATCAAATTTAAACAAGTAAATTTCTATTTTTCACATTATATTATTAATATACTTTTTCAGGAGACGCTTCTATGAAGTCTAATATTTTCAGAGAAAATCTGAGATTTGTACCAACACTTACATCCTGAAACTACTCGCTCTGGAAACTATAACTGGTAGACTCAGTAACTTGGAGAAGTTAAATCCCAGAGCCACAAAATGTCAGACTCATGGGTTCAAAGAAATAGTGGTAGATATAGCCTTTGAGATATAAAAAGATCTGGAGAGCACAGCCTCACAAAAACCTGACTCCTTAGAAACAAGCAGCCACAAGTTGGCATTTAAATGCTCAGGCTTTATGTTGTGTTAAAAATCAGCATATGGCTGTGTACACTGTGGAACAGTTAAAATAGAATCATTTTCTGAACTGACAGGACAGCTCATGTCCTGATTAGTATCAACTAGAATTCAGATCAATTAATAGAGTAGTTATACTGAAAATGGGCCAACTGCTTTGGAACCGTTTTAAGATTTGGCACGAGGTTCCAACTTTGCCATGTGGCAGTCCCCGCCCCCTTCTGAGACATGTGGTGGATACGGTTTTATGACTACTTGTGTCAGGTGATGATTGAGTAATATTGCCACCGAAGTGCATAACAGTGAACGTGGATGGCTGTGTCCGTGCCAGAGAGTAATACCCAGAATCCAGTCCTCAGAGGGGAATGGTGATATGATAGAAGTAACAGTCTATGACGGTATCACCCCTTTATTTCCACTAGCGGGTAGTTCCCAAAGTCAAAAGATACTTTTGCAAAAGTTCGAGTATCTAACATTTCAATATCGGGAAACCCACCAAAGACCAAATCCCTGCTGCTATTTTAGTGACGTTAATGACTTCTGGGTATGCAAACTCCTTGAGGGCAAACAATAACGGGTTTTTTTTGGTTTTGTTTTGTTTTTGATATCTGTATTCCCTTACCAAACATACCTTCACACATAAGCTCTCAATGAAGAGATATTAATAGGTTAAATGAAGAGATGGGCTATTTCCCCAACCAATGTCTTCTCTTCTCTAACATTAAGGGTTTTTGTTGTTGTTGTTACAGTTTTTGGCCGGGCCAGGTTTGAATCTGCCACCTCCGGTATATAGGGCCAGAGCCCTACTCCTTGAGCCACGGGCACCACCCCTCCTAACATTGAGTTTTAAGCATCAAGTTCCTTGCCAAAAGGACTCTCCAGGCAAGAGTGGAACCAAATATACTAATCCTCATAGATATAACAAATTTTTCTGTGTCTTCTTGATTTTATTAAGTTCTCAAATCAGCATTGTTTACCAGTTCAACAATATAAGGCAATGTAAATACCACTGATAATTTGCTAGTAATAATGCAATTTTCTTTTTTTTTTTTTTTTGACAGAGTCTGACTCTGTCACTCTTGATAGAGTGCCACAACATCACAGCTCACAGCAACCTTGGGCACAAGCAATTCTCTTGCATCTGCCTACCAAGTAACTGGGACTACAGGTGCCACCACAATGCCCAGCTATTTTTTGTGGCAGTTGTCATTGTTGTTTTAGCTGGCCTGGGGCAGGTTTGAACCCACCAGCCTGGGTGTATGTGGCTGGTGCCATAACCACTGTGTTATGGGCACCAAGCCTGCATTTTTCTCTTGATAATTAAAATTTAGAACCAGAAAGTTACCAGTGACCACAAATAAAGAAGCCAATGTTGATCTCTTTTTTCTAAATGTTTTAGAGCTATCATCTCATCACCCTCTTCATTTAGTGAACCACAGAACCACAGCCCAAAGAGGTTATGTGGTTCATTCAAGGTCAGTCAGATAATCACTGAGGCCAAGTAAGCTTAATTCCAAAGAATGTGGTTTGACAGTACTCATTCATCAGACCAATGTTCTGAGCACTTACTGTTTATTAGGAGCTGAACTGGAGATAGAATTACAAGGCGCCTCCTAACCAGCTACGGAAGGAAGAACACAGCTCTATCAACCATAGCTATGAAAGGTATAACTGGTATACCAGAAGTGTCTAGAATCCTTCCTCTGAGCACTGCAAAGAAAACAAATTGAGCTGCCCGGCTATGGTGTCACAGAGTACAGCCCAGGAAGAGGAGCACACGTGTGCCTGTTTCTTTTTCATTTTAAAAAATTATTCCCTGGGCTAATAAAGACTTGAGGAAATTTCTATGATCCCTAAGGTTTCCACCCTTGACCTTAAATGCTCTTATTTTCAAAAGAAAAAGAAAACCCTGACAGAACCAAACCCAAAGTCTCATCAGATGACAGCTACTATTTTGTCTGTGGGAGTGATATCACTTATTAAATGAAACGCAGCATATACAATACCTAGCACTGTACACACAACTGTTCAGTAAGCTTCCGTCTGGATCCATTCATTATTCTTTCATTGCTAGATAAGCCTCACTATGATGTGGGTGGAAACTCCCAGATGTCTATCAATTTATCAGTCCAATTTGTGAAATGACTGTGGAGTGCTCTAAAGATGAGGTCAAACAATGAGAAGCCAAGTTTCTGAAGACTGGAGGAACACGGTCCACATCCCCCATCCTCACCCCCAGTCAAAAGACAGACAGTTCCTAAACTGCCCACTGCACCTACCAACTCCCCAAAGAGCGCTCCCTGTGGGCTCTTAATACCAATGTCTCTTACCATTTCCAGAGATTTGGTTGGAGAAACTGCGCTTCCTACAGCTGTCCGGAGTGATAGCACGTTTTTTGCGTTGCTAGGATATGATTCTAATTAAGAAAGTGCCACCAAGTGAAACTGATTTTTCTAAGTACGAAGTTCAGGTTTGGGTGGCCTGGACTGATTCTCCCATGCGGTTTACTGTAACTATGCCCTACACGTTGGAGTTCTCTAAGTATGCACCCACACCCTCGCACACCCACGCACACCCTCGCACACCGTAAGGATGTATTTCCACGGGATATGCCCTGTTGGAAGGAGGCTGCACAGGCCCAGACCGGCTTCTCCCGGGAAGGACTCACTGGACACACTTCCCGCGAGTGTGCGGAAGCCAGCGCCTTTACCCAAAGGAAAGTCTGCACTGAGGGCGTGGATTTTCAAGGCCATGCTACTTTCTCTTGGGAAGCCACCGAAGAGGCAGCTGCTCCGGTGACCGGAGGGCGACCTGAGCCAAGGCTCTGCCCTCCC
>NW_003852434.1:10859422-10867255 GCF_000181295.1 Otolemur garnettii
GGGGGAGGATTTTGTGTTTCATAGAGACAGAAGTATTTTTACACCGCTAAGAGCCATTGATCGCTCCTCGCCCAGCTCCAGTAGTCGCTTTTCCTCTGGGGACCGGGGTAGTGAAGAGAAAAATCTAATTTCAGAGATGCGACCTCAAACGGCCACCCGCCCACCCAAGGCACTTTGAACAGAAAGGGAGGCCGGGCGGGGGTTGTGATCCGAATGCAAACCACCAGGTGTAGGGATCTTCTCAGAAAAAGCCCACCCCTGCTCCACTCTCCCCGCCACCAAAAACAACTTCCACACGACCCACAACGCCGGGAAACCTGCTGAGCTTTTTAAATTAAACTGCACGATACCTTTCCCTCTCGTGTCTGTCTGTCTGTCTGTCTGTCTTTCTCTCTCTCTCTCTCACACACACACACAAAAATACACAAAAGGCGCCGCGCTCTCTCACCTTCGGAACGATGAGGCAATACTGCGAATTCCGCCAACGCCAGGGCCACCCCGAGCCACACTTTGAGAACACCCATGGCCTCTTCGGCACCCGAACACAGCCTTCAGCATCCAAGAACCGGCTCTCGGCCAAAACGCAGCCTTCGGCACCCCGAACCCGGGCGCACAGAGGGTGGGGACAGCGGGCGGTTACCTCCGAGGAAATGGGATGGACTGGCCCGGCCGGGAGCGACACTCACATCAGCTACCAGGCGCCAGGGCGGGCGGGGGATTCAATTCACCCGCTGCCCGGAGACAGCGCGCCGAGCTCTCCAGCAACGCAGGCTGCGCTTTGGAAGAAGAGGCAGAGCCCTGTTCTCCTCGGCAAAGTCTCTCTGTAAAGTTACTGGTCGCCGACCGATCAGCTGTCCCAGCTATGCTCTCAGGCTCAGGATAGACCCTTCCGCTCCTCGGTCCCTGACTGTAGGGATCCCGTCCCAGGCTGGTCCGAATCAGCTTTTTTAAAGTTCGCTTGCCACCAAATGTCGGCAGAGCGGGTCGCCGGTGAGCCCCAAAAGAACCTCCCGCACGCACTGCTTGGTCAGGCCACCCGGCGCCGAGGACCTCGTGCGCCGGGGCCGCCCTCTGGAAACTTTGCGCAGCGCTGCAGCCGCCCCGTGCAGCCGGCTGCGCTCCCCGCAGCAGACCGTGCAGAAGCTTCCAGGAAAGGAGGGGGCGGTGCAGGGGGCGCGGCTGCTGCCACTTTCTCGCCCCCGCCCCTCGGCCCGCAGTGGGGGCCGCGGGGCGCGGCTTACTCGACTCCAACGCCCACCTCCGCACTGAGCGCGCGGAGCCACCGCCCGCAGGAGGTGTGATCGGGATGTGGGGGAGGAGCCGGCATTTTACAGGCACAGAGGAAGGCGCTAGAGACGCTGGAGACACCGCCGAACTCAATGCCACCCAGGCGAGAGACCCGGAAACGCCCAATGCAAGGCCCAGCCTGGACCCAGCGTGTAGAGGACACGCGCCGCCTCGCTCCGCCTCCCTAGCCTCCTTCCTCTCTCCTTTACTCGGTGTGAAAATGGACCCAGGGACTAGGAGCTTTGGCAAAGATTCCAGAGAGTCACGTGGGGAAGGAAAGACGCGAGGAGGTGGGGTGAGGGGAGCCGAGAAAGCAACCTGATCCCCTTATTCATTCTGCCGGAGTTCAGATTGGCTGTGTCTGGGGCGGGATCAAAAGTGGCCACACGGGGGGCGGGGGTGGAGGTAGGTGGCTAGGTCCCGGCTCTGGCACTGCGGAGGGCCCGCCAACCGGCCCACACCCCTCACTCGGGGAGAGGTCCATTCCGGGGGGCGCTGTCCCTCTTCACAGCCCGCCACTCCTGCTGCGCTGAGTGCGGGGGGGCGGACCTGATCCTTTTCCCTTACTCTGGGAATCGGATGGTCGCATCCTAGGTTTGACCATCAGCTGGGGAGGATCTTGGCGCGCGCGTCCGAGGCGGAGCCTCTCGCGGCGAATTCACCTTTACCTCTTTCTGGAAGGCGCGGTCAGTGGATGCAACCCTGAGCGCTCTCAGCGCAGTGGGGCCAGTGCGCCCCCAAATGCCAATGATGCGGAAGGAAACATCAGGGCAAGGCCGGCTGGGGTGCGCGCTTGGATGGAGGCCTTGATTCCCCGCCAGCACTGACTGACGGCAGCTATTTTTATAGAACCGAGTAAAAATAGCTAATCCAGGTTTAAGGACCATTTTGTAAGGAGGGAATGGTTGCATCAGAGAGATGCCGACTGGGTTCTGATTGGCCCAGAGAGGAGGCATCCTGGGTCCTTCAGTTGAGCCAGGATAGGCGAGACTGTTGGAGGGGAGTTTGCAGAAGGTCGAGGGGATGTAGGGCTTAGGGTCCTACTTCTTCCCTGTCTTCTGGAGAACCACAACGTGCAAAGCGGTTCTAACGTGCACTGGCGCCACTTGGAATGCTTCGCTTTTCAGAATAACAGAGTAAGTTGTGATTGGCAGGTCTCTGTGACTGTTACTATTCAGCCAGAACAAAGAAGGAATTTCTGACAACCGGGCTCAGACTCTCGAGTATTTGGAGGACTCAAGAGACTGTGCAAGCTTCCCTCAGCCTCTCTGCTGGGCCGTGGATGTCTTAGGGACAGAGATGTGTCGTCTTTGTATCCAAAGCACATCACAGGTGCTCTTTAAACATTTGTTGAAAGAACAGACTGTGCCAAATAGTGAGGTCCCGAGGGCAACAGATGTATCAGGTGGAGTTGGGGGGCCTGAACCTCTTCCCCCACCCCAAAGACCCTTCCCCTTTTTTATTTAGAACGTGCACATCATCTTCTCAATCCTTGTTAGGTGCTGTGAAAGTTTTGAAAACTCACTCTGAAAACCCCCCACAGAAATTTGGTAGCCAATATTAGCTGGGAATAACTTAGGTAATTTATTATCTTGAAAATCAACAATTTGATTTTATTTAAAAAGTCATGCAATGACGGCACTCAGGGGGTCTTCAGATGTCTGTTAGACTTGCTAACAGCAAATGTGCTTTTTCAAAAGGAAAGGAAATAAATGAAGAGAAGAAAGAAGGCAGAACCGCACTACCGAGTCACCCTGAATTTATCACACGCTGCACTTATTGGATTTATATGAGGTTGGACAAATATGTTCACAAACTCATCCTAGAAAAAGTGCTGTGCACTCACTGCTGAATATTACTACAGCCACCTTCCACGTGCCCCCCTTGGGAAGCTTTGCACCGATGCAGCGTCTAATCCACCCTTCAGCGCACTTTTTCTAGGATGTATTTGAGAACTTAATTGTGGGACTTCATATGTCACATCCCCCTCCACCCCACCAGCCCCTCACAGGGGCACTGCCTGGCCTGCTGCCACCACCCTCTTCCTGCCCTAATTAGGTCAGAGAGCAGGTAGCTCCAGAGCTGGGGCTCCAAGATCACTTGGATGACCCAATGGTTGAAAGGGTCAACCAGTTATTTCCTTCATATTAGGCATACCTTATGGTTTCTATGGCCACAAACTGAAATATTCAAAAAAGAAATTATAGCATAGTTCATTATGATGAAAATTTAGTAAGCATTTTTATGGCTATGCGACTGATCATAACCAGCTTAGTTCTGCCTGTTAACCTCCACAGATGAGGGAGGCAGCTCATGGGAAGCTGGTAGTTCACTAGTTAGAGATATTTGGGTCTTCAAACCTCTTTATTTACATGTCTGATTCCCATGACATCTTCTTGGACAGCCCCTGTGGGCCCCTGCTCTCACCTCTTCACATTTCCCCGGCTTTGTTGCTACCCATTTGGAGGATTTATTGATTATATTAACTCCTGCTATAAATGATGAGAACAATAATAATAGCTGTCATACAGTAATACTTTGTCCCTAACACTGTACACATGCCCATGTAATTCTCCAATAACCCCAGTGAGATAGATACTTTTTTTTTAGTATTTCGAGGACTCAAGAGACTGTGCAAGCTTCCCTCAGCCTCTGGGTAGAGTGTCGCCCTCGGTAGAGTGCCTTGGCATCACAGCTCACAGCAACCTCAAACTCTTGTGCTTAAGTGATTCTTTTGCCTCAGCCTCCCACAACACCGGCTATTTTTTGGCTACAGTTGTCATTTAGCAGGCCCAGCCAGGTTTGAACCCTCCAGCCTCAGTGTGTGTGGCCCGCACCCTACTCACTGAGCTATGGATGCCAAGCTGATATAAACTATTAGTATTTCCATTGGCAAATGAAGTCACTGATGTTGGGAGAGTTATATAATCTGTCAAAAGTCAGCTAATTCATGACAGAGCACATCAGAGCAGGAAACTCTAGCTACTGTAACAGGTAACCCCCCAAATCATCATATCTTACTACAACAAAAGTTTACTTCTCCAGCACCTCTGGGTCCCCAGGCATTGGCGGCCCCAGGGCACTGGTGACTCCTTGTAGCCAAGTCACAGAGGAATGCATGACATATGCGACTTGGGCATTGGGGTGGGAAGGAGGTATTGCTGCCTCTACTGGCCTCAGCCCTTCCTCTCTCGGGCAAATAACAAGAATGAGTCACATGACCCCTGTGTACTTCTAGGGAGGAGGGGGCGGGTGTGTATTTAGTGAGCGCTAATTCTACTGCTGCACTCACAGCCCATGCTTGTAACTGTCTTGACTGTCCTCAGCAAAGTGCCCACTGAACCTTCCCGGGTACCAGCAGGGCTCTGCTGACCTGCAGAGCTGCCCTGTCCCTTCTGTCTGCTGCACCCCCATTCCCCGTCTTCTCCCACTTGGTCTCCTCCCTTTCTTCTCTCTCCTCCCACCCTCCGCTCCTCACCCTCTTCCTTCTGCACAGCCCTCGGCCCTTGCTGCGCGTTGAGCCTTCCCCCTTTCTCCCGTGTGTGCCTTCTCTCATCTTCACCTGCCCTGGGCGTGTTCTTGCAGTTTGGGCATTTGTTCTGTTCGACAGTTTCAGCAGATGACAATATCCATTGCTTTTCCTCTGCTCCAAATAATTGTTCCGAAACAGAATATTCAAGGAACACAGAAGCATAAGCTGACAGGCTCTACTATAATCTAGCCCCTCTACAAAGATAACCAGAGCATAGATATTCAGACATTTTTCTCTGTCAACTAAGGATAATGCTTGTTACAAAAATCAGGTTATAATTTGCATGTTATGTTGTAACCTGTCTTTTTTTTCTCCCACTGAACAACACACTGTAGTGAGGTCACAAGTTTCTAAGCCATATTGCTCTAACCTCATCCTTTTTAAGAGCTACTTGGGTCTACATTACAGGGATGTCTTTACATTAAGACAATTAGTTCATGAACTTATCTTTAAAAAAGTGTTCCATGCCTCATTGCTGAATATCACTCCAGTCACCTTTAAAGTACTCCCTTTGGCCAGCTGGGGACTGTAGTGATATTCAGCAATGAGGTATGGACCATGTTTTCTAGGATGAGTTTGTGAACTTAATTGTCATCCTCCATTTGATGACAGCTCTGATGTCCATTCCAGAAAAAAAGAGTTCCAGAATTGCTTTGAAGGGTGAATGAAGTGCTGGTGTTGGTGCATAGGGCAAGGGGGACGCCTAGAAGGCGACCTCAGTGATACTCAGCAATGAGCTTGTAGCACTTTTTCTAAGATGAGTTCACCAACTTAATTGTCTGAACTCTTATTGTGCCAATCCTCTTTTGAAGAACATTTAAGTTGTTTCCATTTTTTTGTCATTATAAATAAAACACTACGTGTCCTTATAAAAGCCATTTGTGTACTTACCCAATTATTTCCCTGGAAAAACATTTATAGGTGAACTTGCTGGGTCAGTGCGTGCATCTCTCATTGTGATACCTACCTCCACTTACTCTTTACTAATCTCCGGATAAACTAGCACTTTTCTTAGCACCACTTATTAGCTGTGTCTTCAGGCACATTAATCTCTCTGAAGCTCATATTTCCTGTCTATGAAATGGACATTATACATGAGGGTGGCTCCTGTGGCTTAGTGAGTAGGGCGCCAGCCTCATATATCGAGGGTGGCAGGTTCAAACCCAGCCCCGGCCAAACCGCAACAAAAAAATAGCCAGGCATTGTGCTGGGTGCCTGTAGTCCCAGCTACTGGGGAGGCTGAGGCAAGAGAATCACCTAAGCCCAGGAGTGGGAGCTGTGTGATGTGAGCTCTACCAAGGGCATGGTACTCTACCAAGGGCAATCAAGTGAGACTCTGTCTCTCCAAAAAAGGAAAAAGAAAGAAATGGACACTGTACCCATAATAGTGCCTGCCTCACACAACTTCTATTTGCATTAAATAATATAAAGTTATCTGGTGCAAGTTATCCACTTAACAGATGTTAGCTGAGTGAAATACGGATATTTTTACAATCTGCATTTCTTTCCTCACTAGTGAGATGAAACATTTTTTCTTATATATCATAG
This sequence comes from Otolemur garnettii, assembly GCF_000181295.1. NCBI lineage: Eukaryota > Metazoa > Chordata > Mammalia > Primates > Galagidae > Otolemur > Otolemur garnettii. The sequence goes on from NW_003852434.1 coordinate 10,865,790, forward strand.
GTCTCTCTGTGTGTCTGAATAGCCTGTTTATATTTCTTTTTCCTTGGGTTTTTTGTTTCTATGTGACTTGTAAGGGTCAGTCCTACAGTCCGGATATTAATCCTTTCCTTTGAATTTGGATAATGTTGATTGAAGGGGAATAGCTATTTACTGTTCATTTTTGTGGGGAATAATAGTTTCCTCAGCAGTGTGGCTGGAAGCACATGCAAGATTAAAATGAAGAGAAAGAGGCTTTATACCTAGAATTATGTTCCTGGAATAAAATAAGCAAAAGTCCCAAGTTTGTTGTTGTTGTTTTTAATAATAGATGATATTTATTGAGCATTTTACATGGCAGATACTATGCTAAGCACTTACTTTAACACATGGCATCTTTACAGCAAGCCTTTGAGTACGTTATTTTATTGTTCTCACTTAACAAATGAAGAATCAGAGAGGTTAAGGAGTTTACTAAGATCACATAGCTAGTAGGTTGAACCAGGATCTGTGGCCAGGCGTTCCAGCTTTAAGGCCCATGTTCTTCCTGTCTGTATCCTAAGACGGGGGCTTTATTCATGTAGTTTGGTAGAGAATATGAGAGGGAAATAAAAGAATTGGACCCTATTTTGTTAATGTGACTAGAATATGTTCTTCTTTTCTAAAGGAGTCTTAGCATTAGAAAGTTAAGCGGGGGGGGGAGGGGAAGAAGATACTGTTAATAACCAAATAAATGGCAACTAAAATAATTAGAGAGCTAGGAAGTCCCTGTGAAATTGAACAAACTAGGCGGGCTCATACCTGTAATTCCAGCACTCTGGGAAGCGGAGGCAAGAAGATCCCTTGAGCTCAGGAATTTGAGACCAGCCTAGCAAGAGTGAGACAAATCTCAAGTTTTTTAATGTGTTTTTTGTTTGTTTGTTTGTTTTATTTTCCCCACTTGGGGCAGCCAACCAGCCCTTACACGGGAGTCCAGTCTGAGCCTTTGTCTCACGCTGGGGTCTTTTCTCACTGGTTGGTGCCATGGCTTCACCATTTGCTAAATATTTTTAATATCACCCCTGTGCCTACCACAGCCACACAGCAGAAAGCCAAGCATCAGAGGTCACTGAAAATGCCAAATGGTCACAGCAGCAATAAAAGACAAGCAGATAGATCATCTCAGCACACTTAATCAATCTCTTTCTCATGCAGATTACACTGACTTCTGTTTTTAAATAAAAGTCCTACAAAGATGCACCTGACCCATTCTCACTTTACTAGGACATCCTTACTTCCAGATGTTTTTAAATTTTATTTGTTGTTCTCAGTATCACTAATTATCTTCTAGTTGTACCCAGAAGACCTTGGATAACCTACTTACATAATCATTACTGGTACATAAATACAAGATAGTCACGGCAATGAGAAAAAATTACTGACAACTTTATAGGAAGCTGATTTTTAAAATTTTACTAATCATCCAGTCACCAGGGTAAGCTGTATATTCC
>NW_003852434.1:10867715-10869608 GCF_000181295.1 Otolemur garnettii
AGGTTGTAGACAGCTGCTCACTAGCTGAGTCCCCACCTGGCAAAGGGGCTGGGAAGAGACAGAGAACTCTCTCTTTGCCTCTCACAAGGCTACAGCCCATTGAATTAGGGCTTCACCCTCATAACTTCACTTAATCTTAATTGCCCCCAAAAGCCCTGCCTCCAGATACAGTCATATTTAGGCCCACGGCTGCAACATATACATTTGAGAACATAATTCAGTCCATGGCAAGGCCCATGTTTTCCCTTAGATACTTGTTCTTCCACATACTTATAGACACATATTTTAAAGGATATGTTCCCAAAGAGCGAGCTTATCTGGACTTTGTTATTCTTCAATATTGAATATGTTTACTTGTGCAGTGAAAAATTACATTGCGGAGATTTTCAAATAACAGTATAAGCCAACTCAACCTGTCTTAAATTGTACCTAGTATTTACTGCCTGTCATAGCTAGAAACTAGGGTTTATCTTAGGAGACTTTTAGATTTGGTTCAATTTGGAAGCTTAATGATAACCAGAAAGACATGAATTTTTCCTTTCTCTTCCCTCTGCCCCGTGACAGACATTACTAGTTCACACCAGCATTTGCTGGATACATAACATGCCACATGTTTTGCCATCCCACTCACAACTAGATGAGGTCATGTGACTAAACCCAGACCCATACCCTGGAGCATAGCAGTCTCTATCTGCACACGGCTACTGAGCTCCTCCAGAGTGGGGACTCCAAGCTGAGGGGGGCTGCAAGTGTAAAATATACACCAGATTTCAGATGGTGCCAGAAAAAGTGTAAAATATTTCATAGTTGTTACACTAATTGCATGTTGGAACAATACTTTACATTATTGTGTTAAGTGAAATACATTATTAAAACTAACTTAAAAAAAATTAAAACTAACTTTACCTGTTTCATTTTACTTTTTTAAATAAAAAATGGATACTAGAAAATTATGTTAACATATATCCACTACTACACACCTATGAGAATGGTTTAAAAGAGAAAAAGTGATAGAACCAAGCATTGGCAAAGACATGTGGCTACTCCAATGCTCATGGGTATTTCTGGCATTAAGGCTAAAATGATACAATCACTTTAGAAGACAGTGTGGCAGTTTCTCAAAGTTAAACATGAACTTACCATATGACTTAGCTATTCTGTGCCTAAATAGTTTCCCAAGAGAAATGAAAACCTATGTTATGCAAAACCTGAAATAACTACACTGGCTTTGTTAGTCATCAAAAGCTGGAAACAACCCAACTGTGCCTCAGCCAGGAACTGAATAAACAAACTGTGGTATGTCCATACAATGGAATATCAGTAAGCAGTGAAAAAGGAGCAGGCTTTTGACACATTTCACATGTGGAGGAATCTCAAATGCATCATGCTAAGGCAGTGTTTCTCAACCTTCTTAATGCCGTGACCCTTTAGTACAGTTTCTCATGTTGTGATGACCCCCAACCATAAAATTATAGCAACAAAAATAATTTCATGGTTGAGGATCACCACAACGTGAGGAACTATACTAAAGGGTCACAGCATTAGGAAGGTTGAGAACCACTGTGCTAAGGGAAAGAAGCCAGACTCAAAAAACTACCTATCTCCTGATGCCATTTATGTGACAACCTAGAAAGGCTAAACCACAGGGACAGAGAACAGATCCGTGTTGGCAGGGTGGACGTCAGGGTTAAGTCAAGGGGACTACACAGGGCGACTTTGGGAGGTAACGGAACAGTTCCAAGTCTTGATTGCGATGATAGTTACATGACCCTATGTGTTTGTCAAAACTCACAAATTATACACTAAAAACAATAAATTTCACTACATGAAAATTATGCCCTAATTTAAAACAGAGAAAGACAACAACAGAGATATCTTGGCAAACAAGCTCTC
>NW_003852434.1:10870267-10872696 GCF_000181295.1 Otolemur garnettii
TAATTAGGACAGGATAACAAAAATGCAGATTAGGACTCCCCAAAGTATGTGGCTTCCTGGGGGCAGTACAGGTAGCTGAGTGAAAATTTGGTAGTAAGAGAAGGTACAGGCTGGATACCCACATGTAGCACAGTGGTTATGGCGCCAGCCAAAGGCACAGAATGTGGTGGGTTCAAACTCGGCCTGGGCCAGCTAAACAACTGCAACAAAAAAACAGCTGGGTATTGTGGCGGGTGCCTGTAGTCACAGCTACTTGGGAGGCTGAGGCAAGAGAATCACTTAAGCCAAAGCGTTTGAGGTTGCTGTGAGCTGTGATGTCACAGCACTGTACTGAGAGCAACATAATGAAACTGTCTCAAATCAAATCAAATAAAATAAAGAGAAGTTATAAAGGATATTGGAGAGACAACCACAATGGCCAACTTAAAAAATGTTATTAACCATGTACCCACAATGAAAACCAAGAGTTCGTGGGGTGTATATCACCAAATATATTGTTTACAAGGGAAAACTCAGCGGAGTGCCAAGCTCACGCCTGAAGCCAGCTCATCTGCAAGGTGTTTCTTCCAAGGTAACCACTTGGAATCCGCATTACTGAACCTAAGCCTCCCCAATGTCCTGGGCCTCCCCCTACCCAAAGGCTTCATAGAGACCTCGGAGCAGAAATGACAAAGTACAACATACTCTCTCTTTCTCAGAAGTCAACTCCAGACTTTGAGTTTATTTTTTTCACTGCAATCCAAAGATACTAGCCTCCACAAAGCCCAGCAAAAGAGACTGTGCTATCTCACTGAGCCCAAAAGGAGACACCTAGGATGTAAGTTATAAGACTAACTGGCTGGCTGGGTGTGGTGCCTCATGCCTGTAATCCTAGCACTCTGGGAGGCTGAGGCAGGTGGATTGCTTGAACTCAGGAGTTCTAAATCAATCCTTAGCAAGAGAAAGACATATTCTCTACTAAAAATAGAAAAATTAGCCAGGTGTTATGGCAGGTGCCTATAGTTCCAGCTACTGGGGAGACTGACAAAAGAGGATCACTTGATCCTAAGAGTTTGAGGTTGCTGTGAGCTAGGCTGATGCCACAGCACTCTACCCCAGGTGATAAGTAAGACTCTGTCTCAAAGAAAAAAAGGAAAAATATATATTTAAAAAAAAAAAACTAATTGGTTGACTGACTTCAGATAAGCTTGCCTCCTCGGTTATAAAAGGGAGATAATATTTAGGACCTACTTATCAAACTAGGTTGACTTGAGCCTGAAATGAAGAAGGTAGATACGAAAATCTTTTGAGACATTAAGAGAACTAAGCCCGTGTAAAGCTTATTATTAAGAACTCTCAGCTAGGTCAGGCATTTTTATGTGCAAGGCAGTTTTAACGGTATGAATCATCATCCTGTTGTAATTGAAAATGTAACTGCTCCCCGAGGTCTATTTTGATATCAGCTATTCAGATAATTCTAAACTGATGATGATGATGATGGTGATGGTGATGGTGATGATATTTCTCTAATCGAGAATGAGAAGCAGGAAGCAAAGACAGATGACCTCATACCTCGGTCCATGCGAAGAGACTTAGTGCATTTATTTCTTTGTGTTTTCATATTTTCCAGAATTATTACCAGACCTGTAGCTTTTTCTATCAAGGTGAATCTGTTTGCTCATATCAACATATTAGCTTGTAATTTTGCTGTTTTTCTTTCTGACTCTATGAACATTTAGTAACAACTGAGCTACAATAAGTTTGACTTTGGTGCCTCGAGAGTGATTCAATCTAAAAATGATTGTGGACTTTGAAAAGATGGAAAAACTGGCCACAGGCTCTCATGGGAGTCCCCTGGCAAACAGGCAATCCTACACCTGCTGTCATTTTCAGGAGGTTATAGAGTTGAGAAATATTTCCCCTGTGGGCCCAAGGGGAAAAGCAGAAAGTGAAGAGCCATGACCCTGTGTCCCTTCACATCTTATCCAGAAGCAAAAAGCATGTGGTGTGTGAAAGTATCTCAGAGACAGGAGAGACATCCATGTCCTCGAGCTATCCCCTCTTTCCAACTTCAGTGTCCTCCTCCAGCATCTGCCATTAAGCTGCTCCTCCCAAAACGCACCAGTGGGAATTTGAATCAATATGCATCAAATGTGGCAGCAGTATATAAAATTGAACTTGCAGGGAAGTTAGGCCAAAGCTTTTTATAAAGTATAAAGATCTGCACTCTCGTAATTTACATAAGGTGTTTTAGTCAGGGAAAAAGTTGCCATAAAAAGGATTGCCCAGACCAGGCATAGTGGCTTGAACCTGAAATCCTAGCACTTTGGGAGGCTGAAGCAGAAGGTTCCTTTGAGACCAGAAGTTCAAGACCAGCCTGAGCAAAAATAAGACACTGTCTCTACAACCAAAGAAAAAAGAATAAGAGAAGGAAGAGGAAGAAGAAGGAG
>NW_003852434.1:10875232-10877246 GCF_000181295.1 Otolemur garnettii
TTTAAAAACACAGCAAAAGAAAGATACTGCTTTTCAGACTGAAATGTCAAGCATCATTAATATTTTAAATAACACACATTTTGACAAAACCTGATAAAAACTACGCCAAAGAAACTGAAAGATAAAAATAAAATCTCAGGCCAGGCATAGTAGCTCAGCCTGCATTCTTGCAGTGTGGGAGTTGTGGCCAGGAGTTCAAGACCTGCCTGGGCAACATTGTTTTATAAAAAATTCAAAAATTACCTGTGCGTGGTGGCACCCACCTGTAGTCCCAGGTACTCTGGAGACTAAGGCAGAAGAAGAATCACTTGAGCCCAGGACTGTGAGGCTGCAGTGAGCTGGGGTTATGCCACTGCACTCTGGCCTGGGTAACATAATAAGATGCTATGTCTAAAATATTAATAGTAATAACTCATACTCCCAAACAATAATACAAACACACACAGATTAACTTATGCAGGAAAGAAAATCACAATAGATTTCCCAACTGCAAGCCTGAAAGATAGGGAAAATATATTTACGTGCTTTCCAGAAAAAACAAGTAAGATCCAAGAATTCCTTACAACCTAGATATCATCCCTATGGAAGAACAAAATAATTGATTTACAAAATCACAAAATGTGTGTCCTTTCTGCAAAAATGAAGACGCAAAGAAAAAATTAATGATAGACAAGTACTCAACCTGTACTAGTAAAAGACTGAGTATACGAAAGACAAAGGTGAGTAAAAAACTGCTAGTTTTTAAAAATTAGCAAAAGCTATTAAAATCAACACTTTATGATAATGTCATTTTTGAAGTATAACATAAATGTTGATAAGAATTGTAAAAAGGAAAAAGGCATAATTCAGGAAAATGAAAATGATAGTTTAGAATTAAAATTTCAAAAATACCTAAAAATTAGGGCTAAAGAAAAACAAGTTTTGAACTACAAGTTTATTAGAAGACGAGGGCAGGGAGTGGAGAGAAGGGGAGAGAAGGCAGAGACACCAAATGGTGAAACTGGTGCTCAGTTTCAGTTTGGGAATGGCAAAATGGAGACCAGGAAAGTTTTGAAATTGATATTGGGGGTGGGAGCAGGGCAGGGGGGAGCAGGCCAGGATTAGGCCTTCTTCTTGGCCGAAAACTAGAAAGCGCAATCACTTTTCCAACATACAGGGAACGGTTATAAATATTGTCCACATATTAATCCATAAATAAAATCTCAACAAATTTAAGGAGGGAAAAAACATAGACAACATATGTCCTGACAGCTGTAATAAAATAGACCATAACAAGAACGGAATAGTTTTTATGTTAAACATATGCAATTAGAAATTAAAAGCACTTCTTTAAATAACTTTAGTTTGAAGAAGATATCACAACCAAAGTTACAAACTAGAGAAAAATTAATGACGAAGAAAATTGTTTATCAAACACTACGTGATACAGCTCAGTATAGTATCTGTGGGAAGTCAAGGGGGATAATTATAATTTGAAAGAATTTATTAAAACTAACAAAGGTTGAAAACCAAAAAGTTAAAATAGTAACTCTAGAATTAAGAAAAAATAAATCCAAAGAAATTCAAAGGAATGAATTAATGAACACAAAACCATAAATTAATTAAATACAAAACAAAAACTCCATGTATATTAATGGAAACAAAAGCATAGTTTTGGGGAAAGAAATAATAAAATGGCCAAATACTGACACCTCAGAAGAAAATAAATACAATATAATATGCAAATAGCAATATACAAATGCAGTGTTTGTAATTATACACATGTAATAGCCTTCTCCAAGACATTAAGAAGTCCACTGGCCCAGCAAGCCCTGGTATCCTGGAAGAGTTCTGTGGTAGCTACCCCCTTGTGGGTGGGCCAGGATGCAAAATGCTGCCATCTGACTGGGGTCCATGAACTCAGTCATGGGATTCCAGGGCGGCAGGAAAAATATGACAACACTTAATTGCTAGAGACCAGACAGCTATGGTTTCTGTCATGTCAGCAGAGCCAAAGTCGCCATCAGAATGCCCA
>NW_003852434.1:10878329-10889958 GCF_000181295.1 Otolemur garnettii
AAATACATATCTGATTTAAAAACTGTACCCAGACTATATAAAGAAATCTTGTAACTCAATAATGAGAAATAGGCATTCAATTTAAAAATGAGCAAATGGCCAGCTGTGGTGGCTTAGCTACAATCCCAGCAATTTGGGAGGCTGAGAAGGGAGGAGCACTTGAGGCCAGGAGTTTAAGACCAGCATGGGTAATATAGGGAGACCTCGTCTCTACAAAAAAAAGTAGAAAAAATAGCCAGGCATGGTGCTACGTCCCAGCAACTCAGGAGCTTAAAGTGAGAGATCACTTGATTCTAGGCATTTGAGGTTACAGGGAGCTATAATTGCACTACTGCACTCCAGCCTGGGTGACAGAACAAAACCCTGCCTCTAAAACAAAACAAAACGAAAACAAATGAGCAGACAATTTGAATAGACACTTCAGCCAAAATGACATAAGGCTGCCATAAGCACATAAAAATATGCTTAATGTCACTTTCCCTAGGGGAATTCAAATTAAACCGTAGTGATATAACACTGCACACCTACCATCATAGCTAAGATTAAGACTTCAAAATACCAAGTGCTGAAGAGAACACAGAGTCACTGTGAGAATGTAGAAGGTTTCCGCCACCTTGGAAATGTTGCACAGTTTCTTTCAAAGTTAAATATACATTTAACATGTGACCTACCGCTCCTGCTCCCAGTAGTTCTCCAAGAGAATTAAAAACATATATCCACACAGACTTCATACAGATGTTTACAGCAGCCTTGTAAATGGTAGTCCCAAGTTGGAAACAACCCAGATGTTCTGCAACTGATAAATGGGTAACTTGTGATGCCTCCATACAACAGAACACTACTGACAATAAAAAGAAGAAACCATTGATACATGCAACGATGTGAATAAATCTAAAAAGCATCATGCTAAGAGAAAGAGTCCAGACACAAAAGGCCACAGAGTGGTTGATTCCACTGATAGGATGTTCTGGGAAAGAGAGTCCCTGAGGGCAGAGTCAGAGCAAGAGTTGGGGCTGAGAGAAGGGGACTAATGCGAAGGAACACAAAAGAGTTGGCTTGGCTGATGGAAATATACTATGTCTTAATTATTAACTCACCAAGATACATACTTTAAACTTGAACAAACATTACTATATATAAATTGCATCTCAGTAAAATTACCCTTAAAAGATGTCCAGGGCAGTGCCTGCAGCTCAGGGAGTAGGGCACTGGCCCCATGTACCGAGAGCGGCGGGTTCAAACCTGGCCCCAGCCAAACTGCAACAGAAAAATAGCCGGAAGTTGTGGTGGGTGTCTGTAGTCCCAGCGACTTGGGAGGCTGAGGCAAGAGAATTAATTGCCTAAGCCCAAGAGTTGGAGGTTGCTGTGAGCTGTGATGCCACGGCACTCTACCAAGGGCAATAAAGTGAGACTCTGTCTCAAAATAAATAAATAAATAAAAGTAAAAGATGCCCAGTTACATAAAAACATGCCTATATTATGATCTCATTTTTGTGAAGAAAAATTTAAAATTTTGAAATGTCTGTGTATTTGCATATGCATATAAGCTCACATATACAGAAAAACCTAACTCAACATTTACCAAGGTATCTCTGGAAAGAGAAGGACGACTGGAAGCTATCAGAGCCCGGGCTGTCTGGAAGCACGTTCTGATAGATGAATGTAGCCTTCACCTCTCCCACCACGACCAGTCCACTCATGTCAGCCTCTGGGGTGGCCCCTGACCCAGGCTAGCTGGTATCAGATGGCCAAGTAATTTTGTCTACTTGGCAGGTCAGTGCTTTCCCCAGGACGGTGGCCCCCCGAAGGGGTGTTTTCATGTGATACGATGATCTTAGCGCTTTGTGCCCGCTGCCACATGACCATTTACATCTTTTAATTGCCACCACCGGTGAGTTTTTATATATTCTCACTTGCAGCTGCTTCTCCCACACCAGGTCGATGACCAGGCACGCTGCCCTTCAGCGCCTCCCCGTGGTGGAGCTGCAGGGCTGCTGCTGCCGCCTGTTCTCAGTGCGCACCCACCTGCTGAGTAGTCACCGGGCGGAGGGGGGACGGGCTGCCTGCTCACGTGGCTTGCCTTTGTCCTCTTTCCAGCTCCTGCTTAATCCCACGCGTACCACTTTCCTCACACAACAGAGCTCCCCAGCTCACCACCTGGTCCGCTGACAGAACCCACTGCCGTGGTCGGGTGGTTCTTGGTGTCTCACCATCAGACGCTCCATCTCTGCCATAATCCGATAGCCCGGTGGGAGTCATTTTGCCAAAACCATACAGTTCTCTTCTGTGAGACCACAGTTAGCCCTAGAACCCCAAAGATCGCATTTTTACTTCACCTCTGTGGCTCATGGTAAACTCCCACAGCATCTTTTCCACTGGCCACACCTCTAGCGTCACAGGCTGCGGGTAACGTGGGCACAGCAGCAGCGGGTCTGACATTGCACGAGGCACCTGCTGCAGGGCCGGGCGGCTCCGGCCGTTCTCCCTGGCGCCATCTTCTGGGTCACCCAGTACACGGGTTGGGCATTCCCAGGTGTAGGGCATGCTGGCCCCAAACCCAAAGAGGCCGACCAGGCATTGCACTTCCTTCTCACGGAGGAAAGTGCCAGGGGCCATGATCTGTCTTTCACTTTAAAGGGATGTCCTGGCACATCCGTGACTACTGAGCCCCTGTATTTTTGTAAGTAGCTAAACCTTTGAATCTTGTAGGCGTTATCATCCACTATCAGATGCTAGGCGTCTTGCACCTCTGGTGTGCTAACCACTTTTTATCCATCCAACCCTGTTAGCGTAGTACCTTTGATGTGGGGGATCAGTGTGTTATTCTGGGGGGCAGCCACCTGGTCCACATCTCTTCCAACTATCATAGACTAGAATAGGGTAAACTGCAGTCCATTTAAAATAGCTCTAGTAAACATGTAACTCTACACTGTTGCCCATTCCACGTGAATGGTAACTGATTCTCATCCGTTTTTTAATGGTTGGAAGAGAAAAGAATGAGTTTACCAACTCAGTGGCCCCATTCCACACACCTGAGGCTGTGTTAATGTGCTAGAAAATTCACATTTGGCACAGCAGCTGCCGCTGGGCTCCTGCCTGGTTGAGTTTGCTGTTGTCTACTGACAACCCCTAGGAATTCTCTGGCTTCCTTGGTGGTGAGATTTATAAAACTTATAAATTAAACAGGTGAGCACTAGGATCGGAGTTTACCTCCTATTGCTTCTGTAACTGATTACCACGCACACGGTGGCTTGAACAACAAAAATTTATAACACTACAGTTCTAGAAATTGAAGTCTGAAATGAGTCTCACTAAATTAAAAGTCAGTGTTAGCATTTCTTCTGGAGGCTGTAAGGGAGGATCTACTTCCTCGCCTTTGCTAGGTTCTAGAAACTGCCCACCTCCCCGATCCGTGATCCCCTTCCATCTTCAAAGCCATGGAAGAAGCACAGATATGGCTGGTCAAGTCTTTCTCATGTTGCATCAGTCTGACATGCTCCCTCTTCTTCTTCCACATTTATTTATTTGTTTGGTTTTTCTAGTAGACACAGGGTCTCACTCTTGCTCAGGCTGATCTCAAACTTCTGAACTCAAGCAATCCACCCACCTCGGCCTCCCAGAGTGCTGGGATTACAGGTGTGAGCCACCATGCCTGACCCTTCTTCTCCATTTAAAAGACTTGTGATACATTGGGCCCACCTGGACCATCCAAGATAATCTCCTTATTCTACAATTAGCTTATTAGAAACCTGCTCTGATCTAAGTGTGTTCCTCCAAATTTACATTGAAATTTAATCACCATTGTGACAGTATTGAGGCACTGGGCCTACGGGGTGTGATTACATTAGGAAGGTGCAGTTCTCATGAGTAGGATTAGCAACCTCATAAAAGAGATTAAAGGGAGCCCCCAGGCCCTTTCTTCCAGCTATTCTGTGAGGACAGATGTTTGTCACTATTTGTTCCTTCTGCCATGTGAAGCAAGCAGGGGCAACTGTCACCAGTCTGAACCTGCTGGTGACTTGATCCTGGACTTCTCACCCTCCAGAACTGTAAGAAAGAAATTTCTATTATTTATAAATTACCCAGTTTGTGGCATTTTGTGACGATAGCATGAACAGACTAAGGCACAGCTTTAAATCCATCTGTGATGTTAATTCTCCCTTACCACCTAATGTAACGTAGTTACAGGTTCTAGAGATTAAGGTCTAGACATTTTGTGGGGGGACACTGTTCCGCCACCACAAATCCTCTCTCCCAAAAGTAGTTACTTGAGCAAATGGCCACATCCCTTTGGAGAGGGACAGGGTGAATTATTGCTAGGACAATTGTCACAATGTTGCAGGGGCCTTGTGCTGTGCCCCAGCCTTCTCTCTAGTCAGTGTAGTCTAGATCTTAAACCTGGTCTGGGTCTGGATTTGGACGGGGTGCTACGGCTTTTTATTGTGGCAATTGCTCTCAGCCTTCTGGTCATTCATCCTCGATTTGTTTTGAGTGCCCATGTTGGAGCTCATCTATTTTGCCCCTGCGGTCACCTGTTCAATTAGCCATCTCCATAACCCCCTTCAGGTTAGGTCCCCTGGCTGTCCTGCCAACCCTGTGGCTCATTACAGTAATTGCATCCACCTGGCTTAGAGCAGTCAAGTGCTGCCACCTGGCCTCTATTGTTTGGGCTCCTATCAGCCTAGTGCTGTAATCATCTCTCTGCCCATCAGGCCTGGCTTCCGGAGGAGAGACAGCACTGAGTCGGTTAGCGCTGCTGGTGACCTCTCCCAGCTGGTCCCCTCTGGCCATGGCTGGTGGGTGGGTGTCCTCTGGGTTGCCTGAAGAACACGATGCTGTGGAGAATATTCCAGCCCCACCAGAACGCTCTTGGCGTCTTCCTCATAGAGAATGTCTGCTTCTGCACGCCCACCGCCTCCGGTGTCACCCACAGCAGTTCTGGCATTTAAAGTTCATATCTTTTGCAGCCCATCACTTTTTCTATGCTGCTAGAAGCTGTCCTAGTAGCAAGTCCATACCACCTCTTCAGGACTGCGCCATGACATTAAATGTCATATCTCAAGTGCATGCTCTCAAATCAATAAACTCCCCATTATCCAATCTCACGTGCCCACCTCCTGATCCAGCACCCTCAGACCCAATCCTAAGGCCTAGATCTATAGCTCCTTTGGGGCCACAATTCATCTCCTCCTTCATCAGGTCCAGCACACCCCTGGCTGTACGTGACTTTATAGATGTAATGGCCAAAAGGGCTGTGGAAGCCCACCCTGTGGGAGCCTGTGGCCGGCCTCACAGAGGCCTCCAAATTGTCTTCATGCAGGGAAGAGAAGTCCTAGCTTTAGACATGTGGGTGTGCCACTTCTGCAGGATCAGAGACTTCTGGGGGCTCAAAGTTTGGGATAACATCTATCCAGAGATCCCCACCCTAAGGCCCTGACCTTGGCATAATATTGCCTTGGTTGGGAGCTAACTGTTTTCTGGAGCTTAGTCCCTCTCTATTCCTGGGCCAGGTCCACAGCTTTCTCCGCCCACCTGCCCGTTTGTAAGCTTAGAGGGAGGCCTCTGGATCTCACGCCTGCTAGTAGCTTTTCCTTCTCTTTCTCTGTGAGAGTGATTCTAAACCTTCAGCATCAGAATCACAGGAATCACAGGAAAAGATTATGAAACATTAGCTTGCTGGGGTCTTCAGAGTTTCTGACTCTGCTGGTCTGTGGTGGGGTTCCAGAATTTGTATTTTTCATTAGTCCCCAGAAGCTACTGTGTTTTGCAAAACATTAATCTAATTTTCATAGACCGGACATGCACCAATGTATATATCAGCACAGTAGGCCTAGTTGCTTATGTTGACCACCTTTGTGTGTGGACCAGTTTGTTACAGTCCCTTAGGGGGTTGACTTACAGAAGGTCTACTATATTTTTCTTATACTTTTCTAATGGCTGATAAATCACACTATCTAGTATTTTCCCTTCCACTGGGTATACCAGTCCAATTCACCATCAGTGAGAGTTTTAACAATTGTAACTTGTGTCAGGAGCTGTCTTTGCTCCATCTATGGCCAGTGATGGGATCTTCATCACTGTCGGCCAGTGAGTTACCCATTTTCAAAACCCTACAATATTACTTGCTTTCTCATATCACTTCCATCACTAAGCCTCCTAAACTGAGTTCTCTTGCTAAGCCTGAGTTTGGTGGGCAGAGTAAATCATAAGACTCATCTCAGCTCAGTGCCTGCAGCTCAGTAGTTAGGGCACCAGCCCCATTTGAACCCACTGGAGTTGGTGGGTTCAAATCCAGCCCGTGCCTGCCAAACAACAATGACAACTACAACTAATAAATAGCTAGGTGTTGTGTAGTCCCAGGTACTTGGGAGGCTGAGGCAAGAGAATTGCTTAAGTCCAAGAGCTGGAGATTGTTGTGAGCTGTGATGCCACAGCACTCTACCAAGGGCAAAAAAGTGAGACTCTGTCTCAAAAAAAGAAAAAAAAAAGACTCATCTCAGGGAGAGAAAACAAGACTAGGCAGAAAGAGAAGTTAAATTGTGATAAGGGCCCAACAAAGACTTGACCAATGTAAGCAGGAGGATTGTTTTAGACCAGGAGTTTGAATCCTAGCCTGGACAGCACAGTAAGACCCTATCTCTAAATAAGTAGCCCTAGATGCCTAAATGATCAAGACTCAGACAGGTTTATACTTTTCATCTTCATTGTGAGATGCAAAGGGCAAGGGGATAATTTCTACACAGTAATAAAAGTGATTATGAGCCTAAAATTTCATACAAAGGCAAATTATCATTGAAATGTGAAAACAAATGAGAAATTTTTATTCACGTAATACAGAGACTTTACTGCTTGTTCAATCTTTCTGGAAAACTCTTTAAGACATACTCCTACAAATAACTTATCTAAAAATATAGCAGGCAAATGTAAAAATAACACTGAGCAAAAAACCTAGTAAACTTATTTATAAGTATAAAGAAATATTAATATGAGTAAATCTTACTAATTGTTTAAATATCGTGAAAATGAAACAAGCATAATATAAAAATGTCAAAAAGCAACTGAAATTCAAAAGGATTTCAACCAAACAGGGCATTTTAGTGGAGGGGCACTCTGGAGGAAGTTGTAGTCATTTTGACCCCAGAGAAGATTCTGGGCAGTGATGAGGTTCTTGACCCCCATGTCTTTGGCCAGACAAGTGAGTGGCTTGAGTAGCCGGCTTGACTCACCAGTACTTCTCTGCCATGCTGGGGGTGTGGACTCAGTGACTGAGAGCCTCACATAGAGTGAGGGAAGAAGATTCCTAAAGAACCAAAAGAAGACAGAAGTGGCAACCAAAAGAATAGCCGGGCATTGTGGCAGCACCTGTAGTCCCAGCTACTCGGGAGGCTGAGGCAGGAGAGTCGCTTAAGCCCAGGAGTTGGAGGTTGCCGTGAGCTGTAGCACCATGGCACTCTACTGAGGGCGACAAAGTGAGACTCTGTCTCAAAAAAATAAATAATAAATAAATAAAGAGATGTGAGCCAAGACTGATTCTCTGAGCCTTAAGGACTTAGTTTTTGGCCACACAAATCAACAAATCTTAGGAAAAAAAAAAAAGGAATCTTCATCATAAGCAGTAATGCTCTCTCCCCAGAGAGTGTCAACTCCATCAACGTTCACCTTGCTCTTAGACTCACGGGAAAGTGTGTGGTTTATACACAGCACAATATGCACAATATGTGCTGTGGAGGAAAGATTATACATTTAAATGCATCGTGTAGAAATGATACCACTCATAGGACTTAAGACATAGCTCACAATAGAGAATCCTCTTACAGAGAAATAACTAGAAGCTATTTTAAAACCATGAAACTCATAAGTAGAATCATGAGTATTAAGAATTCACAGACCAAATGAGAGTGCACTGAGCTATGCTGCAATACTTTTTTGTGGCAGTCTGATCAAGGTTACCTTCGCATAAACCTCATAAATTTACTCCTTCCACGTGGCAACACATTTGCAATCTAAACCTCCCAGGCCAATGATTCCTTTCACAGAATGTTCAAAGCCATCTATCTGCTAGGTAGGGGCAAAACACTAAACGATACAGATGCAATAGTTCATCCTCGGAAGATCACATACAAACCTAGTACCAACCTTTGCTCCCGTTTTAGAGAGGGGGAGTTGACACACAGAGGGCTAAGTGACTTGTCCTGATGCCAAAGGTGGCAGGGGAGAAGGAACTGGACAGTATCTCCACTACAAAAGTGAGTAGTGACAGAACTGTGTGACTGTGTGTGGTAATTCTAGTAACGGCCTAGCGTGCAAACTTATGCAATGAAAAATAGCCAGGAGTTGTGGCGGCAGCTGTAGTCCTAGCTACTTGGGAGGCTGAGGCTTGAGTCCAAGAGTTTGAGGTTGCCGTGAACTGTGACACCAGGGCATTCTACCAAGGGTGACATAGTGAGACTCTATCTCCAAAAAATAAAAAAGAAAGAAAGAAAAAGTTACAAAGTAAGTACTGTACATCGGACAGCAGATTAGATTATTGAGTAATAAAATATAGGGGAATCAAGACCCTATGCCTCCCCCAGTTTCCCATTGTTTTTAAGCCAGAAATGCCCACGATTTTCCTGGATGTCATTTTCTTTCCACAGACACTGAGCTGCCACATTTATAACAAACCATTCCAAGTAACAGCCCCATTTGAACCTGACAGAGATATTAGAAAAATACAGGCTTCCTGTTTCACTCACCAGGACCTGTATTTTCTCTGGAAAGGTCACACAACTGGACAAAGAAAATAAATGATACATTTCTTATGTTTGCAATATACTTAACAACACACTGGCTTTTGTAAACAAGGTTTTGAGGCCACTTTGTAGATATATGTTTGGTTGCAAGATGATATTTTATTCAAAACATCTTGTGCCTACAGAGTAGGGGATGAAATTCACAAAGCACCCCCCTAACAATTTACTTGTATCTGGAATTTTTTTTGTAGTTTTTGGTCGGGGCTGGGATTGAACCCGTCACCTCCAGTATATGGGGCTGGGGCCCTACTCCATTGAGCCACAGGGGCAGCCCCTGCATCTAGAATTTTTTTAAAAACTCCTCCAAACTCTATTTTAAAAGACAGACAACTCAATAGAAGGATGAGTTAAGAAAAAAAATTCTTTACAAAATAAGATGCCTGAACAGCCAACAAACATAAGAAAAGGAGCTGAACAGAAATGCAAAGTGAAGCCACCTTGAAACTCCACCAGGCTGCCATCAGAAATGGCCAACATAAAAAAGACTGACAATCCCTACATCAGTGGGGAAGGGGAACAAATGTGGTATTTACACGGCTGATAGCCGAGTAAATTCATGTAAGCATTTTGGAAAACTGGCAGTATCCCCTAGAATTCACCAGTCTGAAGGTTTCTCTTTGGAAAGGTCTTTAATCATCGATATTAAGACCATTCAGACTTGGTTTCTTATCGTGCCAGGACTGGTGATTTGTAACTTTAAGGTATTGTCTGTGCCATCTAAGCTTTATGGCGTGAACTTTGATGTTATATCGAAATACTTTCCATTTTTAACATGATTTCTTCTTTGACACAGGATTATTTAGAAATGTGTTGTTTAATTTATCAATATTTAGTGATACTTCTGATACATTCTGTTATTAATTTCTCATATGATTCTGTCACAGTCAGCAAATGGACTCTGTGTTTTTTACCCTTTGCAATTTATTGAAATTTATTTTATGGACTAATACATTGTCCATTTTGGTGATTTTTCCATACACACTTGAAAAAAATATGTTCCATAGTTATGGGTATGAGGTTCTATAATGCTAATTAGGTTAAATTGGGTAATAGTCTTGTTCAAATTTTCTATATCTTTAACTGAATTTTTGGTCACATTCTATCAATTACGAAAGTGAGGTGTTAACATCTCCAAATATTACTGTGTATTAAATATGATTGTTGATCTCTCTGTTTCTCCTTCCAGTTCTGATAGTTTTTGCATCATATATTTAGAAGCTGTATTAATCACTACATTTACATCTAGGATTCTCATGTGATGAATTGATCCTTTTGTTGTAAAGAAATGCCTTCTTCATCTCCAGCCAAATATCTTGTTCTGAAGTGTACCTTCTTTTCTAAAGTTTTCTTGACAGTTTGCTCTGGTCGAGGTAGTTCATTACCTTTTCTACATGAAATTTCCATTCTTGGAATCAGTACTAAGTCATTTCACAAAAGTTTTATTCAGTACATATTTACCAAGTGCCACAGTAAAGTAACTGCTTTGTCAAACTTAAGATGCCCTTAGTTGGATGATGCCTTTAACCAGTTCACATTTTATTAAATGAAAATATGGGGTCACTTTTTTGACGATGCCACATCACTGATTCTAAGATGGATCTAAGATGAACCTAGGGTCAGCTTAGCCATGCTACTAATGCATGCTCCTCTGAGTCTTCCATGAATGCCCTAGGGTTTCACCAAGGTCTTTCCATGTTGGATAATAGGAATTCAAACATCTATCAACCCAGTGTTAGCCAAGGCATAGTTTAATACTCAGCAATTAACTTAAGGGGATCCCATTCATATGTGTATTTGTAGGGTTTGGTATGGGTTGGTGGGGGGAAGCATTAAATAACTCTTTTCTGCACTATTCTACCTCACAATTTCTAGCACCTCAGCTTCCTCCAACTCCAAATTCTGTCCCATCTCCCCCCGACCATGCTCTTCTTGGCTTCTATTTCCCCACACCATGGTCTAGAAAAATGCTTCCAAGTAGAAACTGAGGGTGATTGTAGGGCTCAGTCTGTTTTCTTTCTCCTGGGGAGATTGTGCACTCCCTGTTGGCCCGTGTTCAACAACAGCTATTTCATCTTAAGTCTTCTAACTGTTTGCAGGAGGAGAAAATGTCCAGTACCAGTTACTCTACTAAGTGCAGAAATGAAAGTCTACATTATCTTTTATAAATGAGAACTTCCAATGTTAAAAAATTAATAGGCGTATAATCTCCTGGAAGAACTCAAAGAAATTTTGCTAATAGATTTTTAGGTTTTCAATTTTCAGTTTTTGTTTTGTTGCCTGCCTCTCTTGCAAGTTACTCATCTAGATTTTTATAATAATTTAGAATCCACTGTCGCTTTTCTTTGGCCTCAATGCCTCCAATTATTTTACTTTTATTTATCTTAAAATCCTCTGGTTAGAGTTAGACCACTTTCTAATAATATAGCCTTGATGTGCAGTGACAGGTTCATGATTATTCTTGGCAGATGGTCCCCTGGAGATATTGGCTTTGGTTTATCTTAAAAAAAAATGATAAGAGTTGTAAAAGGCCTTTCAGAATACTTAGAACAAACCTCTAATTTCATTCACAAGAAAATCGTGTTTAGGGAAGTTCCAAAACTCACACCAAATCATCTGGCTGCTGATTTTTTTTTTGTTTTGTGATACTTCATCACACTGCCTTCCTCAGCAGAAATGAGACCAGTGGCCCAAGCCTGTAATCCTAGCACTTTGTGAGGCCAGGGTGGGAGGAATTTCTTGAGTCCAGGAGTCTGAGACCAGCCTGAACAGCACCATAGCCAGACCCTGCCTCTACACAATATTAAAAAAATTAGCAGGATGTGATGGTGTGCACCTGT
>NW_003852434.1:10890730-10898495 GCF_000181295.1 Otolemur garnettii
AGAGTTGGAGGTTGCTGTGAACTGTGACGCCATGGCACTCTACTGAGGGCAACATAGTGAGACTCCATCTCACAAAAAAGAAAAAAAGATATAACTTACCTAAATATGCCGTCAATGCTTATTATACTACAGAACAACATGTCAAGAAAATGAGTGAGGCTTCTAGTGCTGATGGCCACCTCATAGAAGGTGAGGTCTAACCATCCCCAGGGATGGTTAGCAGTGAGCTATGATGAGCTAGAAAACTGTGAGGCCTTGGCAGGAGGGATTGCTTGAGGCCAGGAGTCTGAGACCAGCCTGAGCAGCACCATAGCCAGACCCTGCCTCTACATAATATTTAAAAAATGAGCAGGATGTGATAGTGTGCACCTGTAGTCCCAGCTACTCATGAAGCTGAGATGGGAGGGTAGTGTGAGGTAGTTTTGTTGTGCTGGATACTCAAGTGGCAAAGGATAGGCCCCTTGGAATCAGGACCTCGCCCTGGTCCTAATATTTCCCACTGTAAATATTCTGGGACCTAATATTTATATAGGAGGAAAAAATCCACAAGAATTCAAAATGTACTAATTGTGTTATCTTAATGAATAATTTAAAAAACTAACAACTAGCAAGACATTATTAAAGGATTCCCCCATACAAATTCTTTATCATCTTGGATGCAATATTGCTGTTAACAAGACTTCAAAATGGTGTTCACTCATTTACAAGGTTCTATGGGAAAGAGTAAATATTTCATGAAGCTTCTCAGCATTACTTATTGACTATATTTCCCCTCTTATTCTGATAAAAGCATGGCATTGCTAATAAAATAAATCAAATGCTGCATACCCTTTATAGTAGTATGTCCCAGATTTACTTAGCTCCCCCTAAGGCAAAGATAGAGCCCCTTACTTTTTGTGTAGTTGTTTCCTAACTAGACTTTACTGAATTGGAATGGGCTGAGGGGAGAACATTTTTGGAATAGCAGATAATATCAGATAGCCTACTGGTCACTTACTGGACCCAGGCACTGAGCTGAGCACGCTCCTTTATCTTATTTAATCCTCACAAAGACCGTATGAGTTAGGCACTGTTGTCACACCTATTTCTTTAAGAAAACCAAGGCTCGACAGGGTAAGTGGCCTGCTGGACATTACAAAGCTGGTAAGTGCTGAAGATCCGACTTCAACCTTGGCAAACTGAGCTTTGGCCCATCCTCTTCCTTTCTCCTATGCTTTTAACAAAACATAACTGCACTTTGCGGTGTGAACAGGCAGACAGGTGTCTGGCTGTCTAGGTGGTGGGAAGTCTCTAGACAGCTGTGGAGGACCAAAATCAGTTCTTATCTAGTTAAGGGAGGAAACATACACAGCTGCCCCAGGGATGACAGACAGGGTTGGCTTTAGCTTCCTGCATGTTGGTTGCTATTTACACATTTCTCTCAAACAAAAGAAGATATATTTGAATGCAAACACCAGGGAGCCATGTTATTTAAAAGAAATCATTGATTTATAGCATGCAAATATCTTCTCCCATTCTGGAGGCCGTCTGTTTGCTTTAGTTGTGGTGCCCTTAGCTGTGCAGAAGCTTTTAAGCTTGATCACGTCCCATCTATTTGTTTTTGGTGTTCCTGCAGTTGCCCAGGGGTCTTCTTCATAAAATCTTTTCCCAGGCCAATTTTGTCAGGAGTTTCTTCCACGCATTCCTCTAGAACTTTTATTGGTTTGTGTCTTTAATTTAAATCTTTCATCCAGCAAGTGTTGATTTTTGTCAGTCGTGAGAGGTGCAGGTCCAATTTCAGTCTTCTACGTGTGGCTACCAGTTCTCCCAGCACCACTAATTGAACAGGAACTCTTTCCCCAGTGCATGCTTTCCTTTTCTTTGGTTTATCAAAGATCAGATGGTGACGTGTGGCTGCGTTCGTCTCTAGGTCCTCTATTCCCTTTTATGTGAGCACCATGCTATTTTGATCACTATAGACTTGTGATATGACCTGAGCCTAGTAATATGATGCCTCCAGATTTGTTTTTATTTCTTAAAATTGTATTGGCTATTCAGTGTTATTCTGTTTCCAGATGAAATGAAGTACTCTTTTTCTTTAAGTTCTTCAATGTATGACTTTGATGCTTTGATGGGGATTGCATTGGATCTGTAGATCACTTGGGTAGCATGTACATTTTAACAATGTTGATTCTACCCAGCCATGACCATGGGAAGAATTCTTCCATTTGTTAACGTCTTCTTCTATTTCTTTTCTCGTGGTTTCATAATTCTCTTTGCAGAGATGCTTCACATCCTTTGTTAGATAGATTCCCAGGTATTTCATTTTCTTTGGAGCTACTGTGAAGGGGATTGTGTCTTTAATCTGATTCTCAGTTTGACTGTTATTGGCAGATATGAAGGCTGCTGATTTGTAGACATTGATTTTGCATCCTAAGATGTTACTATATGTCTTGATCACTTCTAAGAGCTGATAACTAGAATCTACAGAGAACTGAAGTTAGTCAATAAGAAAAGAGCAAACAATCCCATTTATAAGTGGGCAAGATACCTGAACAGAAACTTCTCTGAAGATGGCAGATGAATGGTTAAGAACACATGAAAAAATGCTCCTCAACCCTAATCATCAGAGAATGCAAATCAAAACCATTCTGAGATATCACTTAACTCCACATCATAAAGATTAGCCCACATCATAAAGTCCTGAATCTGCAAGTGCTGGCCTGGATGTGGAGAGAAAGGAACACTTACACTGTTGGTATGAGTGCAAACTAATACAACCTCTATGGAAAGAAGTATAGAGAATTCTCAAAGAACTAAAAGTGGACCTTCCATTTGATCTTGCAATCCCATCACTAGCTATCTACCCAGAAGGAGAAAAATCATTCTACCACAAGGACATTTGCACTAGAATGTTTATTACAGCTCAATTCACAATTGCCAAGACATGGAAGTAACCCAAGTGCCTATCAACCCATGAATATATTAACAAACTCTATGCGTATGGAGACTTTACATTTTTTATATTTACCTGGATGAAGTAGAAACACATTCTTTTTTTTTTTTTTATCATTTTCTTTTTTTTATTTCTTATAGCATAACTATGTACATTAATGCAATCATGGGGTACAGTGTGCTGTTTTCATACACATTTTGAAATAATCTCATCAAACTGGTTAACATAACCTTCATGTCATTCTCTTAGTCATTGAGTTAAGACATTCATACTCTGCTTTTAGAAAGACTTGTACCCTTGTAAGATAAATCATAGAGGTGACCCCACCAATCACCCTTCCTCCCCCTATCTACCCCCCTCACCTCCCCTCTCCCACCCCCTTCCCATAGTCTAAGGCTATAATTAGGTTATGACATTTCTATAAAAGCTATGAATTAGTTTCAAAATAGGGCTGTGTAAAAATATGGAACGCTTCACAAATTTGCATGTCATCCCTGCGCGGGGGCCATGCTAATCTTCTCTGTATCGTTCCAATTTTAGTATATGTGCTGCTGAAGCGAGCACTAGAAATACATTCTTCTCAGTAAAGTAACACAAGAATGAAAAAAAACTATCCAGTGTACACAATACTAACATGAAACCAATATACAAACAACTACAAACCCACACAAAAGAAAAACAGGAGTACAGTCTAGTGAGGGGGAGGAGAGAGGAGGAAAAATGAAGGGGAGAGGAGGGAGAGTGAGCGGCGAGATCTCACCTACTGTGCACAATGTAAGGGTGCTCAGCACATCCCCTGGGTGAAGGGCTCAACTACAACTTGAACTTTACCTTAGAAATGAAAACCAATGTAACCTAAACATCTGTACCCTCCTATCAATCTGAAATTAAAAAACACACCCTAGAAAAAAGAAGTTACTGAATGTTTTCTGGTTTATAAAAGGAAGGCCATTTGCAAATTTCAGTGTTTTATCTATTTTAATTACAAATTACTTAGGATGTTTGAGAATTACAGTATATCACAGTGTCAAGACACTTCGAGAGCACTAACCCAGAGATTTACTAAGTGCCAGATAAATAATTACAGTATTTTTGTGGCAGGAGATTTAGGTTATAATTCCTATTTTACCAATAAATTTATAAACTTGAGCAAGTCTCTTATTTGTAACATGAGGATCACAACAACAGTACTGAACTCCTGAGGTGAGGACCTGTTGACCAAACAAGGTAATCAATGTTGAGAGCCTCAGACCTGCAAGTGCTCAGTCAGAGCTGGCTCTCGTGACGTACCCAGATCACGTATGTTAACTGTTCTTCTGCACACCAAGATGTGAAAAACTTAGATGGGACCTGTGGCTTGTAATCAACCTCACTAGAGTTCCAAGCACACGGGTTAAAGTATGATATGTGCATAATTCTTTATCTTCAATTAGGAAGACCCCTTTGGGTCCTTGCTGCGTTTTTTACTTTTTCTCCCACCAGGTAGATAATATGTGACTCTTCAGTAGAGGTGACCTTACCACAAAGGAAAAAGAGGAAGGGTGTTTCCAAGAAAGTGACATTTCAAGGAAGAATAGTCATCCATTAATTCTGAAAGAAAAGCAATATAGAAATTAAACAAATAGTGGTTGTAATGGGATTTGTGTTTTGGAGTCAAAGGCGTTCCTATTAAAATCTTGAGTCTACCACTTACATATTTGTACCTCTTTGGTAAGTTACTTAACTCCACTTCCTCCAGTATTCAAGGTGACTGATAATACAGTTGACCCTCGGTATTTGTGGGGGACTGGTTCCAGGATCCCCTGGTGTATGCCAAAATCCACAGCTGCTCAAGTCCCTTAGATAAAATGGTGTAGTATTTGCCTATAATCTATGCACATCCTCCTGTATACTTTAAATCAGTGGTTCTCAACCTTCCTAATGTCATAACCCTTTAATACAGATCCTATGGGTCGCAACCCACAGGTTGAGAACTGTTGCTGTAAATCATCTCTAGTACATGTAATATCTAACACAATGTAAATGCTATGTAAAGAGTTGTCATATGTGTACTAGATTCCTTTTTGTTTGTATTATTTTTATTGCTTTGTTATTTGTAATTGTTTTTTAAAAACATTTTTGATCCACAGTTGTTTGAATTTATGGATGTGAAGTGCGCAGTTAAGAGACTGTTGTGAGGAAGAGAGGTGATCCTTTAAATAGATCTAAAACAATGCTTCAAACTTAACAGGAACTAAATAAATAAAGACAGAAACTCTGCCTAAGATACAGGGTGGCCATAAAGTTCATGTGTGATTTAAAATAGTGTGCAGTTTCAAATTGCACATGAACTTTATGGCCACCCTGTATAACTCCCACAATTCTGGTGCTGATTTCCCTAATAACATTGGCAACAGCCACAGTTGTAAAGATCTGTTTCATAGTCTTTGAAACAGAAAGTCCCCACAAGCATGGGAAAATCCTAATGGGCATTCATGAACCTGATTTATAAGTAAGCTACGGAAGAAAAAATTCACTGACAAAGAGAGTATCATCTCCCACCATTAGTGTCCATATAAGCTAATCTCTGCCTTCAAAATTTTTTAGTTAAACCCACCCCATCTCTCACTGATCTGTGGACATTGAATCCAAATTGTAGTGGCTCTGCCTTATCTGGTTGATCTTGGAACACAGGTGTCTGGTCTTCGCCCTTTGACTTCTTGTTACGTCATTGTTCTTTCATTAGCAAAGTGAGACGGTCTGCCTCCAAGTTCAGTGTGGCCTCCGCGGACCGTCGCTATCGAGTAAGCACATTAAAAATGTCCCCAAGACCTTTTGGGAATATCTGACACTAGTCATTAAATAACCATCCCACAGTTCACAGTGCCCAGAAATAGTACTTTGTATCCTATTACCTGAAGGGATTAAAAGAAAACGACATATCAGAACCGCAGTTCTAAATGACCTAAAACTCTCTCAAACAAAACTGAAGGACATCAAAGTTTTGGCCCAGCAGCTTTGACTATCAGATGAAACGCCCCAGTTGGGTTGGCTCGATTATCCTTCTTTAGCCTGATTGTTTTTACTCTATCACCTTGTGCCATTAAGGGAGAAATTAATCTTTGAAGTTCTAATGGCTCAGCATTTTCAATTATTCATTTAGCTAAGGAATTTTTTTTTAAGAACAGCTCAGTGTTCTCAGCGACGATAAGCCTACCGGCAGACACTGATACCCAGCCTGAATTGCCACCCCCCTCAAAGCATCTTTTTTCCACAGAAATTTTTCTGAGGATTTAAAAAATCCGTCCTATTGCTTATATTTCCTTTCTTAAAGTCCAGACTCAGAATCAGCATAAAGCATAAAAGTTGTTTAATAAGCACTTTTAACAATTTTCTCCTAGACAGTACTTTCAGAAAGGGGGAGGGGGTAGGCAGGGAAGAATGAAAAGGGACAGACACGAGAGTCTTTTTAGATCCACAGACACTGAGATCTAAATCATGTGGACTTTGGTCCAAATTTTTACCTGGCTAGTCCTAAGGAATGTATCAAGCTTTTCTAGTTTAAAAATAAAACAAAGCAAAAATCCCTCTTGCAGCATTTCCTTTCCGGCTCCAGGGCAACCCCTCTTTGCTTTTATTGAATAATTTCTCTGCTACTTGTCATTCTGCCTTGATCAGCAGGCAGGGAGGTCTGTGAACCCACCACGACTGTGCTCTATTAGCCCCCTTTGCCAACCAGGCTGTCACTAAGTCAGAAATGTTTTGGTGAAGATGTTACTTCCGCTAGCCTGCTCCCCTCACCTGCATTGACTTGGTGTGACTGGGGTGTTTTGATTTTCTCAGCAAGCTGTATGCCCAGTCTCGATTTTAAGAAGCTGAACAATTGCTAAATGATGGCAAGGAGCTTGCTTCCCCTAAACTATTCTTTATTCATTCCAGATTGGTACTGCTTCTAAGCAATATTTTACTGAAAAGGGATCGTTCAAAAACATGCGCTATTCTAATTTTTAAAAGCCCGTATTTGGTGAATGACTATGGATTGAAGGTGTTTTGTTACCTCTTCAGAATATCTTTAGAAAAAAGCCTCTAACCACTGATTGTGTCATAAATTTCCCCCTTAAAATTCTCCACATTTGCAAACTTGTCAACTTCTCACAGGCTCCATATAATGTAAACATGACCTCTCAGTATGATTCATGCGAGCGGGGTGCACGGTACCAAGGCATTCTGTCTCCACAGATGAGCGTCTTAATCCCACGTCTGAGAAGAAACAAGTTGCTACAAATTTAGTTTCCCCATGGAAACTTGCTTTAATAATGTTTATAATGCCGCTTCTCATTTAGTTCCACAGCGGATGTCACCGATCCTCCTATCTGGAGTAACCCCACTCTGTTGCTCTCTGTAACCTCACCCTGGTCCTTTCCCGCATACTGTTCATCGCAGGAAGTATTATAACTCGTTTATTGACCATCAATCCACTAGAGTATAAAGTCCTGAGAGCAAGTGACTTGTCACTTTCATTTCTGTATCCTGAGAGCCTCACATTGGGTCAAACAAAGGAGAAAATGAACTAAAATTTCCTGCCCTATATTCCAGATCTCCCCTTATCCAAAACATAGTCAATGTGCTTCCTTTTCTTCTACCAAGATTTATTAGTTTGTTGTTATTTGAGGTTTTTTCCACCTGCTTACCCAGTTAATACATGCTTATTTCAAAAAAATTAGGGTTGGGGGGGAACCTAAGTCACTAGGGGTAACCAAGCATCACGGAGTGTCCAAGATTTAAACAAACTCCCAAGTCATGGGACCTAGAGTCCTAAGCCCAGAAAAGTCCAGAACAAGCCAGGAAGAC
>NW_003852434.1:10898668-10901248 GCF_000181295.1 Otolemur garnettii
GCATCATTTTCAAAACTGCTTAATATTCCATGTTGCTCTTAAGAGGTGATGTGATATAAGATTTAAAACCAAAGACTTTGGAGCGAGATCACCTGGGTTCAAGTTCCAACTCTGCCCTAAACCTACCCTCCCTGTGCCTTAGTTTGTTCACCTGTTACACAGAGATCAAGAAAGTATGTGCCTCACGGGTTTGTGGTAAAGATTAAATGGCTTCATATTTGAATGTTATTAGCACTAGTTATTTCTGCATCTTCCTTGATTGGTCATGTAGGATGACAGAATATTCAGAACATATCAGGGTCTTCGGCAGAACTTGCCTCTTCCCTCTTTTATCTCTCAGAGACTTCACTCCCACATGAACTTTTGTATCCCTAGCTCCACCTCAGCGCCTGCTTCTCAAGGGACCCAACCAATACTGAGACTTTGCTCATTTGAAAGGGGAAAAAGGAAATTTCATTATTTTAGTTGCATTGCTTTGAGTACAGATGTGGTTGAATATTTATCTCATATATTTATTAGGCTCTGAAATGTCCTCCTTTGTGAATTGACCATTTGTGTTCCTTGCCCCCTTTACCTACTGGGCTCTTACTGTTGTCTGTTTGTGTAAGTTCTTTCCATAGAAAGGATCTTGGCCCTCTATGTCATAATTGGTTTTGGTATACATTGTTTATGTTGTAAAAGGATGATAAATTACCTTCTAATTTTAATTTTCACTCTAATGCCAAAAGAAGACATGCTCTTCCAGAGATCAGAGTCACTTAGAGACTCTCCTCATTTGTTAAGAGTTTATATTTAGTCTATCTGGATTAAAGTTCCACATATGATCTGAGATGAAAATCTAAATTGATTCTTTTCTGATTATCTAAACATGTCTCTCCAGATCACTCAGTGGACAGTCTTACCCTTTCTGATTGATTTGTCATGTCTTCCAATATCATTTATTAAAATTTCATATAAGCTGAGTTCTTTTCCTGGTACATTAATGTATTTGTCTTTTTACTATATACTTGCTAAATTACTAAAGTTTTATTATCACGTTTAATATCTGCTATGCTGAGTCTCGATCAATAAACTTCCAAGACGTCTATACTTCTTCCAAAGTGTGGTTTTGGCATTTTAGATTGGGTCTACATAAGGTCACTTTCTATCTCTCCTACTTTCCCAAGATTCGAAAATTTGTTATTGCTGAGGCTAGTGGTGATGATGATAATAAGATAGAGAATTCTCATAAAGCGTCTCCATAAAGAAAGAAAAACTCATTTGTGGAGCAGAGCTATTTAAAATGATACAAATGTGCTTAGAATGACCTCTTTAGCTTTCGTGGGTGTCTGGCAGCCTTGTCCCATTTTCTAGGGCAGAGAGAGCTAAGAGTCCTAGGTCCAGAAGGTGACTATGACATCCCAGGACTCAGCAGTGCTGTATTCTTTAGAGTGACCTGAAGCAAACTGCCATGGTGATGGTGCAGCCCCTATTCTTAGATGAAGATGTTCAGTAAGTAAGGACAGAAAAGCAAGCAGAAAGAGAGGATCGTGAACACGCCTGGCTTAGTCACTTCTGTGGCCTCCACCACAATTAAGTTCAGAAGTAGGGAGGGAGAGGATGTGACAGGGCAGCTGCAGGCCTGGCGTGCCAGCCAGGGGCCACTGGAGGATGCCTACTTGGTCATCCCCCAGTTGACTACCACTAAGGGCAGCAGTTCTCAACCTATGAGTCATGACCCCTTTGTAACAATGAAAATACATCACGGCATTAGGAAAGTTGACAACCACTGGCTGAGGGAAAAAACAATCAGGTACAAGGGTTCAAAAGAACTGCAGAATTCTTTTGTAACAACAGTCACCTGGGAGGATAACTGCAATTGTGTGTGTTCTAGTTGCCACGATTTCAGATTTCATTCTGAGTGTCGCTAACCCTTTGTATTATAATAGGGATCTGCTGAACCAGGATTTCTCCTTACCAATATGGCGAGAGAGAAAAGATACATTTTCTTTTAATTTATCCCCCCTAAACATTTTTGTATCTTCTAAATAGATTCAAAATAAGCATGCACCTTTCACTTCCTTCAGATGGGTGTGTCGGAATGGAGCAAACAACTCCTTGCTGGACAATCAGGCCAACCAGAGCAAGGACAGACACAGTAGCTGAGGTTTGTAAGCGAAAGAGGATCTATCTGCAGGCTCTGTGCACATCAATGGCCTTCTCCAGGGAAACAGAAACAAGAGGATAGAATAGATATATAAGAGGGACTTAATATGGGACTTGGTTCTCAAGATGATGGAGGCCAAAACATGTTCCCACCGCCTGCTGTCTGCAAGCTGTACAAGCAGGAAAGCCAGGGTGATGCAGTCCACGTCTGAAGGCCTGAGAACCAGGAGCTCCAGCATCAGAGGACTGGGGAAGATGGATGTCTCAGCTTAAAAAGAGACATTGAATTTACCCCTTTTCTGTCTCTTTGTTCTGTTCAGACACTTAATAGGTTAGATGGTGCCCACCTACAAGGGTGAGTGTGGTCTCCCTTGCTCATTCCACTTACTCCAATGCCAGGCTCCTCTAAAATACCCTCAAACACACCCAGAAACA
>NW_003852434.1:10901559-10906532 GCF_000181295.1 Otolemur garnettii
TTTGGCACAGCAGCCAAGCTCCAGGCTGGATAAGGGAGTTTCTGTGTGCACAGTGAAAAGCAAGCTGACTCTGAAGACAGCTTAGAGGCAGCACGTTTTTATAACATGGGAAAATTAGTTCAAGTCCAGGAAATGATGAGACATCCTCTCATTCTCACTAGATGACAAAATGCAGGCCAGAGGACAAATCACCTCCCAGCAGTGATTCTTACAAATCTTCCTTGGAAGGGGAAAGGCGCAGCGGTCCTAGGGAAAGGGTCCTTCTTCTAAGTATTAACTACAACATCCTCCGGGAGGAAAATGAGCACACTGATGCCAAGTGTGGGCCTAGCGCTCAACAGGCTCAGATCTGGGATCTCAGGGCTCTGGGGCAATGGGTTTCTTCATCTGTGAGGTGGAAATGTTAACATTCCTTACCCCACAGGCTTGTGGTGGAAATTAAACGAGGCAGGCAAGTCTAGAACTTAGCCCCGAAGCCAGCACTCAGCATTCAGCACTCACTCAGCACTCAGCACTCAGCACTCACTCAGCACGCGGTCGCCGTCACCACTAAGGTGGCTGTTGAGCATCATCATCCTGGTACCAGAAGGTGCTAGACAGGTTTCTAGTCCTTCTGCTTCTAATTTGTATCACATTTAAAATATTTACAGAAAACAAAATGAGTGTCTCTTCTATTTTTAAGGATATTTAACTAAGGGAAGGTACATAACTGTTTACAGGAATTCTTTCTCACTCAGAAAGGTTTTTGGGTTTTCCCAAAACCCTCGCATGTTGCAACTCAAGCTGCTTCTTCTCGGCTAATCGTACTGAGGACGGAGAAGACATTAACATCTTTCTAGCACCTGCCAGAGACTGTGCTTGAAAACTATGACTTCACTCTTCCTCTACACTCCCCCCAAATGCTTGACTAATTACTTCACCACTTTCTCTTCCCTGAGAGGAAATGGGGGAAATAATAACCGACAGATAGATTACAGTTCACAGGATGAAAATCGCCCATCAGAAACACCAGGCAGGGATTCCCAAACCTGTTTTAGAATTGTCCATCAACCGATAAACAAACAAATAACATGCGGTAGACCCACACGAGGGAAGATTAGCAGGCAATGAAGAGAAACAAAGCACCAGTGAGTGTTCCTCCGTGGATGAATCTTGAAACCATCTACCAAAGGAAAGATGACAGACCCAAAGGCCATGTACTGTATGATGCCATGTATGTGAAATGCTCAGGTAGGTAAATCCAGAGACAGATTGTAGGTGAGTGGTGTCAGTCACTGGGTGAAGGGCCGATGGGGGAGACCGCTAATAGGTACAGGGTTCTTTCTGAGGTGAAAAATGTTCTGGAATTAGATAATGCTGATGTCTGCATAACTGTGAATATATTAAAAACCACTGAACCGTCCACTTTAAAAGGATAATAGTGCCTTTCGGCCGGAGACACCATCTTCCAGTAATTCACCAAAATGACAAACACAAAGGGACAGAGGAGAGGCACCCGATACATGTTCTCTACTCTAGGCCTTTTAGAAAACATGGAGTGGTTCCTTTGGCCACATATATGCGAATCTACAAGAAAGGTGATATTGTAGATCAAGGGAATGGGTACTGTTCAGAAAGGCAGGCCACACAGATGTCACCCTGACAAAATTGGAAGAGTCTACAATGTTTACACAGCATGCCGTTGGCATTGCTGTAAATAGACAAGTTAAGGGCGAGATTCTTGCCTAGAGGATTAATGTTGGCATTAAGCGTATTAAGCACTCTAAGAGCCAAGATAGCTTCCTGAAACGTGCGGAGGAAAATGATCAGAAAAAGAAGGAATTTCTCAGAAAGGTAAGCCTAGAGTTATATAGCACCAAAGAATTCTCACTTTGTAAGAACCAACGGAAAGGAGCCTGAGCTCCTGGAACCCATTCCCTATGAATTCATGGCAAAATAGGCTTATAACACACATAGGAGAACCAAGAGACCCCCCCGAGCTGAAGCATAAAGAGCTTGTGGCCTAACAGTTGTACAGCATAGCACACAGCCTAATAACCAACAGTAATAAATAAGGTGCTAGAACCTATTGGCCATGAATTCATGGCATAATGGTCATACAAAGCTTTGTCACATTAAATGGCAAGGTGCCTTCTCGCTGGAACCTTTTCCCTATGAATTCCTGGCATAATAGGTATTAAAAATAAAAGGCTACTGGGCGGTGCCTGTAGCTCAGTGGGTAGGGTGCCAGTCACATACACCAAGGCTGGCGGGTTGGAACCCAGCCTGGGCCAGCTAAAACAATAACTGCAACAAGAAATATCTGGGCGTTGCGGCAGGCATCTGTAGTCCCAGCTACTTGGGAGGCTGAGGCAAGAGAATTGCTTGAGCCCAAGAGTTTGAGGTTGCTGTGAGCTGTGACGCCATGGCACTCTACCCAGGGTGACAGCTTGAGACTCTGTCTCAAAAAATAAAAGGCTACTCTAAAAATAAAAAATTAAATAAATAGATAAACAGTTTATGATATATGAGTTACATATCAGTGAAGCTGTTATAAAATACATTTAACTTTAAAACTAAAGTAAGTTATAGAGTATTATGTACGTGAGGTGTGACAGAAAACAAATATGGAATACAGAAGGAAACAGGAGGGGAGGAAGGATTGCAAACTTAACCACAATCGGTTGTTACAACTCCAAAGGGTTTAAAAATTATTGTTTGAATTCAGATCATCAGGAGAAGCTAGAATTATTTCTTTAAAAACTGGCATGGAAAAGTTGCCAACAAAATCATAATTTTTTTTTAATGAAAAGAAATCTGGCTTAAAAAAGGTTTTTCAAGTTTTTTTTGTTTGTTTGATTCAGGTTTGAAGTTCAGATTGGCTTAGGTTAGATTTGGCAAGGTAAAAAAATATTAGCTTTGGGAAATTAACATTTATGAAATTTTATATTCTTTCTTAAGACTATGCTGATGTACCATATATAAAGTTTCAAAAATGAAAGGAAGCAAGACCCAGAGAATGGAGTCAGAAAAACTCTGCCTTTCTTCAAAATAGAGAGGCTCATTTTAATTTGCTGAGTTTGGGACCCGGAATGCAAAACATCTCAACTTGGCGCTTTGAATGCTTTCTCCTCCCAGGCCCATCGCATTCCTTTCTCTATCTTCACGTTAAGGCTGGATGAAAGGTTCATCAGTTCCTGGATAGGATCCAAGTTAGATTTGAAATTGTACATATGAGAACCTATGATCTTGGCAGTGCCTGGCTTCTCACCAGTTCTCAGAACTCAACGCCATCGCTGCACTGGTACGGTAACCAACACTGGCAGCATCATTTATTCTAGTCATATTAAATATTTTAGAATAAATTACTCCTCTTTTAGAAAACATTTTTGAGAGCAAAGCTTACATAAATCAAAGATATCATTGTTAACATTTTAAATAAACATCCATTTGCCCACCATGGTTTAAGCATTCAGAACAGATCTGAAGAACACCCAGAACCCTTTCCAGCTCTATGGAGGGTCTGATCACTAAGATTGCTTTAGAGCCTCTTGTTCTCGGTTTTCTTCAGAAAATGTTGTTCGGAGAGGTTAGGTAAACTGGCCAAGCTGACACAGTGGTGCTTGGACTAAATTTAAACTCTAGCTTTTTGTCTCCAAGTTCAATTGTTTTTCTCAGCACCTCCCAGTTGCCTCACGTTATTTCAACTTTATTTGGGGGGCTTCTAGAATTTACAAGTTAAGTGACCCTTGGCAAGAAAATTTTAATAAAATGTGCTCTCTCAATAGGTAAAGTGGAGGATGTACATAACTTTAAAAGGGGGGTTCATATTACTCAGGCAAAAAGAACAAATGCAACCATGTTAGCTTTACAGGGGAATAACGGGTTACATGCTATGATGGACTGCCATACGGGAACAGATAGGAAACTTTTTTTGGAGTGATTTATTGTTGCCTTTTATTTAAAGCAGCCCTTATTCTTAGACTGTTTGATTAATGGCTATATTAGAAGCTCGGCAAATTTCTTAGTAGGTAATTTTAATTTTCCAAAAATGTCCTTGTGTCTCCACTACCCTCTTTTCAAAATGAAACCTACCCCTCTTCAGGACACTGGCTCTGAGGTGATCATCCAGTTCTCACCTCAAGAACTCTAAATATGTCAGAAGCACTCCAACCATATCCCTGGAAAAACCCCAAACTTAGTCACATGGTTTCCACCCAAAGCCAGAGGGGGCAGTAGATGTTGTGGAGACAACCACGATGATGTTACTACAATGTGCCAGAGTGAAGCCAAACAACAGCTCCATGCTGGATGCCCCAACCTGCTCTCTCTGCCCTTTGAGGTTACTCATTTTCTATTTATCAACATTAGTCAGCTCTTACGTTATTTTCTATATATCACAATTAGTCAACCAGCTGCCTCAGAACTTGTCATAGAATATTCCTTCCCCAATCCTCCCCAACACGTTCTACAAAGCAAATATCACCCTGATTCCAAAAATAGGAAAGGACTCAACAAAAAAAGAAAAACCGTATCATTAATGAATACGATGCGAAAATATGTAATAGGATCCTAGTGAACAGAATACAGCTACACATTAAAAAAATTATACATCCTCGCCTGTGGTTCCAGCTACTTGGGAGGCTGAGGCAAGAGAATTCTCCAGCCCAAAAGTTGGAGGTTGCTGTGACCTATGATGCCATGGTACTGTAACAAGGGTGACAAAGTGATACTCTGTCTCAAAAAAAAAAAAATTATATATCCTGATCAGGTGGGTTTTATCCCAGGATGTAAGGTTAATTTAACATATGTAAATCCATAAATATAATCAACCACATAAATGAAATAAAAAACAAAGACCATATGATTCTCTCAATTGATGCAGAAAAGGCTTTTAAGAAAATAGGCATAGGTGGGACATTTCTTACCCTGATAGAGGCCATCTGCAGTAACCCACGCCACTGTCATATTGAATGGAGTCAAACTGAAAGCAT
>NW_003852434.1:10906770-10907798 GCF_000181295.1 Otolemur garnettii
GCCCCTCTTCAACCTGGGTCTGAAAGGGTTCGAAAACTGGGTGGACTACAGACCACATTGCTCATACAATAACTGGTATGGGTTGTCCTCTCTGTGCTTCCTTAAACTCTATCTATACATTCCCAATCTGCTGACTAAAGGACCCTCTGCTGGGAACTAATAGACAATACTTTTCCACTGGTTTTTTTTTTTTTTTAGACAAAGTTTCACTTTGTCGCCCTAGGTAGAGTACTGTGTCATCACAGCTCACAGCAACTCCAAACTCTTGGGCTTAAGCTACTCTCTTGACTCAGCCTCCCAAGTAGGGAAGTACAAGCACCCCCCACAATGGTTAGCTATTTTTTGTTGCATTTGTCATTGTTGTTTAGCTGGCCTGGGCCGGGTTTGAACCCACCACTGTAGGTGTATATAGCTGGCACTGTAATCACTGTATTATAAGCACTGAGCTTTGTCCACTGTTTTAAAACGAAATTCCTAAAAGAATCCCAAAGAAGTTAATGTTACCAGAATTTCTACTTCAGAAATTCCTTGGTTTGGGGGATTTGAAGAATGAACCCACAGACCAGAGATCAGTGGCAAGATAGTATTTTATTAGACAGAAGGAAATAGAGAAAGCCCCAGAGCTTCTGGCAAAGGAAGACCCAAGTCAGAAGTCTCTCTTGGATCCTTTGTTGAGGGGTATATATTGTCTGGAGAATTATTTTGGCTAGGATTTGGTAGGTGGAAAAATATCCTTTCAAAGTTAAATGCAGTCCCTCCCCTGGGGCAAGGTTATTAGATCTTTGCAGTTTTTGTCTCAGGGAAGGGATTGGGGTGTGTGCTGCAGGGATCATGGGGAAACTTGCCCTTTCCCCCTAGGTTGGTTCGCTGAAAAGATAAGCTCCCGGTTATGGTAGATGAATAAGAGAAAGGTATTTATTTCAAAATACCACGTGAATGAGGGGAACCACAAGAACGATTTCCTAAAGTCTCAGTGATGGTCAGAGGCTTTTAAAGACGTCTTTTCGAGGAGAGGGGGAAGAGTGGGG
>NW_003852434.1:10907947-10928552 GCF_000181295.1 Otolemur garnettii
TCCAGCAGCCCCTTTTCCAATTCTAAGTCAGGTTATTCAGGTTTTATAGAGGAGAGGCCAGTGCTTTCTAAACAAAAATGGCCTTTTTTGCTGAAAATACTCTTTATATCAAGGAAATGCATTGTGCCTGCACAAAGCCTTTACCTGCCCAACAACAGACTTGTATGTTCACAGAATTGGGAGGTCGGTTCTGTACGGCCGTAAGGGGGTGGCATCAACTTTGTGAAGAAGGACCACATCCGCATCCTGAGGGACAGGGGGCAGCACTGCTCCACCCAGATGGACGAGATGCCCATGAACGCATTTCCTGATCTGTGGTAATCATATTTTGGGGTGAAATGTCCTTAGCTCCTTCAGAGCTCCCTACTCAAGGTGGAATCACCCCCAAAACATCTCAGGCTGCTTTGTTCATGATCTTGTTAGAGCCTACAGGATGTGGCCTAAAAAAGCTAGCCTGTTTGTGCCTGAAAATGGGGATCTGATTTCTGAGCTCACCTGGGCCTCCAGAATGGGGGAATCCCTGTCCAGTCCTGAGTGGGGGAATCCTGTATCATTAAGACACTTAGACTATCTAGTAGTAGCTTGCCCCGTGGTTTCCCCAGATTCTGCCAAACACAGAAGCTTACCGGTCTTTTGAAAAAGATGTTTTGGGAAGTCCTTTGTCTTCCAAAACTTCTCAAAAACTCACACGCTCCTGGGTGTTCCTTCATCAAAGCAGAAGGGAAGCCACTTGGACACCGGATGTAGGGAACCAGCCCCCACACACCCGTGAGTGTCCCCAATATTCGACTGTAACAAGGGAATAAAGAAAAGACAATTAAAGTTACAATCATTGGGGGGGGTGTCCTTTATGGAAGAGAGACAGCAATGTGCTAAGTCTCCGTTACCCACTGCATCACCCCTTAGCAATTTTCATTACTTCTTTAAAATATTTATTAATCACTATCAGGATTACAGAAAACAAAAGGAAAGGGAACGTGGATTTTGGAGCTAGATGCCACCCAGTCAATCCTGTGTTCCTGTGGGGCAGATTAGTTAAGGCCCTACCAAGAAGCTGAATCCACTTATCTCAACCCACAAGAACTAGTTATTCTTGCTCAATGAGTCAGTGGCAGGAGCCATCTCAGTTATCTTAAAATGGCTTCCCAAGCCCTTTCAGACCGTTCTCCTGGGGTTCCTTTCTGGCTTCAGCCAGGCCCTTGCAGGCCTCTTTCCTGAAGTCTGCTGACATTCATGCCAAGCTGTCTCGTGAACCCCCTGGTATGGTATGTTCTTTGTGGAGGTTCATGTCCTCACCCATTATCTGCATACCTGACCCTGATCACAAAACTTTCGTACAATCGTTTCATTATTCTATCAGTCTAACTCTATTCGCACAATCCCAACGTCCCAAATGTTCATGCACAGCACCTTCCTCCAGACATGAGCAACCCCTTAACCCTCTTCCACCTCACCTTATCATATTTGCATCACAGCAATTATAAAACCTACAGTTAACACTCTATATTTGTGTTATGTCCTTTTTGTCCTTCTCTGGAACAAAAACTTTATGGAGCAGGTAATCCCAGCATGCCCGCCAGACGCCAGCCTGCGTGGGGTCCCGGAGTGGGACTGAGATGGGCTCAGGCGGTCTTAGTAAGGGGCCCTGTCCCAGCTGTGTGGATTTAGAGAGCTGAGCCTAGGAGGGAAACAAGGTTAATAACAGGTGGTGCCCTGGGACTCGGGCAGGTGGTCTCAGCCCCTCTAATACCGGAATTTCACTCTTCAGTAGGTCCTTGGTCTCGGAGTCGAAGAATGAACCCATAGACCACAAATCAGTGGTAAGATAGGACTTTTATTAGAAGTTAAAAAGGAATACAGGAGAAGTAAAAAGCACCAGAGCTTCTGGCAGGAGGAGGAACTGAAGAACGCCCTGGAGAGTCTTCAGGTGGGCTCTTTTATCTCAGAGTCTTTTTTTTGTGTGTGTGGCAAAAGTTTTAAATGTTTACTGAAATAGACTTAAGAGTAATGCATTCAGATTGTTTGTGAAAACCCCATACTGTACCCCAGAAGTGCATTAATGTACACAGTTACTATTCAATTAAAAAAAAAAGAGTAATGCATTATTTACACGTGGATGAGAAAAGACAAGAGAACCCCCAGAGAGGGGGGCACTCTGGGGCAGAGCGGGGGGTGGGGTGGGGGGGTGGGTGGGGGTGGGGCAGAGAAGTCACACCAGCTGGAGGCAGTTGCCCCAAACAGGGGCCAGGACTGGAAAACAGCCCCAGGGCTGTGGCCGCGTCCTCAGATCAGATCAGCAGCGTTCATGGGCATCTCGTCCATCTGGGTGGAGCAGTGCTGCCCCCTGTCCCTCAGGATGCGGATGTGGTCCTTCTTCACAAAGTTGATGGCACCCCCTTACGGCCATACCAAACCGACCTCCCAATTCTGTGAACATACAAGTCTGTTGTTGGGCAGGTAAAGACTTTGTGCAGGCACACTTGTAAGAAACTGAGGCAGAATCCCATGTTGCAGGCCTAACATGACCAAGGCTTGGCTGGAATAGCATTTCCAGACTGCGTTAAGGAATTAGGTTGACTTCATAAGGCCAATGAAAAAACCCTTTGGAAAACTGGCCAGATACCCATCAGTAACCTTTCCTGATCTATGGTAAGTGATGAAGGTCGCTTGCTGGTGTCTCTGGGAATGGAGTAACCTTTCCTGATCAGTGGTAAGTGACAAAGGGCTCTTGCTGACAGGTCTGGGAACATCCAATGCACACAGGTATCTATGGCACAGACCTGGGCTCATGAAAGGCTTTTGAGAAGTCCAGCCTGAGAATTGCTTATAAAAGCCTCCAGCAAAAACTCCCTGACTTAAGGCCTACATAGGAGCAGAGGTTTACACACAAACTCCTGTATGCCCAAGAAGTTTCTTTATGCTTTGCTTAAAGATTCGAAGTGACTGCCTCCAAATGGCAAGGTCCATAGACATTGAAATCGTCTCTTTCCCCTGTAGCCTCAGGCTTCATCAGATAAGAACAAAGAAAGTAATACCTGACAACATGTTCTTCATTAAGTTATGTTAAACTGGGTTATGTTGAAAGGGTTATGCTTTTTAAAGGTGTATGTTGGGTGGATTATCAGATCACCGGGGAGGAGCTACTTACAGGGCAGGTGGTCATAAGATGTTTAAGTAGATTAATGAAGTCATTGACGTCCAACGCACATGTGCAGAGGGATTGTTAATAAGGTCATTGCTGTATAGTGTGCATGCACAAGATTGCCTATATAAACCAACTGCAAATAAAGAAGGCTCGCCATTTACCTGAGCGAGCAGATGGTCACCTTTATTTAAAACACAATTTCAATAAGCGTGCTTATTCTGCGCAACATGGCTTTTCTGTGAGACCCTAATGGCAACACACTGAAAGCTCCAAAAGGCAGACATGGTTTTTGTTTTTTTAACCACCAGCCCTGCCCCCAACCCAGTGTTTGTTACAGTAAGCTGTCAAGGCACCAGTGCTCAGTGTGTTGGACTAAAGTATATTTTATACTCATGTGGGACATTACTTGTAAACATAAATTACTTGTAAAAAGAACATTAAATCATAGAATATATAAAGACCCCAGATTAAAAAAAAATTATCTCTGGGGCTTGCCAGCTCAGGAGGTATGGGCAGGAAGCATCACTGGTGGTTCCTGCTGCAAAGCAGGGTGGGGGAAGACTCACTTTTTACCCTATTTCTGTACTGTTCGATGATATCACAAATAGCCTATATTAATGATCCAAGCTCCTCGTGAAGTACACAAATGGGAAACCAAGAAAGGTGTCTTAGAGGAGGGATGCCCTGGGTGACAAGAAGATGTGCAGGGCTGTTTGCCACCTCACAGTGAGGGCTGCCTGGGAAGCTTCCCTGCCGTCTCCCATCACTGCCACTTCAATTTGCTTTCCTTAAAACTGTCTTGGCATCGAGAAGTGTTGGATAAAAGACGTCCCAGACATTAAACATTCAATACAGTCAATGCTGGTAATTCCCATCTACGTCCCCAACCCTTATTCTTTCCCAGGCTCTCAACTTTGTGGACACCTGCCTGCTGATGTGACTACACCAGCTATGTGTGAACTACATAACTCACAGACCTGAGACAGAACAAGGCAGGACCCCCGACTCTGCCTACCCCGGGCACAGCTTGCCTGATTAGACATCTGCAACAGCACCCACCCAGTTACTGAGGATACAATCTAATCAGCTGACAATGACCATGACTTCTCCACTGGACTAGAGCAAAAGCTCCCAACTCATCTCCCTGCTTCCTCTCCTGCCTCACCTCACCCCAAGTCCAGACACTAGAATAACCTCTGAAACTGTAAATCTGACTGTATTGCTTTGCTGTTAACACCCTCCCGTGGCTTCGCCCTCTGCACTCAGAAAGGAAATTCAAATTCATCACCACCTTATGGATCTTCACTAAATGGACCCCCTGACTACAGAAATGAAACCAAGCTGCGGAGATAAAGAGGTGGACCCCACCTTGATGCAGTAATTGATAAATTTATTACACCTGCAGGGGCCTGAGTACTAAGACGTATCCAGCAGCGACTGGCAGGTGAAAAGCCTTGTAATACCATTACTTTGCAGGGTCAGCAAGCTAGCGCAATACAGAAGCCAATCATAGCAGTCAATGCAGGGTTGCTGGGCAGGGCTACATATTGATTCATAAATCACAAGATACATCACAAGTGCATGATCTCAAAATCATAAGGTAAGGTTACATAGTTCAGGGGCTTACACAACTAAGGGTGGGGGTGCACAGTTCATCCTAAGGGGCACGACTGTTGGGCAAGTTGGCCGAGAACAGCTTGGGACCTTTTCACCTGGGACTTTATTTGGAATCCACCCCTCCCTTCCTTCCTTTCCTATCTTCAAGCTTCTTCCCAGAATCTAACTCCTCCACCCTTGTGGGGGCTGTGGCTAAAAGGCTTAGGAGAAATTCCCTTTTCTAAGGGCAAGGGGCTTGTTCCCCACTGGTCTTAGGGAGGGGGTTAAGGGTTGGGGACTCAGTTATTACACTACCTCTCCAAAAGTGGACCACAGGAAGCTTCTTTCTGTCCCTGGAGCCCCCGGCTAAGGTCAGCAAGGCCCGGGTACCAGCAGTTCCCTCGGTCCTGACTGCTCCCGCCTCTCCTCAAAACGGGTTCCCAGTCCAGACCTCACCGGGAATGTCATCCCCTCCTGGCAACCCCCTTTCAGTCTACCTGCCCCACTCATTCTCTTCTCCCCTCAGTCCTACCCTATTCAAACACCCCGCTTTATGTTCTCCATAACAACCACCGCTGCCTGCAGCAGCCCTGGCTTTGTGCTGTCCTCTCCCCCAATTCAAGCTCCGTAAAGGCACGAACCGCAATGTCCAGAACAACAACACATTTATCTGCTGAGCGAATGACTCAGAAGTGCCGGGAACACTCCGCAGCCCCTGCTGGACCCAGCTCGGTGACCTCCCCGCGCTAGCAGCCCGCTCCAAACGAACTGTCACGAACCAGGCGTGGCGAGTGGGTGCTGGAGGCGAGGGTCACAGGTGCCGACCCTCCTGAGGGACCAGTCGCCACGCCCAGTCCCGTCCCAGCCCAGGCCCTCGGCGACCCCCGCTCTCCCTCCGCGGCCCACGCCCCCTGACCATAGGCACAGATGCCGCGCACCTGGTCCTCCCGCAGGCCCGTGGTGTCGAACGTGGGGGTCACGTCCACCTCCTTGCTGGTCTCAAATTGCACTTTAGTTCTGTCTTCCTCCTTGAGCAGCCACTTCTCTGCCGAGCCTGAAGTAGCCATCGCCGTAGCCGCCATGTTTGATGGGCCTATCTAGGAGTCTGAAGTCTAGAGGATAACACAAGGCTGGCAGTTGGTCCTTTACAGTCTGTCCCTGAGAAGGGATTAAGGTGTGTGCTCCTACCCAAGGTGGAACCACCCCCAAAACCATCACAGGCGGCTTTGTTCATGCTCTGATCAGAGCCCAGAGGGCGTGTCCCGAAGAAGGCAGTCTGTGCCCGCAAATGGGGGTCTGACCTCGGAGCT
Organism: Otolemur garnettii; assembly: GCF_000181295.1. NCBI lineage: Eukaryota > Metazoa > Chordata > Mammalia > Primates > Galagidae > Otolemur > Otolemur garnettii. Next base: position 10,913,999 of record NW_003852434.1, read on the forward strand.
CACCTGGGTCTAGAGAATGGGGGCTCCCTGTCTAGCCCCGAGTGGTGGAATCCTGTATCAATCAGATCCAGGTTACTTCTCCCCAGCGGGTCAACTCCGGCAGTGATGACTCAGGTGAACCCTGCCCCACCAGGCAGGGCTGTCCCAGACCTCCTCCACTCCTGGAAGAGGCAAGCCACTCCAACCTTCTCCACCCGGTTTCCAGGAGCTGGTGTGGGTAGAAGAAAAGGGACAGGTTGGGTCCTGGGAGGTGGCAACCTCTGACTGCAGCAGCTGCCAGAGCTCATGATGCTCCCAACCGGCTAGGACCATGCCCTTCCCTGTTGCCCTGGACATCCACACAGTGAGCAAGCCTGCAACTAATTATTGAACACCTACTGTGTGTGAGAGAGACCCCCTCCTCAAAACAAAAACAGCATGGGAAGTGTGGAGTGGTGGATAGCAAGTATAGCGAGAGCGTCACACGCCTGAACACCTTCAGACCTGGGAAGCCTCTTTTTTTTTTTTTAATTCGAAGCAGAGTTTCAGTTTATCACCCTCCGTAGACTGCTGTGGCATCACGCCTCACAGCAACCTCCAACTCCTGGGCTTAGGTGATTCTCTTGCCTCAGCCTCCCGAATAGCTGGGACTATAGGCACCCCCCACAACAACCAGCTGTTTTTTTGTTGCAGTTTGGCTGGGGCTGGGTTCGAACCCACCACCCTCGGTATATGAGGCTAGCTCCCTACTCGCTGAGCCACAGGCGCCGCCCTGGAAGTGTCTTTTTTGACACAAGCCCAGGCTCCATGAAGCCGCTCTGCAGGGAGCTCAGAGCTGGGCCTGCATCTCGTCCTTGCTGTAGGGCACTTTTACTTCCCGGACTGGACCTGAATTTTTCCATCAGTAAAAGAGATAAGACAAGATGCAATTGAGCTTTCTGATAAGAACTGAAATGTTCATCTAGAAGTTTCCGCAGGGAACTTGTGTACAGAGAGCCGAGCTGGGTTGTCAATTCTTGTTTTTCCAGTAGCTCCTATGCCCATCACAGCACATCTACACAGGGGCAATTATTTTAATAAACACTTCATAACTAAGGCACATTCTCAACACAACGGACCCTAGCTGCCTTCTCCCTACAAAACAGAATAAGCATCCTGGAAACCTGGTCCAGTGAAGGTGGACCTGGTGTTTGCCCCGGGGGAAGGGGCGGTGCTGCTGTTCTCGCAAGATATGGTGCTCTCACGAGAGGCTCCACCTCCCACAGCCCTATAAAGGCAGAGGATGCGGGAGCCTGGGCGTCGTCGCTTCTCTTGGTTCTTACGACCCTCACCGCCAGCACCTGGTTGCCACACCTGGCTCGTGGCGGTTCTATTGGAGCAGGGCCCTCGTGGGGAGAGGGCACCAAGTTGGGTTGAGCAGGGACTGCAGTGTTCCAGCACTTCTGAGTCATTTACTCAGCGGGTAATTGTTTCTGTCTGTTGGCTGCTTGGGCATGGCGAGTAAACCACACCGGTTTCGTCCCTTCACGGACCTTGAATTTGGGCAGAGGGACACCACAAAACCAGGCTGCTTCAGGCGGCAGTATTGATATGGAAAACATAGAACAGGATGTTTGAATAGGGTAGGACTGAGGGGACAAGAGGATGAGTGGAGCAGATCACGGCGAGGGGGCTGGCTGGAGGGAATGACATTCCAGATGAGGTCTGGACTGGGAGCCCGTTATGAGGAGAGGGAGGAGCAATCAGGGCCTTGCAGACCCTAGTCGGGAGCGTTCCAGGGACAGAAAGAAGCTTCCTGTGGTCGACGTTTGGAGAGGTAGCCAGAGGCCCACTTAGTGATGATCATAAGGTGATGTCGAATTGGAATTTCCTGAGTGCAGTGGACAAAGCTACAGGAGAGTGTTCACAGCAAAGCAAATACAATCAGATTTATAGTCTCAGAGGTTACTCTGGTGTCTGGACTTGGCGGGAGGTGAGGCAGGAGAGGAAGCAGGGAGATGCGTTGGGAGCTTTTGCTCCAGTCCTGTGGGGAAGTCCTGGTCGTTGTTGGCTGATTGGTTTGAATGAGAGTAGCTGAGGTGGGAGGACTGGAATGTCTTTAGTGTCTTCAGTAACTGGGTGCATGCTGTTGCAGACGTCTGTTTAGGCCATCAGCACCCAGGATGACCAGCAGGCAGGTGTCTACAAAGTTGGGAGCCTGGAAAGAGTAAGGATTGGGGATGTAGATGGGAATTACCAGCATTGACTGTGTTTAATGTTTAATGCCTGCGACTGGGACATATTTTATCCAACAGTTCTCAATGCCAAGACATTTTAAACAAAGTGAACGGAAATTGCTGCAGTGATGGGAGATGACAGGGAAGCATCACAGGTGCCCTCATGGTGAGGTGGCAGACAGCCCCACCTGCCTTCTTGGCACCCAGGACATCTTTCCTCTAAAACGCCTTCTGTACTTCATGAGCAATCGGATCATCTGTTGTCTTTGTGTCAAGATAGGAAGTTGTGCTACATTTTAAAAGACTACCTAAGAATTAAAAAGGAGTTTTGTATATCCAGTTTTATTCAAATACCTGGAAAATACTTTTAGTCCTTTAGAAGTGTTTTGGTAGTAATTGCTGTGCAAGAGAGATGGTGTCATAGTTGATGTAGTTGCATTCAGACTGAACGTCATTGAACCACCCCATGTCCCCGTGCCATGACCTAGGCAGACTAAGTGCAGTCATAGACCACATGAGCAGTGACTACCATGATACTGAAATACTTTTTTCTTTTCAATTTAAAAAGTAATGCATAGGGATGCGCCTTGCTCAGTGGTTAGGGCACCAGCCACATGTTCCAGGGCTGGTGGGTTTGAACCCAGCCTGGGCCTGCTAAACAAACAAAAAAACCAAGCAGGCATTGTGGCGGGCTCCTGTAGTCCCAGCTACTTGGGAGGCAAAGGCAAGAGAATCACTTGAGCCCAGGAGTTGGAGGTTGCTTAAGCTATAATGCCATGGCACTCTACCTAGGGCGACAGCTTGAGGCTCTGTAAAAAAAAAAAAAAAAGGTAATGCACAAAGTAACCTAGGCTATTTGTGACATCATTAGATAGTACAGAAATAGGGTAAAAAGTGAATCTTTCCCAGTTCTGGTACACTACAGTAACTGCCAATAATGTTTCATGCCCATACTTCCAGAACTGGCAAGCCCCAGGGATTTCTTTCTTAAACAAAACTGAGGCCTTTATCTACTTACTCTACGATTTAATGTTCCTTTTACAAGTATTTTATGTTTACAAATACTATACCACATGAGTATAAAAATCCACTTAAGTCCAATTGACTGAGCCCTGTGCCTTGAGAGCTTACTGTGACAAACACCAGGTTTGGGAGGGTGGGCAGGGATGGTGTTTAAAAAAACAAAACTATGTCTGCCTTTCAGAGCTTCCAGTGTGTGGTTTGAATGCTGTCATTGTGAGAGCTGATTTGTTTTTTTATCTTGCAGGTTTTTAAAAGCCCTCAGCAATCCAACAGCGAGCTATCAGGCAGATAATTAAAGGAAAGATGAGGAACTGGTCACTATCAGGCAGATAATTAAGGAGAGATAAGGAACTGGTCGAAGCATCAGAGAAGGAGACTGTCTTGAAGCAGCACCTCTCACCTACCCCGAGGTGGACTGGCAGCTCTGAGCGTCACAGTCATGACTGCAGAGCCAAAACAGCCCACTGTGGAAGAAGCCTCTTTACAAGAGGATTCTACACTTTCCAAGCCAGTGGTGGGGATTGTTTACCCTCCTCCAGCAGTCAGAAATATTGTGGAGAAGACTGCAAGCTTTGTGGCCAGAAATGGGCCTGAATTTGTAGGGAGGATACGACAAAATGAGAACAACTGCCCTAAGTTCAACTTTCTGAACCCCAACGATCCTTATCACACCTACTACTGCCACAAGGTCAGCGAGTTCAAGGATGGAAAGGCTCAGGAGCCCTCGGCTGCCATCCCCAAGGTCATGCAGCAGCAGCAACAGGCCACCCAGCAGCAACTGCCCCAGAAGGTCCAAGCCCAGGTGATCCAAGAGACTACTGAACCCAAAGAACCCCCTCCCAAGTTTGAGTTCATTGCTGACCCCCCTTCCATCTCTGCCTTCGACCTGGATGTGGTGAAGCTGACGGCTCAATTTGTGGCCAGAAATGGGCGTCAGTTTCTGATAAAACTGTTGCAGAAAGAACAGTGCAACTACCAGTTTGACTTTCTCCGCCCACAGCACAGTATTTTTGACTATTTCATGAAGTTGGTGGAACAGTATACCAAGATCGTGATTCCACCTAAAGACTTATTTGAAAAGCTGAAGAAAGAGGCTGAAAACCCCCATGAAGTTTTGCAAAAGGTGTGCTACCGAGTGGAATGGGCTAAGTTCCAGGAGCGTGAGAGGAAGAAGGAAGAGGAGGAGAAAGAAAAGGAGCGGGTAGCCTATTCTCAGATTGACTGGCATGGCTTTGTGGTTGTGGAAACAGTGGACTTCCAACCCAGTGAGCAAGGGAACTTCTCTCCCTCAACCACGCCAGAGGAGCTGGGTGCCCAAATCCTTATCCAGGAGCGCTATGAGACGTTTGGGGAGAGTGAGGAGGTGGAGATGAAAGTTGAGTCTGATGAGGAGGATGGCAAACAGGGGAAAGCAGAGGAGCCTCCTTCCCAGCTGGACCAGGACACCCAAGTGCAAGACATGGATGAGGGTTCAGAAGATGAAGGGCAGAAGGTGCCCCCACCCCCAGAGACAACCATGCGTCCGCCTGTGCCCCTAAGCTCTCAAGTCCCTGCCTCCAGCCACTGGTCCAGATAAATATCTTATGTCCCCCATCACTGGAGAGAGGATCCTTGCCAGCAAAATGCAGGAACACATGCGCATTAGGCTTCTCGACCCCCAGTGGCTGGAGCAGTAGGATCATTCCATTCATCAGAAGCAGAGTGATGATGAGGTGTATGCACCAGGTCTAGATATTAAGATCAGCTTGAAGCAATTGGCTGAGTGGCATACTGACATCTTTGGTGTAGAAGAAACTGCCATTGGGAAGAAGATTGGTGAGGAGGAGATCCAAAAGCCAAAGGAAAAGGTGACCTGGGATGGCCACTTGGGCAGCATGGCCTGGACTCAGCAGGCTGCCCAGGCAAACATCACTTTCCAGGAGCAGATTGAGGCCATCCATAAGGCCAAGGGCCTGGTGCTAGAAGATGACACCAAAGAGAAGGTTGGTCCCAGTAAGCCCAGTGAAATCCCCCAGCAGCCACTGCCTCCGTCTTTAGCCACCAACATCCTCAGCTCAGCCCCACCCATCTCAATGACCCAACCACCCACAATGCTGCCTCCTGACCATACTACAGTTGTCTCTGCAGTACCCATCATGCCCCACCCCCCAATGGCATCTCTGGTCCAGCTGCCTCCTGGCTCAGTGACTGCCCCTATGCCACCCATTATCCACACACCCAAGATCAACATGGTGCTCATACCTCCCTTTGCCCCTCCTATCATGGCACCCTGCCCACCCCCAATGATTGTGCCAACACCCTTTGTGCCTGTTCCACCCGTGGCAACTGTCCCAGCTCTGGCCCCAATGGCCCCTATTCATCCCCCACCTCCCATGGAGGATGAGCCTGCCTCTAAGAAACTGAAGACAGAAGACAGCCTCATGCCTGAGAAAGAGTTCCTGCATAGGAACAAGGGTCCAGTGTCTATCAAAGTCCAGGTACCCAACATGCAGGATAAGACAGAATGGAAACTGAAGGGATAGGTGCTGGTCTTCACCCTCCCGCTCACAGACCAGGTCTCTGTCATTAAGGAGAAGATTCAGGAAGCCACAGGCATGCCTGCAGGGAAACAGAAACTGCAGTATGAGGGCATCTTCATCAAGGATCCCAACTCGCTGGCTTACTACAATACAGCCAGTGGTGCGATCCTCCATCTGGCCCTCAGGGAGAGAGGCGGGAGGAAGAAGTAGAAAGAGGGAAACTCCTCTGTCGGGTCCCTGCCTTTGTACCTCTCCTGTCTCTACCCCTGCTCCAGACCCAGGAGGCCTACCTTGGGCTTTGCATTCTGCCTGCATGTTTTTCTTTCCTTCTTACTCACTTTGAGAATTTAAATCGTTCTGAGGTTCATTCCTCTCACCCCTTCCTCAGATTGGTAAGAGTAGCAGGGCTTTCTAAGCCACTCTTTGGAACTCCTATGTTAGAGTCTTAAAGGACATTTCTTCAGTCAGCCCATTAAGAGCTGAGAACCCAGGGATATCCTACAGGACACTTTCAGAGTGCTAAGTGGTACTAGGCTGATATAATATGGTAGTTACAGTCTTTAATAATTTTATATCTTTTCTGGGGCAGTGCCTGTGGCTCAAGTAGGGTGCCGGCCCCATATACCAGGGGTGGTGGGTTCAAACCCAGCCTCAGCCAAAACTGCAAAAAATAAAAATAAAAATAAAATTTTATATCCTTCCACAGACTGTCTAATAAATCTCTTGGACCCTCCTGTGAAAAAAATGGAGACATCATCACATAGTGAGTTGCCCTGCTATAGGGACAGGGCCCAGGCCCATGGTAGGGAAGTGTACTGGGGGCAAATGCTTTGAAAAGACAGCTCCATTTCCTCAGTTTCTGGGTAGCTGGCACTCTGATGCTCTGATTCCATCCATTTTGAGCAAGTGAACCAGACTTACTCCATCTTGTTAAGAGCTTGCAGCCCCCCCGCCCTTATAACCAAAAAAGTTCCTAAGCAAGCAACATCCCTGCCAAAACAGGAAGGAATTTAGCTGAGAGCTGCTGAATCCTGTGACAACTGAAAAAATCTTGTGAAAAACCACAATCCTGTCCCAAGTCTGTATGCAGTGTAAGACCCCCTCCCCATAGCTCTAACCATGCAGATACTACTTTCTGTAAAATTTTTACATTTGGGCTTCCCATCCTCCACTTGAAGTCCCACATAAAAACTTTGTACCCTGGTCAAGGGGGTTAAGAGACTTTGTGGCATGAGCCTGCTCTTGACTGGCTGGCCCAATAAAGGATCCTTGCTTAATTTGAACTCAGTGTGCTGGATTTATAATTCCACTTGGGGCTAGTACAACATTTGGAGACCCCAGTCAGAGGGTTGGCTTCCCTGTGCAGTCCCCTGGAGAGGACAGGAATTATAGGGGAGGCACTCCCCTGAGATGTTCCAGGGCCCCATAATTCCCTGGATTCCTCCTGAGGGCTCCGGAGGAACTCCTGCCAACTCCTCATCCAAATTAGGTCCTAAAGAAATAGTCCACTCAAGAGGTGAGTGTGATTTGTGTCTTGTTGCATTTTGTTCGTGGTTTGGGTGTTCCCTGAAACAGGCTATAGAATAGTAGCTGGGATGCTAGTGAGTGACCTGGGGACCAATTTTGCACAGGGAGGATGATGGGGGCCCAAGAAGGCGGCATAAGTACTCCTGAGGAGTGCCCAGCAGTAACCCAAGAAGGAGATAAAGGCTCCTGAGGGTCAACCAAGGAGGAGACATGGGCTCCTTGGGGCTGTCTGGAAGCTGGTTAGGCCTGTCTCAGGTTTCCTAGAAAACTCCCAGATGCCGTGGGTGGGGGGAGATCTTTGGCCTCAGATGCACCAGTTAGATTTGTTTATATGCTTCTTTCTTATAGTTGTCATTTTTTTTGGCTATGATTGGTTTTGTGTGTCCTCATAACATCTCTGTCTGCTGAGTCAGAACAGTGGGGACTCAGAGTAAGTCTTTGACACCTTTATAATGTATGCTAAAGAATTTTACTGCAGGCTTCTCAGAGGATTATGGAGTTTGGTTCTCAAAGAATCCCCTCTGGGTCCCCTGTGAGGTCAAGTGGCCAAGGTTTATTGTGGGGTGGCCATCAACAGGCTTCCTGGACTCAGCTCTGGTGACTGCAGTGCACCAAGTGGTCACCAGGAAGCCAGGTCACCCAGACCAATTCCCTTATATTGACTAGTGGCTGTTTAGTTCTCAGCACCCTCCCACCCCTCCCCCACCTTGGCTGCAAGCCTGTGCCTGATCCTATTCTGCAGTCCTCTTTGCTGTTCACACCCATGGAGAGGCCAACAAGTTCACCAACCAGTACTCCCTCCAGGGAGGAAGAGGACTTGCTGCCTCCCGACCATATGGGAAGGCCATCTTCACCCATGGTTTCCTCTGAGGTAGTCCCATTAGTGCCTCAGCAGGAGGCTCCAACTCCCCAAATATGTACCCATTCACCCCCTGCATCTCCTCTCCAATCCCGCACAGACCAGAGGGGGCCTCAATCCTCCCCCTTGTGAGGCACCCAAAGGGAAGGAACTGGAAAAGGCAAGTGACCCTTTTCTCGTCTGTGTTCCCTTCTCTACTTCTGATTTGTACAACTGGAAAACCCAACCCCCATGCGCTTATTTCCTTGATTGAGTCCGTCTTCTGGACTCATCATCCCACGTGGATGATTGCCAGCAGCTTTTCATGACACTCCTCACAGCGTAGGAGTGAGACAGGGCTTGAATAGAGGATAGAAAATCATTCCTTCGCAGCTCTGGAGAAGCTGGAGAGAAAGCACAGAGAGTTTAATAGAATTTTCCCAGGGGAACAGCCAGACTGGGACCCCAATACCTTGCAGGGTCGCAGGCTCTAGAACAGCGGTTCTCAACCTTCCTAATGCTGCAATGTATTTTTATTTATTTACTTATTTTAGAGACAAAGTCTCACTTTATCACCCTTGGTAGAATGCCATGGCAACACAGCTCACAGCAAGCTTCAGCTCTTGGGCTTAGGCTATTCTCTTGCCTCAGCCTCCCAAGTAGCTGGGACTACAGGCACCTGCCACAATGCCTAGCCATTTTATTTTTTTGTGGCAGTTTAGCCGGGGCCAGGTTTGAACCCACCATCCTCAGTATATGGGGCCAGCGCCCTACTTACTGAGCCACAGGCTCCGCCCTGTATTTTCATTGTCAAAAAGGGGTTGTAACCCACAGGTTGAGAACCGCTGCTCTAGAAGGTTTCTACCCATTTCTTAATTGGTCTACGGGCAGCAGCCCAGAAGTGTATACATTTGTCAAAAATAACTGAGGTGGTCCAAGGCCTAGAGGGAGTCACCTGGTGCAAATCTGGAGAGGCTCAGAGAGTCCTTCCAAGTATACACTCCATTTGACCCCTCAGCTCCAGAGAATGCTAGGGCGGTCAACTTAGCCTTTGTCTCCCAGTCAGCTCCAGATATCAGAAGGAAGTTACAAAAGTTAGAAGGATTCACAGGCATGAACATTTCTCAGCTTTTAGAGATAGCCCAAAAAGTCTATGATAACAGAGGTGCTGAGAAAGAGAAATGGAGAATGGCAGAAGCAGAGAGGGGATCACACTGGCAGGCAAAAGTTATGAAAGCTCTGCAGACAGTGCAAAGAACCAAGGTGCCTCTAGGAACACGGCGGAAAGACCAGCAGCCCCAAACCACAGGTCAGTTAGAACAGGAACACTTGGAGAGAGACCACTGTGCATACTGTAAGAAAAAGGGCCACTGGAAAAATGACTGCCCCGAGCACAGACCCAATAAGGCCTTGGCACTATCAACTGAAAAGGATAATGATTCTGACTGACGGGGCCAGGGCTCACTCCTTCTAGGCCCCTTGAGAGCCAATGGTATCTGCCACAGTGGGGGTCTGCCAGATCTGATTCCTGGTAGACATGGGGGCAGAGCAATCTGTTTTGCAGGAACCAATGGGACTCTTGTCTGAAGAAAAGATCCCCATCCAGGGAGCCACTGGGGCCACTCAGATGGGTGCCCAGTCGCCCAACATCAGACTGTGGACCTTGGATGGAAACAAGTGACCCACACTCTCCTGGTAAGCCCAGATTGCCCTTACCCCCTTTTGGGCAGAGACTTGCTCTGGAAACTCTGGGCCACCATTTCATTCTCCACACAAGGAGATGAAATAGTCCTGGACCCAAGTGCTGCTCTAGTTCTTGAGCTCCCAGTCTACCAGTTAACATCAATCCACACCTTTATCTGAAGAGTACCTTCTCCTCAGTAATCCTGGAGGAGAGGAAAAGGAAAACAGCAGCCCTCACACTCTTGACTCAGCTCCAAAAAGACTTCCCCTCAGTGTGGACAGAATCAAATCCTGCTGGACTGGCCAGTCACAACCCCCCCAGTTGTTGTCCATCTCCTTGCTGGAGCCTTCCCAGTCCAAACCCAATAAGCTGGCAAGCCCGACAAGGGATAACTCCCCATGTCCAGCATCTACTAGAATCTGGAATCTTAACCTCCTGCCATCCTGGAGCACACCATTTCTTTCTGTCAAGAAGCTGGGGACCTCAGACTACCAGCCAGTGCAAGATTCCTGAGAGGTAAACAAGTAGGTGGAAACCATTTACCCAATAATTCCAAACCCGTACACTCTTGAGTCTCCTCCCACCAGAATTCCAGGTGTTTATTGTCCTAGACCTGAAGGATACCTTCTTCTCTATCCCACTGGCCCCAGCCAGCCAGCAGATCTTCACCTTTGAATGGACTGACCCAGAGTTAGGAATGACCAGTAAACTGACCTGGACAAGGCTCCCCAGGGTTTCAAAAACTCTCACCCTCTTTGGGGAGGCCTTGGGAAAAGACCTAAAAATCTTTTTTTTTTTTTTTAAGAGACAGAGTCTCACTTTTTTGCCCTTATTAGAGTGCCATGAAGTCACAGCTCAGAGCAACCTCTGGGCTTAGGCGATTCTCTTGCCTCAGCCTCCCAAGTAGCTGGGACTACAGGTGCCCACCATGACACCCGGCTATTTTTTTGTTGCAGTTTAGCCGGGGCTGGGTTTGAACCCACCACCCTGGGTATATGGAGCTGGTGCCCAACTCACTGAGCCACAGCGCCGCCCTAAAAATCTTTAAAGACAGGTCTATGAACTGTGTTCTCTTGAAGTATGTTGATGACATACTGCTGGCTGCTATGAATTATGAAGACTGCTTACAGTGTACCCGGGACTCCTCCATTACCTTTAAGATCTAGGTGACAGAGTGTCAGCAAAGAAAGTGCAGTTCTGCTTGGTAGAAGTGATGTACCTTGGGTCTGTGTTGTCAAAAGGCCAACAGATGCTGACTGGAGAAAGAAAACAAGCTATCCTGCAAATCCCAACTCCTACAACCAAACGGCAGTCTGGGAATTCCTGGAGGCAGTGGGTTACTGCCAGCTGTGGATCTGCGGTTTTGCTGAGACTGCAATACCTGTTTGCTGCCAGCGCTGGGGACAGACCCCTGCAGGGGACAGACCAGAAGGACCAGGTCTTTAAAGCTTTGAAACAAGCCCTTGTAACAGCCCCAGCTTTGGCTCTGCCAAACATCATCAAGCCTTTCCACCTGTTTATACATGAAATAAGAGGTAATACAAAAGATACGTTGACGCAGAATCCAGGGTCATGGAAGCTGCCCATGGCTTACTTATTGCAAACTAGTGCAGGGAAGGGGAGTGAACCAGGGTGGAAGTGGCAGGGATTGAGGAAACTATAGCACAAGAGAAAACATAGAGTTGAAAGATGGATCAGGAGGTCTGACTGAGCTGATGGCTGCAGCCAGCACCGAAACACAAAATCAGCTTTATTTTATAGTATCTCGACAGGGTTCTCTATAAGGAAGTAGCATAGACAATATGAGGAAATTGCATAGACAAAAGACATATCTTTGGTCTTAAAGTATGATTGGAAAATGTAAATAGATAACTTTGATAAAGACAAATCATCCTGTTAATGGTTTCTACTCAACTTCATTAACATATGGTAAGAAGTGAAAAGAGAAAGAAATTTTTTCTTAAAAATTAACTAGAAAAAGAGCTAGTGACTTCTGGCAGGGAGTATGAAGAAAGGAATATGGTTGTTTTGAGAAAGGAGGAGAAGCAGTTGGGGGTTCATTCCTTGAATGTTTCCCAGGCTGTGGGGGCCCTGCCACCTCACAGCCCGCCCTCCGCACTTACTTGTCTAATCGCCTAGACATGGTAGCCCATGGGTGGCCAGGTGGTCTGCAAGCCATCGCAGCCACAGCCCTACCAGTGCGGGAGGCAGACAAATTAACTCTGGGACAGGACTTAATTTTGACAGTTCCTCATGCAATGGACACACTCCTCTGAGGAGCCATGGGTCATTAGATGTCAAATGCCAAGCTCACCCAGTACCAAAGCCTGCTACTTGACCAGCCTTGACTGCAGTTAGCTCAGACCCAAAATCTGAATCTTGCTACACTGATGCCAGATGATGACCCAACAGAGCCAGTGCACAACTGTGAAGACGTCCTAGAGTACTCCCAGCACTGGCGCACTGACTTGTGAGACACCCCGTTCTCAAACGCGGAGGCCACAGTATTCACGGACGGCAGCAGCTATCTATGGGAAGGCTCCTAGAAAGTAGGAGTGGCAGTGACCACACCAAAAGAGGTACTCTGGGCACAGGCTCTTCCCACTAACAGCTCAGCCCAAATGGCAGAACTAATTGCTTTCACACAGGCTCTCAGATGGGGAAAAGACAAAGTCATTAAAATTTACACTGACAGCAGATATGCCTTTGGAATAGCACACACCACAGGAACAATATATAGAGCATGAGGCTTACTGACATCAGCTGGTAAGACTATTAAAAACAAAACTGAAATTCTGGCACTGCTTAAACGCCCTCTGGTTTCCAAAGAAAGTTGCTATCATCCACTGCTAAGGCCATCAGAAGTCTGACACCCCAGTTGCCACAGGCACCGCCTGGCAGACAAAACCGCCCAAGAAGTGGCTCTGACATTGGTGAAACCCCTTGAGTTCTTAAATGAAGCAGCAAGAGAAAAAGCTTGGAGAGTGAAAAATGAACCATCTCAGGAAGCTCAAAAATTATTACCAGTCACTGGAGTGCAGTTTCCTGATCCTAGTCTCATCACCATGCCTCACCATTCATAAGAAGAAAGAACATGCTAACAGCCTGGGGGCAACAGAAACCACTAGTGGATGACTATAACTGCCAGGGGTCCAGATAGATTTATCAGAATCAGTGGGAAGAGACCAAATCTGGCAACCACCGGACAACCACCCATCTAGGAGATAAGATGCTACTGCCACCCAGATATGCACTTAAAAGACTTCCAAAACTGACCCAGTCCATGGTGGCCAGATGCAATGCTTATGAAAAGGTCAACACCAAAGTAAGAACAAGGCTTCTGGTGGGAATACGCCCCAGGGGACGTGTGCCAGGAGACAGTTGGGAAATTGACTTTACCTAACTCCATCCAGCCAGTAAAGGATATAAATATCTCCTAGTGCTAGTAGACACCTTCTTGGGTAGAAGCTTTCCCCACCCAAAATGAAACTGCTTTAACCACTGCAAAAAATGCTTCTAAATGAGGTAATCCCTAGGTATGGACTACCTTTTTCTTTTCTTTTCTTCCTTTTTTTAGAGACAGAGTCTTACTTTGTCACCTTTGGTAGAGTGTCATGGCGTCACAGTTCACAGTAACCTCCAGTTCTTGGGCTTAGGTGATTCTCTGGCCTCGGCCTCCTGAGTAGGTGGGACTACAGGTGCCCGCCTCAACACCCAGCTATTTTTTGTTGCAATTTGGCCAAGGCCAGGTCTGAACCTGCCACCCTGGATATATGGGGCTGGTGCCCTACTCACTGAGCCACAGGAGCCAACCTGAACTCCCTTTTTCAATTGGCTCAGATAATGGGCCAGCATTTATTGCTGTAAGGGTCTCATGGAAAAGCTATGTGGCAGAGAATAAGCACGCTTATTGAAATTGTGTTTTAAATAAAGGTGATCATCTGCTTGCTCAGGCAAAATGGTGAGCCTTCTTCATTTGCTGTTGGTTTATATAGGCAATCTTGTGCATGTGCACTATACAGTAATGACCTCATTAATATTCATTACAATCCCTTTGCACATGTCCATTGGACATCAATGACTTCATTAATCCATTTAAACATCTTATGACCACCCCACCCTGTAAGTAGCTCCTTCCTAGTAATCTGATAATCCACCCAACATACACCTTTAAGCATAACCCTTTCAACATAACCTGGTTTAACATAACTTAATGAAGAACATGTTGTCAGTCATTACTTTCTTTGTTCTTATCTGATGAAGCCTGAGGCTACAGGGGAAAGACATGATTTCAATGTCGGTTCTACTGACCATGCCATTTGGAGGCAGTTACTTTGAATCTTTAAGCAAAGCATAAAGAAACTTCTTGGGCATAAAAGAATTTGTGTGCAAACTTCTGCTCCCATATAAGCCTTAAGTCAGGGGGTTTTGCTGGAACCTTTTATAAGGAATTCTTAGGCTGGACTACTCAAAAGCCTTTCATAAGCCCAAGTTTTGTCTGTGCCATTAGATACCTGTATGCATTGGGTAAATTCCTCTTCTCTTGAGGTCCCCTAGGACATTTCCATTCCCAGACCCATCAGCAAGCGACCTTGATCACTTCACAGATCAGGAAAGGTTACTAATGGGTATCTGGCCAGTTTTACAAAGGGCTTTTTCATTGGCCTTATAAAGTCAACCTTAATTCCTTAACACAGTCTGGAAATGCTATTCCAGCCAAAGCCTTGGTCATGTTAGGCCTGCAACTAACCTGGCCACATGGGATTCT
>NW_003852434.1:10928662-10929846 GCF_000181295.1 Otolemur garnettii
CCTATATTTTCCCCTTCTTTTTCTTATTGACATTCACATCAGACATCATTAAAGTAAAAATGACAGCATGTCTTGCCTTGACCTAAGCAATCAGTAAAGCCTTAGGTATACGGTGGAACCTCCATTGTGCCAACTGGCCACAGAGCTCAAGACTGGTAGAAAAAAATGAACCAGACCCTAAAAGAAACTTTAACAAAATTCATTGATGAGACAGGTGAAAAGTGGACAGAGCTCTTGCCCTTAGCCACCCTTACAGCAAGATGTACCTGCTCCTTTCACCATTAACAAATATTGACTCTTGCAGGATAAAAGATATAAATTTAAGACAATAAATTTATTGAAACAATAAAAATTCTAGAAGAGAGTGTAGGGAAAACACTTGACAAAATTGGCCTGGGAAAAGATTTTATGAAGAAGACCCCCTTGGCCATTGCGGCAACACCAAAAACAAGTAAATGGGATGTGATCAAGCTAGAAAGCTTTTGCACAACTTTTGCACTGCTGGTGAGATTGCAAACTAATGAAATCTCTATGGGAAGAAGTTGTAGAATTCTCAAAGAACTAAAAGTGGACCTTCCATTTGATCCTGCAATCCCATTACTAGATATCTACCCAGAAGAATAAAACTTATTCTACCATAAGGACATTTGCACCAGAATGTTGACTATAGCTCATTTGACAATTGCCAAGATGTGGAAGTAACCCAAGAGTCCACAGACCCATGAATGGATTAACAAACTGTGGTATATGTATACCATGGAGTACTATTTCAGACATAAGAAAAGATGGAGACTTTACATATTTTTTTGTTTGCCTGGATGGAATTGAAACATTCTTCTTAGTAAAGTATCTCAATAATGGAAAAAAAATTATCTAATGTACTCAATACTAATATGAAACCGATATATAAACAATTATACACACACATGAAAGAAAAAACACAAGTATAGCATATCAAGGGGGAGAGGAGAGGAGGGGGAGGAGAAGGCAAATGGCAGGAGGAGGGAGGGTGATTGGTGGGATCTCACCTAAAGTGCACCATGCGAGGGTGTTCAGCACATCCTCTGGGTGAAGGGCTCAACTACAACATGAACTTAGAATTGAAAACAATGGAACTCAAACCTAGAATATTTTGGGAACCCAAAATATTTGGAACCCAAAAGAATATTCCTTCCCTTCCTCGC
>NW_003852434.1:10930880-10940087 GCF_000181295.1 Otolemur garnettii
AAAAGAATATTCCTTCCCTTCCTCGCTATTTTTTTGGATTTTTGACTGCACAGGTGTCAGCACTCCTGATCCCCATATTGTTCAAGGGTCAACTGTACAGTATGTACATATTTAGGATTTCTCGTACCTCCAACAGGTGTGGCTGTTCATGTGGTTCCCATGAACTACGATGTCTTCCAGTGAACACAGGAGTTGACCTAGCTAAAGCCTGTCTGTGTATTCTATCCCTTCACGGGATAATTATTTAGTCCCTAAGACCTGAGACCTCTCTCTAGTTTTTTGAGAATGAGGACTATCCCTTCTGTTGGAATTACGGATGTGAGGAAACCTAGAGCCGACTGAGGGTGGAGCCAGTACCGGGAAAGAACAGAGCTCAGAGGGAAGCTGAATTCTGGCAACAGAATCGGAGCTTCAAATCCTGCCCCAGATGGAGCCCTACGATTTTTCAGTTCATGGGCCAATGAATTCCCCTTCTCTGATAAAACCAATTTAACTTTGGTCTTCCATCACTGGTTACAGAAAGAGTCCACGGTGATAAACATTTCATTTACACAAATGCCTTTGAGCAAATTATAATATATAAATGTTTCCATATATTTGGCCATTTCTGTTGGGAGAGTACTTGCAGAATCTGTTGAAGACATTGTTAGATGTATATCTAGGACAAATGGAAGTAATTATGTTCTTTGTGAAATATGAAAGCGTGTGGCACCACTTTGTCACACCAGAGCATTATTATTGCAGTCAGAACTTCTCCATGGACACGTCGCTGACCACCACAGGGACCACACGTGAATCTGACCAATCTGAGGTCAGCAATGCCCAGACTGTCACATGCATAGAGCTGATTATTTATGTAAGCAATCAGAATCTAGTAATTAAACTGAGTAGTAGATTATGTTTTGCTTTATAAGCAATATAAATCAATTTAGAAGTAAATTGCCAGTGATTAGGGACTAATAATAAAATAATAAAGTGATATGTTTTTTTAAAGTTCAAATGGAAAAAGACTGAACATTTGATTTAGGTCATAAAAACACATGGTTTTCTGTTATCTTCCTGTGCGACTGTCTGAAGTTTCAATTGCTCAAAAGACACTAGTCATGGAAGGGAAAGGAACGAAACAGTTATTTCTGTCTGTTGTTAGTTATGAAGCTTTCTGTAGCACAAACACAATTTATTCTGGCTCAGAAAATGAGGGAGTTTATCAACTCATTTAATTAGAATGAAGCGAGGGTCAGTTTGGGCCAAAGGTTGTGGTATCGTCAGGTTCATCAGATTTTTTTTCTTTTTTTTTTTTTGCGATTCCCTCAGCTGAGCTCTCTTTCCTGTGGTGGCTTTTTATTTGGGCTGCCTTTCCTAACAGTGGCAGGGTGGGTCCCAGCAGCTCCCAGCACTAAATGCTTTCTCATTTGCACTGGGGGCAAGAAGGGCCTCCTTTCTTCCAACCATAAAATCAAATGCCTAAGCTTCATGCTGACGGAACTCT
The DNA here is from genome assembly GCF_000181295.1 of Otolemur garnettii. Taxonomy (NCBI): domain Eukaryota; kingdom Metazoa; phylum Chordata; class Mammalia; order Primates; family Galagidae; genus Otolemur; species Otolemur garnettii. The sequence continues at coordinate 10,932,370 of NW_003852434.1, forward strand.
CCAACCTCTGAAAAAAATTGCTATGGCCAAAGAAGTCAGAGGAATGTCAGACCTGGGAAGTGAGCTCGTGCCTGAGTCAGTAACAGCCAGAAACTGAGCCCACTGTCAGGGCCCGGGACTGGCCAGGTCTCGGCCCGGCTTGGGTAGGTTCTGGATACGGATCGCTAAGCTACCTTGCTCGGGAACAGTTTCTCTTGGTTGCCTGAGGACTATCTACTATCTACTTTAGCTGGAGAAAGAGAGAGAGAGTATCCTAGAGAGAGTAAAGCAGTCTTCTTAGAAAGATAGATCTTAGTCTTTAGTAGAGCTTGGTAATCTTCGGCAGAGAGATGCCGTGCTGGCGTTCTGCAGGCAGGAGAGGAGACAGAGTCAGAGTAAGTGAGTCTGTAACAGCATACGCACGCTCCCGACTGCCGTCTCCTCCAGCCTAATATAAAGTTGATCTCGTGCCTCTCAACACCACAGGTGTAGAGACTGCCAATCTACCAATGCTCTCATCTCGTAAGCTCTCATGCTTGCTAGGAGAGCCAAATCTCTCTCTGTGCCCTTTCAACAAGGTGTTCCATTATTGAGCTATACGGGTATTTCTTAGAACTCTCACTCCTCCTAGCTATAGACTATGTGGGCGGCTACAGTCCACCTCTAGAGCTAGGGAAGAAATTGATCCCACTCTCCTGCAATAGGCATTGTCCAAAAAAAAGGAAGGAGGGATGATAAGGGGGAGGAAGGCAGAAGGTAGGGAGGGAAAAAGGAGGAGGGAGGGAGGAACAGAGGGAGGGGTCCTGCTCAGACACATGATTTCTACAGAGTAAGACTGTGAGGTGAATGCCGTGGAGGCAGCCACAATACTTGTTACCACCATGCTCCAGACTGATGCTGAACAATAGGATGAAGTAGAGGGCAGTTGCCCTGGGTGCCAATCTGTAGGGAGTTTTCCCTGCAAAACTACCTAGCCCTAGAGGAACAAAGTTGTTCTAGGCCATCCCACATGGGATCACGCTCTTTAAGCCTTGCATAATTCCAGACTACCTAATCTCCTTACAGGAATAAATGGAAACTAGGGAGAGATGAATTCTCATAGCACTTGCATCTACTGCTGTTATGGCCTATTTTCCTTTAGTCTTTGCTTTATATTTTCTCAAGATTATCTCTAATATTTCACAGCATGCTTTCACCAAGGCTTACAGCCCAGTGAGTGAGTGTTGTGCCTTATTTTAGCATCTCTAAGCTTTATTCCAAAGATACGGATTTTCAGACCCATTTTCTCAGTACTGTCATTTGGACCATCTTTGACCACTGTAAAAATAATTATAGTGAATGTTAAAATAAGGGTAAAATAGTTATGCCCTAGGCTCATTTCTTACCTCCAGTGACAATGGATGGTGACATAATAAAACACATATTTGGTATGTTTCCCTGTTCTTGGCACAGAGCTCCTAAAATCTTTGTAATTTTCTGAGCAATAGGGGTGCTAGGTGGATTTTTTCCCTTAATATTTGATCTTTGTCCCCGACTCTAAGCTCCTAATACTGTGGAATTTCCTGGGTGATAGGAGTGCCTTTTGTTCTAATAAAGTAACTCTTGGTGGGCCTGTGAGTGGGGGCTGATCACCAGAAAAACAAAGCCTTGATTAGAAGCTTGGAACTCAGCCCCATCCACTCCTCAGGGAAGGGGAGAGGGGCTGGACACTGAGTTAATAATCAAACATGCCGGTGCAATGTAACCTCTATCAAAATCCCCAGATGACAAGGTTTGGAGATTCGGGCTAGGTGAACATGTGGCCCAGAAGGGTGGTGTGCCCACAGAGGGCACGGAAGCTCTGTGTCCCTTCTCCACACCTTACTATGGGTCTCTTCCCTCTGGCTGTTCCTGAGTTGCACCCTTCCTACTAAACTCATGATCTAGTATGTGAACTGCTTTCCTGAGTTCCATGAGGCATTATAATAAACTGTGTCCTTTAAAACCAACTGGTCATCTCGCATGTAAACTGCTTTGTGAGTCATTCTAGAAAATCATTGACCCAAGGAGGGAAATGGGGAACCTCTGATTTATAGACAGTTGTTCAGAAGCACAAGTTACACCTGGACTTGTGACTGGCATCTGAAGTCCTGCGGGACTGAGCCCTTAATTTGTGGGATCTGATGCAAACTGTGATTAGTGTTAGAATTAAATTGAATTATGGGACCTGATTGGTGTCTGCAGAGAATCGGACAACTGCTTAGTGTAGGAAACTCCCCTCACACACATATCAGAATTAAAGTACTGAGCGTTAGTAAAGAGAAACCAATAAGTTTTCTCCATATAGACAGTCTTGCCTCAAACCCCACCACCTCTCTTTCCATTTTCTTTTTCAGGGCCTTGGCCCGTAGGCAAACAAAGCCAGAAAATATAGTAGGTGCTTAATCGAAATTTGTTGAATGAGTGAATGGGAACATATAAGAAGGCCGATAAACTGCCTTGTCAGTAGATGAGCGGCAGGGTTCTGGCTACACATGTGCGTTTGTATACGTTGGGACCTGAATTATTTGGGTCATTACAGTACCGCCCAGTAGAGCCAGCCTTCTGTAATGCTGGAAAGAAAGGTTCTGTATCGGAGCTATCAGATAAAATCACCACTGCACACATATGGTAGTAAGCCCTTGAAATGTGCCTGGTACGAGTAAATAACGAAATTGTTAATTTAATTTTAATCAATTTGCATTTAAGTGTCAAGAGCCAGATGAATTTAGATGTGCTCCCATTTTGGACACAGGGTGAGAAATGCCTGTGTGGGGCCCTGAAAGTCCTCTCATCCCTACCATACACAGCTGAAGAAGTATTTAGTTTAGTAACAGTTTGTGGCTACACACAATTATTAGCCTACCAGGGAACCCCAGGTGGCAAGGAGTACCTCCAAACCGCACTGTGCAAGGCTTTCTTCTTTTAGATTCAAAGTCAAGACCTGGCAAAGGCAGACAGGGAGTACCAGGAAGTTGCTCCTCATATGGTTACTGTGGCTTGTGCTGGTGATGAGCTTTGAGCACAGACTTTCCCTGCTGGACTTCCCTGCGTTGGCTTAGCCAAGTAGAGAAGGATGTGATTTAGAAATGCATGTGACAGTTTAAATCCAGGCCTTTTGGATTCATTTACATTTAAATAAGAAAAAAAAGTGCTGCTTTAAAGCAACCATTCATGGCTAGGAAAACATCTTGGAAGCCTTAAATTTATTATTAGAAAGAGCCCTTTTCACTGGGAAGGAGAAGAAATATAAGTTTTATGTAATTGCCAGTGTGCAGGTTGCAAAGACTGAACCTCTGGTTTCAAAGAAGTCTCCAAACTCAGAAAGCTCTGCTTCCCGTCACTAATAATACAAACGGCGGTGTGCACCCACAGCTTGCGCTGTGTCACAGGTGGGCATCAGGTGCTCGGGGGTCTAGTCCCAGCTCTCCCACTGGCTCAGTCTTTGACCTCAGAAAAGCTGGGGTAGATTCAACTCAAGGGTCCCGAGCACACCATCAGAACATGTGCATGCTACAGATTTTGCTCCCCTTCTTGAAACTCTCAGAGCTGAACTTAGAGCTGCTTTGCTGGAACAGGTCGAGGTATAGACACGCACCATTTTTCCAGTTCCCCATACTTTCCAGGATCCACTTTCTGAGATTACTGCTCAAGAATTTGCCTTTTCCTCTTCTCTTCCACATCCCTCTCCCTTCCCATGCCACTCCCATGATGGTTGCTTACTAGGAACAGAATTAGCCAACCAATTAATAGCAAGGACAACGTGGTATTTTTTAGATCTCAGGGGCACCAATAAACACGGGGAGGTGCCTCCTCCACCATCCCTCTGTTGAGACTTGTTTGATGCAGTTGAGCACACTGGTGATGCTCTTTGTCTGAAGCAGAGGATCTGATTCCTGCAACTGCAGTTGCCCAGAGCCACAAGGATGCTTGACCTTCCAGACCCAAAGCCTCAGTTTGGCCTTGCGCCCCACTGCCCCTCAGACCTGGATTCCCTCACATCTGCTTATCCAGGCTTCCTCTCCCAGGACCCCTTCTGGATGAAATCTGCTTTCAGTTCCAAAGTTCTAGCTTCAGTTGTCATAGCCCTTTGGGAGTCCTGGGGAACTTAACAAAACGAAACAAAGCAAGGCCAGTGTGGCTGACAGCAGGTGGGAGATGTTGCCATCCTGTGCAGTCCAAAAACTATGGGAAACCTCAAGCCTATTTCCAAGGGCACAGTTCTTTTAAATTTAGATTTTATGGCTATGGCTTTACTCTGCATGAAATGGGTTGCTGCTGGAGGATTCTGAGAGAGGAATGGCAAATTCACTCAACTCCAGGCTCCCCCTGGCTGCTGGATTTGGATCTCTGAGTATCACGCATGCCTGCGTTTTCCACTGCCGTATTCCTGGCAGTAAACTGTGTTCTGGCTGCGCCTGCCGAGCCCACATCAGCTCCCCACCACCCAGAGCAGCTCTGCGCTCCCTCTCAGCAGCCTTCCCCTCTGTCAGGCAGCTCTTCCTCCAGACCCAAGCGTCTCTCTTCTAGGCCACCCCACTGCAGAGCCAGACACGGCTGAGTCCTTATCACCATCAACAGCGTGCTAACACTTTGCCATCTGAAATCACTGTCGGGCTCTGTGTTGGTTTGACTCCGCACAGAATTTCCACCTTTTTCTTAGAGGTCCTCAGGCCAAGGCGACCCCCAACCTCTCCCACAGAGGTTCCTTGTCGCCTACTGAGCTTGCCACCCTGCTTCTCACTTGCCAGATTTTGCATCCTAAGGAGGTCCTCACACTTTTTTGAATGTCAGTCACTGCCTTTTAGTAATCACTTAGAAAAAGATACCTGGCTGCTGGGATGGCGCCCATCTCCCTTGGGAGCTCCAGGCCGGCGGCACTGAGAATTCCAGGCATCGCTGCTGGTGGACCTGTGGTGTGGCTCTGTGTGAACAGGACCTTCAAGATAGCCATGATGGCTGAAAATGGTGATAATGAAAAAGTGGCTGCTCTGGAGGCCAAAATCTGTCATCAAATTGAGTATTATTTTGGAGATTTCAATTTTCCATGGGACAAATTTGTAAAGGAACAGATCAAATGGGATGAATGAAGGCTGGGTACCTTTGGAGATCATGATAAAATTCAACAGGTTAAACTGCCTCACAACAGACTTTAACGTAATTGTGGAAGAACTGAGCAAATCCAAGGCAGAACTCAAGGAAATCAGTGAAGATAAAACTAAAATCAGAAGGTCTCCAACCAACCCCTCCCTGAAGTGACTGACGAATACAAAAATGATGTAAAAACCTGTTTATATCTGTTTATATTAAAGGCTTCCCAACTGACGCAACCCTTGATGACATAAAAGAATGGTTAGAAGATAAAGGCCAAGTACTAAATATTCAGATGAGAAGAACATGGCACAAAGCATATAAGGGATCAATATTTGCCATGTTTGATCGCATTGAACCTGCTAAGAAGTTTGTAGAGACCCCCGACCAAAAGTACAAAGACACAGACTTGCTAATACTTTTCAAGGATGATTACTTTGCAAAAAATAATGAAGAAAGAAAACAAAATAAACAGAAGCTAAGTTAAGAGCTAAACAAGAGCCAGAAGATAAACAAAAGTTAGAGGATGCTGCTGAATTGAAATCTCCAGAAGAAAAGACTGGGTGCTTGCTGACATTTTCAGGGGACTTAGATGACCAGACTTGTAGAGAAGATTTGCACAACCTTTTCTCGAGTCTTCGTGAAATGAAATGGATATACTTTGTCAGAGGCGCAAAAGAGGGGATAATTCTGTTTAAGGAAAAAGCCATAGAAGCATTGCAGAAAGCCAAAGATGTAAACAATGGCAACCTACAATTAAGGAACAAAGAAGCGACTGGGGAAATATTAGAAGGAGAAGTGGAAAAAGCAGCATTGAAAAAAATCATAGAAGACCGACAAGAATCTCTAAACAAAAGGTGGTCAAAAGGTCGCAGATTTAAGGGAAAAAGTAAGGGTAATAAAGCTACCCAGCCTGGGTCTGCTAAAGGAAAAGTGCAGTTTCAGGGCCAGAAAACTAAATTTGATACTGATGATGACCACGATGAAAATGGTGCAACTGGACCCGTGAGAAGAGGAAGAGAACAAACTGACAAGGAAGAACTCCCCCCAAAACAAAGGAAAACAGAAAATGGTGCTGGAGACCAGTAGTTTAATATACAGTTTTTAAAATTCATTTTAATTAGGTTTTAAAATGCCTTTGCTTTTGGAAGATTTTAAAAGGAAAATCGAACTAGGTCCACTTCAATGTCCACCTGTAAGGAAAGAAAAGTTTTTCTTGTTTAACTTGTCTTTTTTTGTTGTTATCCAAATGAAGATTTTTTTTGGTAATGTATAGTTTGTGTTATTTTAGATGACTCAACTATCAAGAGGAAGATTCTTCCATTACATTAATTGCCTTTGTAATAGGAGGATGTACTACTACAAGCAAATAAATATATCCTATATGAAAAGAGAAAAAAATACCTGAACTAATTTGTTATCAAACATTAATTCCTTTTCACAAAATCATAAAAAGTCTGGACAGGTCTGGCATGGTGGCTCATGCCTGTAATCCCAACACTTTGGGAGGCTGAGATGGGCAGATCACCTGAGCTCACAAGTCCCAGACTATAGGGAGCTAGAGTGAGACCTCGTCTTTAAAAAAAATAGTTGAGCCTTGTGGGTGGCACCTGTCGTCCCAACTACTCAGGAGGCTGAGGCAACAGAATCTCTTGAGCCCAAGAGTTTGAGGTTGCTGTGAGCTGTGACACCATGGCATTCTACCAAGGGTGACAAAGTGAGACTCTGTCTCTAAAAAAAAAACAAAACCTGGATAATACAGATAATCTCAAGTAGGAAACATATTTGCAAATCTCTAAAATTTCACTAACCAATAAATATATTTTCCAAAATCACATACATATTTATGTAAAGTTTGTTTTACAAAATTGCAACTACATATTTGTGTATTGTTTGTTTCCCTTCATATTATAATGAGCATTTTCCCATCTTCTAAATAAATAATTTTTAGTTCTACTTTGTGCTTTTATCATTACTTAATCAATCCCCTACTTCAGTATTTTCATCATTTCTGGCTTTTTGATGCTGTGACTAGGTCGTAACAACTGTTCTATCTGTGATGAATACCTGCATAGACCTCGGACAGTTTTATTCAATTAAGTTCCCAGAAGTGGAATCACTGGGTCAGAGGATAAAAGATACCTGTAAGGCAGGCTGGAACTCTTTCAGGGGTGTCCAACCTGCAGCCTAGAGGCCATACGCAGATGAATTGATGTCTGTTTTGTTTATCTGTCAGATATCACAAAAGTAAGCTCGGATCTTCTCTTTTGCTCATCAGCTTTTGCTAGTGTCTGTGTATTTCATGTGTGGCCCAGGACAACCCTTCTTCTTCCAATGTGGGACATTAAAGAAAAAAGATTGGCCACCCCTGCAAGACCTCAAATCCCAATGCAGATGAAGAGTCAGAAGAGAATTGTCCAGTCTCCTCACGGTCCCCCACCCCGCAGCTGTGAGCAGGAAGTGAAGTTGAGGTTGATTCTAGAACCCACCCCCACCCCCAACCCCTACCCCCTGGTGAAGCATTTAATCATTTAAACTGATTTCTAAAGGCCTGCACTTGCCAGCGTGTGTCAATCCATGCTGATGAAGACAGCGGAGGATAAACACGCCTGGCCTCACACCATCCACCA
>NW_003852434.1:10940417-10941434 GCF_000181295.1 Otolemur garnettii
GGTGATTGGATGTTCCTGACAGTCACCCTCTGAGCGATTGCTTTCCCACCACTACATATTGACTCTCAAATTACACCCGTGATGGAAGTCACAATACTTCCTTCAGATAAGGTGAGCAGATAGATTATTTCATTCATCCCAAATCATTTGGGTTGGATTCACTCGCCTCAGGTTTTATTTGAAGGCCTCTTATGAACAAGGCATTGGGCTCTCTACTAGAGAGTTATAAAGGTGATGAAGACGGGATCTCTGATGTTGACAAGGCAAAGTCTACTCACGGGAGCAAAAATTCTGACAGTGTTCACACACACTTAGGAAGCAATGAAAACAGCAATATGTTGAGGAGGAAGTAAGCTAAACAAAGCCTCCAAGTCAACATTTGTTTAGACAAAAACTACATATGCACCAGGAATTGGATAACTTGGAAAAACGATAAATAAATGTGGGTACAATGCCCAAATTGATTCTCCCTCTTGAACCCTAGAGATGAGTTGCATTTATACCTAAATCAAAGTTAGTAAAGATAAGTCTTTTTTAGATCCTTTTCCAATGCAATAATTACTCTTCATAAAAGCTCACAGTACACATCAATTTCCACATCAATTAGAATCAGTGCCTTTGTTAGCATAATTAGCTAATGCCACCTCAGACGTGATGCTGGTCCAAGAAAGACAGATTCAGATGAGAAGATGTGTTTATAATAACAAATGACTTAGGGAAACAGTCAACCCCAAGTAAGTCAGTGATGGCCTGAAGAGGTTAGGGATTATTTAGACCAGTGATTTTCAGCCACTGTGCCCTGAGAGGATCTTACGTGTGCCATGAAAATTTTTAAAGATGATTAATTAAATTATTTTCAAAAGATGTTCAAAGTGCAGTAAGTATATTCTTCTCTTTGCTCTTTTTTTTGAGACAGAGTCTCACTATGTTGCCCTTGGTAGAGTGCCCTGGTGTCACGGCTCACAGCAGCCTCGTACTCTGGGGCTTAAGAGATTGTCTTGCCTCAGTCTCCTGAGT
>NW_003852434.1:10942012-10944658 GCF_000181295.1 Otolemur garnettii
GTAGCAAGTGGAAATTTTGTTGCCCCACAGAAGTTCCAATGAAAAATTTTGATAGTAGTCAATGTTAAAGGATATATAATAGTATCAGTAATGTTTGGAAAATTTCAGAGAATTTTAATGGTCTTAGTTCCAGGCCTTTTAACATGAAGAATGGAAAATTAGTTATTGCTGTCATTAAACAGGCATAAGCTTCAGTTTTCCAAATGTTTAAAGTATCTAACCGCTGTTTCAATGTAAGGGCTAATCATACTTTGAGACAGTCCAGCTCCCAGATAGCTCTAGGACGTGCAATCACTGTAAGGACATATCCTTGCAGTAATGGCCTCCCTGCTGACCCATAACAGCTGAAGCAAATTCACTGATGATAAGTAAAGGGGAAGCGGAGCAAAGTGTGTTTCCAGAACTGGAAACGCCACCCCTCTCAAGGAACCCACTCACTCTGACTTTGTGTCTATTTATCAGGAAGTGAGTGTTGAAGAATGAATCACGTTAGTTCAGTAGCTGCTGGAAGGGTCGATAAACACCTAAATATCCTACACGTACTGGACGCCTGCTGTCAGGAGGCCAGAACAGCACTCCTGCCTTGAGACGCCGTCCGCTCTGGCTGGGTCGTCCACTTTACAGTATGGGTCCGTTTTTTACTCATCATTTCTGATGCTATCTCTAGCTAAAGAGACAAGGCTTGGCGAGGGGGGGTCGCCTGACCATCTGAATCAGCCATCGCTAGCCTGTCTAAGAGTTTCATATACAGGCTCGGTGAGTAGGGTGCCAGCCACATACACTGAGGCGGGCACGTTTGGGCCTGGCCCCAGCCTGCTGAACAACAGTGACAACTGCAACAAAAAAGAGCTGCATGTGGGTGCCGCCTGTGGCTCACAGGAGTAGGGCACCGGCCCCATATACCAGAGGTAGAAGGTTCAAACCCAGCCCTGGCCAAAAACTGGAAAAAAAAATAGCTGTGTGTTGTGCCAGGTGTCTGTAGTCTCAGCTACTCGGGAGGCTGAGGCAAGGCAATTACTTAAGCCCAAGAATTTGAGGTTGCTGTGAGCTGTGACATCACAGCACTCTACCCAGGGCAACATAGTGATACTCTGTCTCAAAAAAAAAAAAAAAAGTTTCACATACAAGCCGACCCTTTCCTTCCCTGTGCTGGCAGAGGGAGTTGCTGGGTTTGCACTTTCATTGCCAGAACTGAATGCGCTCCAGCTGAGTGTTCCTCTCTGTCCCACCAAGCCATTCACTTCACGCTGATTGGGGGGCTATCCAAGAAAACGGAAGTCCTCCTCAGTAGCATCTTCCAAAGTGAAATCTGGAGTGTGCTTCCCTCCAGTTCCCGCTTCATTTACTTCTCAGTCTTGGTAAAAAGGAAGGGTATGCATTCCCTCTCCCCCCGTTGTCGAGTTCTGACTTTACAAGAGACTTACAGCCTTGTCATATAAATTTTAAATATCTCAAAGGCACAAAGGGAAAACACTCTCCAGTCCTTGGGGTGGGGCGGGGGAAAGAAACTTCACAAGAACTACTTACAGCAAACCTTCCTGGTTAGCTGGCTCCCCGGGGGTCCTCCTTCCCCTGCTCCAGGCTGCCGACTGCTGTATGCCGGGTACGGATCTCCTGCAGCCTCCTTGTAGCTGGGTGTGGCCATGTGCAGTGCGGCCAGGAGCTCTGGTGGGAAGTCTGTTGGAAGCTCCTGGAACGCTGTTGATTTCCTCACCAAATGCACAGACTTGAGGGGTGGCTCCCTGCGCTCTTCTTCCTGCCCCCCCCCCACAGTGGCACCCACAATCACAGGAGCCCGCTTGTGAGAATAAGGTGACAGATGATGCTTCTGGATGCTGAGCGGAGGAAAACTTGTTCTTTCAGTAACATCCCTGAGTCCCTGCACCAGCCATGGACTATCTCTGGTCTATGAAAGAAAAATGAACCACAGTTTGCTTAAGTCACGGTTTTTTTTATCTATACCCAAAAGCATTCCTAACCGCGGTAGCGCTCAACTTAATAGCTTACTGTTGAATCAGATAAACAGATGAGTAAGCCCGCTTTAACGTTTTATAACTAATCTTAACGCATAGTAATAATTCGTGTCACTGAACGTTCTGGTTCTCCAGCGTCACACATAGACTTTCACTTGCGCAGCTGACAACATACACTCCGAACCCCTGAGTGCTGGAGCCGGCAGTGCACAGCCCCGCTCCTCTCACCGTGAGACTCTGGGCGCTTCTGCAGCTTCTACCTGCACCACCCGCAATGCCGGGAAAGCCGCGTCTGTGTCGCGGAGCTGCCGAGCGGGCGGGGGTCCCCACCCAGCGGCGCCCCCCACGCTGCTCAGCGGCCCTCTTCACCTCTCTCAGCCATCCTACTTCCCATTTCCCACACTTACTCTTCCAGTCCTCACCGTTCTCCTCAAGTCCCCACCAACTCTTTTCATTTCATAGACAAAGTCAAGGTTTTCGGGCGGGACGCCCCTCCTCCTGCTCTGAAGGCGCAGAGCCCTCCTCCTCCTCCGCGGCCAGCCTCGCTGCGCGTCCTCGGGCTCCCCACGCTGCTGGTCACCGCAGCTGGCCCTCATCTTCCATCACTTCCCCTTCATTACTCTTCTCTGTAGCCTATAAACATGCTTCATTATCTCCAATTAGAGAAAAAAAA
>NW_003852434.1:10945337-10953045 GCF_000181295.1 Otolemur garnettii
ACTGCAAGATAAAACAAGGAAATCAGTAAAGTGATACGTGGGTCACTACCATCCATGATGACCCACGTGCCATGGAAGGCAGCCCTACAAGATGAAAACAAACTTTTTCCAAGACACTGTTGAGCCTAACACGTGTCCTCCCCTGAAATTTCCAGTTATGTAAATCAGTGGAATCTTTCATTGTTTGAATTCAGTTTTTCTCTTACTAGACACTAAATAAAGGAAAAGCTCACATTCTAAGGATTTGCCTGTCATCCTCCGAAGTGTGTTCCCTGCCTTCTTGTCCCCTCCCCCAATTATCATTGCCTGCGTTCAAGCCTTATCTCTTCTCTTTGATTTTACCACATAGAAGTTAGCAAGTCTCTTTGACTTTAATTTCTTTTCCATTCAAACAGGTATTTACACAGCCATCGGAATGCTTGTCATAGAGATCTGATAATTTTAGTCCTTTGCTCAGGACCCTTCACACATCTTCCTTGTACACAAGATGAGTTTTAAATCCCTGGTCTTAGGACACAAGGCCCTTCACGATTTGGCTCCTCTAGCCTGTGCAGCCTCACCACTTGCCATTCTCTCTGTCCCATCTCTCCCAATGCACATATTCAGGGAAACGTTACATTCTTGACCTTCTAAATACGAGCAGTTCTTAAACACAGCATGGCTGTTTTTTGTCCTGGTCACTGCTCCTCTGCTATTACCTCTGTCTAGTTTCGAGAACTCTTTCCCAAGAAGGAGCTCATCCAATGGTAAATTAATGTTCATCCTAGCCCAATGTCTTTTATAAAGTTTATTCCAATTTCTCCATATTATCCATCCACAACTATTTCCACACAAGACCAAGATCTTTGAAAGCAGAAGCTCTGTTTAATTTTTCTTTATAACTCTGTTGATTAGGAGTATCTGGCCAGACATGTTCTTCATATTTGCTGAAAAAATAAATGTATGAATGATTGAATCAGATGCAAAGATTGAGCTCTTACCTGAATTATTTTTGGATCATCTTTATGATAAGTAGCTAACTAAAACAACAATCATTAAGAATTTGACTAAGCCTTTTAGATGACTTCTCTCTGAGCCACAGTCCCTGAGAGAGATTTCGGCAGGGACAGACTATGGCAGACATTGTTTTTAGTCTGTCCAGAATGCTTTTTCACTACGTCACCTTCTTACACAATTATTTCCTGACCTTGATGAGAAAGATAGATAGTTGAATCCTGGGTATTCTTTTCTTTCCCCCACCTCTTATGGTCCACTTTTATCTCCCAAGAATTAGATTCTGAGCCAACACACTTAGGGCTCAAGCCATTTGAAGGCACACATGTAAGAAGATCTGTAGGCTCAGAACCTGTGGCTCAAGCGGCTAAGGCGCCATCCACATACACCTGAGTGGGTTCAAATCCAGCCTGGGCCCGCCAAATAACAATGATGGCTGCAACCAAAAAATAGCTGGGCGTTGTGGTAGGCAACTGTAATCCCAGCTACTTGGGAAGTGGAGGCATTAGAATTAGCTTGAGCCCAGGAGTTGGAGGTTGCTGTGAGCTGTGATACCACAGCACTTTACCCAGGGCGACAGCTTGAGGCTGTCTCAATAAATAAATAAATAAATAAATAGATCTGTAGCTTCCGAGGCTGAGAAAACTTTTGTTTTTCAGTCCTTTTATTCTGTGGCCTATCCTTGATATCTTTCTAATAAATCTCTGTTGTTGGGTTACTCAAAATTGGGCCTATTTCTTGGAATCACAAAAATTCTAGCTGATGATACGTCCTTGATGCATGCTAATTTAGGGCTATCTTTCAGTAAAGTAACATAAAAAGGATACATATTATTTTTGACCAACAAGAGAGACTATTGCCACAAATCCCACGTGCTTGACATACAGCAGATCAAGGAATAGTTGCTGTACAGATAGGTTTCCAGGTGTGAGTACTTACGAACTGAAAATGTCATAACAAGAGATAGAGCATGGGTCTTTGTTTGTTATATTACTCTATTTATCACATTTTCATTAAAAATCATCTATTCCCCAATAACCAAGTGATGGGAACAACGCAAGTATCCATTTACAGATGAATGGGTAAGAAAAATGTGATATATGTACATACAGTGGAATATGATGCAGCCTTGTAAAAGGAAGCAGCGTTGTCACAGGCTACAGTCTGGATGAGTCTTGAGTATGTTATGCTGTGAGCAAGTTGCCAATCACAAAAAGACAAGTACTGTATCATTCTATGTGAAGAATCTAAAGAAGGCAGAATCACAGAAACAGAAAGAAGAAAGGTGGTTGTCAAGGGTCATGGTGAGTGAGGAGAGGGAATTCCTGTTTGGTGAGTATACAGTTTCAAAATGTATACAGTTGCAAGATGAAAAAGTTATAAATGTCTCTTCCACAACAATGTCATTATACTTAACACTACGGAACTGTACACTTAAAAATGATAAAGATAGTAAATAGAACATTATGTTTCCTACCACAATTTAAAAAAATCATTTGGCTAGTATATGCCATGTGCTGGGTTATCAAGGAGCTTGTAGACTAGTTAGTTCAATCATAGAATTAAAAAGTTCTAATCCCCACCTTCATGGAGCTCCCAGTCTAGCAGAGGAGATAAACAGTAATAGAGCTAACCTCGTAAAGTACAATAAAGTGCAGTGCAATAAATCCTAACATTGTGGGTAGGGAGATGGTAAAAGGATACTTCACACAGGCAAAACCTAACTCACACTTTGGTGAGGGAACATTTCCTGGAGAGAGTGAATTCCAAGCTGCATTCACCTGTTAAAATGGTTGGGAAGGATAATTCCAAGCAGAAAGTACAGCATGGACAGAGGGGTAGGACAGAAAGGGTGGTGTCCTTGGGAAAAAAAACGTAAATACATGAGTCTGTGTGGAGACTGTGTATTAGGGTGGGGTTGGGTGAGATGAGGCTGGAGAGATAAGTACAGCTTGTAAGTACAGCTTATCATCATGGGTCTTGGAGGCTGATGCAATGTGGAATCAATCAAGGGCCTTAAACAGCGGAGTGATAGAATCAAATATGCCACAGGGCTGCTGTGGGGAAAAGGGATTAGAAGGGGAGAGTCTGTAGGAAAGTCGACCAGTTAGAGCTATGCTGCCACACGTGGCTGCTGAGTTCTTCCAATGTGACTATTACAGTTAAGATGCTTTAGAGTGGAAAATATACACTGGACTTCAAAGAATTAGAGTTAAAAACAATAATGTAAAATACATCAATAATTTGTGATAATTTTATAGTTACATGTTAAAATGATAATATTTTGGATATAGTAGGCTAAGTATAATATATTTTAAGAATTAATTTCAATTGTTCTATGTTTTGTAATGTGGCTATTAGAAAATTTTAAATTGCACCCATGGCTGGGGTTATGGCTGACATTATATTTCTATTGAATGATGAGTTGCTTGGGCAACCTATGGAAAATGATGAAGCTTCTATTGAGTCAAATGTAATTTGAATGAAGTGGACTTATTGAATGGCTATAAAGAATGAAGATAGTCAGGTCATGTTTACAGTTGGATGAGAAGGGAGAATGAGTGAAAACAGCTAAGCTTGGCTCCGGGTGCCTGGCTTGAGCAAGCGAATGGACACTAGAGGTCCTCACTAAGGCAGGAGAGCAGTGAGGAGCAGGCTGGAGAGGAAGCTACTGAGATTAGTATATAACTGGACTCAGTAGACAATGAATTCAGTGAATAATTGAGTTTGAGGGCCTCGATACTCAGTTGGAAAAATTGGGTAGGCAGATAGATGTACATAGAATCTGGAGCTCAGGAGACACAGCCAACAGATACATGTTTGGGCATCACCAGACTACAAGTGGCATTTAAAACCTTGGGTACATTATAGGAGTCAATGTGTTGATTACTTGTGCAAATCAGAATGCTTACATCCTAAGCACATAGCCTTCACCACTTTTACCCAATTACAGGATTAAGCCATTTATGCGCTACACCTGATAGATCCAACTTGCACTTGCAGTATGTTCCATAGGTGTGATGCCTCTACCAACCCTCCCTCTATTGTCCCACCGCCCCTCCCTTGCCCTCTCCCTCTCCTTCCCTCCTTCATCCTTAGGCTATAGTTGTGTTTCATTTTTCACATGCATGTGTGAGTGATTGTAAATTGGTTTCACAGTAGTATACTGAACCTCAGAGTCAAAGCATTCTATAATAGTCATACTCTTATTATTGCTTAATACTTCATTGCAGCAATCATCTGATTTCTTTTCTGAATGTATTTATCTTCATTCATTCTTTACGAGCTTTTTGTTTCTAGTCCTTATCTTAAACATTGTTATTGTTGGTAAATTTTAAGCCTTTTTAATTCTGTGAAGGCAAAAAGTGGAAACCTAATAATTACATGTATATGTAAAAATAAAAAATAAATTAAATAAATAAAAAAATAAATAAATAAAAATAAAACCTTGGGTACAATGGAGAGTGCCTATAGAGAGTACACAGTGGTCAAAGAGGACTGAACAACCACCTGTGACAAATATGGACTTCATTGGCTATTGTGTAAATGCCGACAGGTGCGCTAGGCTTTCCCATGTATTTTGTAACACAAAGTCTAGGAAAGCCTTTGAGTGAGTGGGAAAATGCTGCCCCCTAGAGACTGCCATACACACCAACATAGTCAAGAGTTCTGGGAAGTCACATGATGAAGAAACCTCTTTAACAAGCTTGTTTGTAAAAATCATATTTGACTACAGAAAGTCTTCTCTCCAGAAACGCTTGTTAGTTTCTTAGGAAACGTGCTTAGGTAACATATTTTGAGAAGTTTTTTCCTACGGTAATCCAGTCCTTTAGTACCAAAAAAGGTCAAATAGAATTACACGCAATGTGCGCCCATTAGGGCAGATTCATAAAGAAATTATTTTGGCATTTCTGTTAAATAAGATATATTTTCCACATCCAGGTTACTCTATGCAAGCCTAAACATATTTCTTGGCATTTCCAATGCCTTTTACAACGTGAAGTACTTGGGATTAATAAAGATACCTTATTTCTATGAGCAACTTAACATCAATGCCAAAAAACTATTCTAAGTTCATACCAAAGAAAATTCTTGCTTTAAGTTTGAATATAGGACATCTGATGGTCTAATAAAAGATTATCTCACAGAAACAAAGTTTGAAGGACAAAAATAATTTTCCAAGCGTTGATTTGAATGGAGAAGAGGTACAAAGTTAGGTGGGACTTTTTGTTTCTTATAAACTGCTTATTCAGGTGAAAAATGTGCAAGCTGCCATAATTTACATTATTTCCGGTGTCTTTGGTATGTTGATTCAGAAAATGAGTTGGGTAATAACACACCTTATAAAAGGCACCAGATGGCATAATAATTTCCTTTGCTTAGCAACTAATATGTTATCCACTGTGGGCAGTCTAGATTTCCATACTAATGCACAGTATTAGAACATTTAACAAGAGAAGCCCCAACTCCTACAGTCAGGAGTCGAGGTACAAGTCAGGTGTTACATAAATAGCCACAAGCCATATCTAAACAAAGGGGTTCAGATGTAAATTTTAAATTTTCTTTGGATTTAAGGCATCTTGAAATGCCACAGTTTTAAAAGCCACGTTAAACCTGAATCATGCCATCATTTTCTATTGATGCAGTTACAGAAGATGTGGAATAAACTGGATCTTTCTTTTCCTCGAAAACTTCCTACCTGATAGATGAGGAGTTGGGAGAAGAAGGATAACATAGTGGGAAGGGCTAAATATCTGGTTCTTGAACCCACTAGCTCAATGATCTTGAGTAAATGCTTAATTTCTCATAGTCTCTAGTTCCTTCTTGGTAAATTAATAAAAACAAGTCCTTTCCACTTCACAGGGCTGTTGCAAAGACCAGAACAACATAATAAATTTTGCTAGAACATAAGCATCACGAGGCAGAGATTTTTGTTGTTATTGTTTTGCTCATTGCTATATCCCTAATACCCAGAAGAGTACCTGGCACAGAGTAATCCTTCAGTGAATCCTGTAAACCTGTTTTTAATATTTTAAAGATGTAATATAATATACATAAGGTATCTCGGTTACTCATTAAGCCAAGGAAAGCAACCAGAGCAGAAAGACAGTAAGTGACTAGCTCTAGTCATCCACTAAGTTAGAATGAAGTTCAAGGCAAGTCTCTTGGTATTTTATTTATTTGGTCATTCAACACATTTTTGAGAGTGTGTACTACATGTCAGGCATGGTACTAAGTGCTGAATATGTAGTGGTAAGATGATCATAATTTTTTATCCTTCATTCTGTTTTACACATGTACAATGTATTGTATCACATTTCTGATTTGCGTAAGTTGTTATGCAAATCAGATGTTGATCTGCATAATTTCTTTTTGGGATATGACCCCAAATGCACAGGCAACAAAAGTAAAAATAGACAAAATGGAATTGCATTAAATTAAAATCTGCTGGGAAACACTCAACATCACAGTAGCATTGTTCATGATAGCGCAACAATATCTGTCAGCTGACAAATGGATAAACAACATGTGGTCTATCTATAAAATGGAATGTTATTCAACAATAAAAAGAAAGGAATGACTAATGCATGCTTCAACATAGATGAATCTTGAAAGCATTATACTAAGCATTATACCAAGTGGAAGAAGCCAGAAACAAAGGCTATGCATTATGTTTTTCCATTTGTTTGAAATGTCCAGAAAAGGCACATTCATAGAGATAGAAATAGTTTAGTGGTCGGCTAGAGTTGGGAATGGGCATGCTGGGAAAAAAAGAGAGTGGCTAGAGAGGGGATTTCTATTTATGTTTATGAAATTGTTCTCAAATTGTTTATGGTGATGGTTCCACAACTCTGAACATATAAAACCCATTAAGTACACATTCAAATGGGCAAACTTATGGTATGTGAATTATAACTTAATAAGGCTGCTATAAAATAAAAGAAAATGCACAAACCAAAAAAATCAATAAATCAAAACTGCTTTTTAAAAATGGTTGATAAAATTATAAACTTCTAGCTTATACCAATCAAGAAAAAAGACATTAATTTCCAGTAAAGAAATGAAAGAAGAGTATTACCAGAGGTATTATAAATGTTAAAAGGATAAGTATTTAAACATATTTATTCTAATAAATCTGACAACTTAGATAAAATAGATCAATTTCTTAATACTCAAATATTATAAAACCAAAAGTGGAAGAGAATTTAAAAAAAAACCTTGGGTTATCTATTCAGATAGCTCTACATCAATTAAATAAATCGAATCAATAACTTAAAATCTTCCCCCCAAAACATTCCAGTTCCAGATGGATTCACTGGTGAATTTTATCCAGCATAGAGGGAGACATAATAGTTATCTCACAGATAGTTTCAGAAAATAGAGGTAGTACTTCCCAACTCACTTTACCCATTTAGTATTAGTCTGATACTGACAGAAAAGCTATTTTAAGGAAAGAAAATTAAAGATCAATATCTCCAGCGAACTTAGTTGAAAAGTTTCTAATAAAATATTATCAAACCTGAATTAGCAACATATAAAAAGGGTAATGCATCATGACCAAGTAGAATTTATCCCAAAACAAAAGGTTGGTCCATCTAACCTTTGAAAAACAATAAATGTAGTTCATTAGTTTAATAAACTATAAAAGAACATCCAAATGGTTTTCTATGTAAATTAAGAAAAAGCATGTGATAAAATTTAACACCTACTCATG
>NW_003852434.1:10953126-10954033 GCF_000181295.1 Otolemur garnettii
GGATTAGGAAAATCAATATTGTTAAAATATTGGTTCTGTCTAAATTAAAATATAAATTTAATGAAATCTCAACTAAAACCCCAGCAGTCTTTTTTTGTAGAAATTGACATGGTGATTCTAAAATTTTATAGAAATATAAGTGATGTAAAAGAGCATGAATGAATTTTAAAAAGAAGAACAAAGTCGGAGTGTTTAAATTGTCTGATTTCATGACTTACCGTAAGTCTCAATGATCAGGACCTTATGGTATTAGTGTAAGAATAGATGTGGTTGTTCAAGCCTATCATCCCATCACTGTGGGAGGCCAAGGCAGGATTGCTTAAGGCCAGGAGTTTGAGACCAGTCAGGGTAACACAGGGAGATCCCATCTCTACAAAAAATTTCAAAATTAGGCAGGAGTGGTAATGTGCACCTGTAGTCCAGCTACTCAGGAGGCTGAGGCAGGAGGATCACTTGAGTCTAGGAGTTTGAGGTTGCTCACCAATGCTCTCATCTCATGAGCTGTGTGAGTTAGAGGTTGCCCAGTTTAGAGGCTGCACAGTAGACTGGGCAACAGAGTAAGACTTTATCTCAAAAGCATTTTTAAAATAAAAAATAAGAAGGATAGACAATAATATCAATGAAAGAAAACAGATTCAGAAACAGACCCACACATAGTGTAACTGATTTCTGACCAGGTGTCCAAGATGAAGGAACAGATCCTCTCAACAGTGGTGCTGAGATAATCAAATATCTGAATGGAAAAACTACTGTGATCATCACACCCTGAAAAAGTTAACTCGAAATGCATCATAACCCTAATAGTAAAACCTATAAACCTTACAGAAGAAATGTAATAGAGAAAAACAGGAGAAAATGTTTACAACTTTGGGGGGAGAAAGAGATCTGAGGATACAGAAAACATTAA
>NW_003852434.1:10954475-10956724 GCF_000181295.1 Otolemur garnettii
CCAGCTACTTGGGAGGCTGAGGCAGGAGACTCACTTAAGCCCAAGAGTTGGAGGTTGCTGTGAGCTGTGATGCCACGACACTCTACCCAAGGGGACAGCTTGAGGCTCTGTCTCAAAAAAAAAAAGAAAGAAAGAAAGTGAAAAGTCAACCCATGATTGGAAGAAAATACTTCCAATATTTATACTTGACAAAGGACTTAAAATCAGTACTCTTACAACTCAATCAGACTATCTAATTTTTTTTTAGGGGAATAGTTTCAATAGACACTTTAAGTGGAAAATGCTACAAACTTGGAGATCTATTGGATTGTTTCTTATGAATTAAACATACACTTACCATGTGACCCAGCAGTTTCATTCATTAAGTATTTATCTAAGGGAAATAAAAGCAAATGTCCACACAAAAAGAGTTTACACATAAATATTCATGGAACTTTCATTCACAATAGCCCCAAATTGGAAATAACACAAATATCCATCAACAAGGGAGTGGATATGTAGCAGCCCGTATAGCTTATGGCTAGGAGGAGTGAGAGTTATAAGAAATACCTGTAATGGAACAACACCCTGGTGGAAAGGGCATGGAGAGAGATTTGGCTCTCCTAACAAGCATGAGAGC
This sequence comes from Otolemur garnettii, assembly GCF_000181295.1. Taxonomy (NCBI): domain Eukaryota; kingdom Metazoa; phylum Chordata; class Mammalia; order Primates; family Galagidae; genus Otolemur; species Otolemur garnettii. The sequence continues at coordinate 10,955,095 of NW_003852434.1, forward strand.
TCGTGAGATGAGAGCAGTGGTGAATTGGCAGTCTCTACACCTGTAGTGTTGAGAGGCATGAGATCAGCTTTATACTAGGCTAGAGGAGAAGGCAGTCAGGGGCGTGTGTATACTATCACGGACTCGCTTACCCTGACTCTGTCTCCTCTCCTGCCTGCAGAACACCAGCATGGCATCTCTCTGCCGAAGATTACCAAGCTCTACCATAGACCAAGATCTATCTATCCTAAGAAGACTGCTTTACTCTCTCTAAGATACTCTCTCTCCAGCTAAAGTAGATAGCCCTCAGGCAACCAAGAGAAACTGTTCCTGAGCAAGGTAGCTTAGCGGTCCACACCCGGAAACTTACCCAAGCCAGGCCGAGACCTGGCCAGTCCCAGGCCCTGACAAGTGGTGTCAGTAGCGGGTCCTGACAGGATAAATATATTTTATATATCTATACAATGGAATATTTCTCAGCAAAAGAGGGCAAATGAATGGCCATGTGCAGTGGCTCCCACCTGTAATCCCAACACTGTGGGAGCCAAGGAGGGAAGATCACTTGAGGCCAAGAGTTTGAGACAAGCCTGGGCAACATTGTGAGATTCCATCTCTGTAAACCAATTTTTTAAAATTAGCTGGGTGTGGTGGTGCACATCTGTGGTCCCAGCTACTCAGGAGTCTAAGGAAGGAGGATGGCTTGAGCCCGGGGGTTTGAGGTTGTTGTGAGCTATGATGATACCACTGCATTCTAGTTCATTCTAGTTTGTTTCTTTAGAGGCCCTGACTAAAGAAACAAATAAGCAAAAAGAACAAATAACATATTAATACACACAGCAACACAGCTCAATCTCAAAAACATGCTTCTAAATAAAGCCACACACGTGCATCCCATTGTACATCCCGTCTGTATAATATTCTAGAGCAGGTAAAACCAGTGACAGAAATTCAATCTATTGTTGCCAGGAGCTCAGGGCAAAACTAAGTATTAAGTGCACAAGTGAACCTTTGAGGGTGATGGAAATGTTCTGTATCTTGGTTCCATCATGGTGCCATACTCAGTGAACTATATAGTGAACTATGGAATAACTATAATAACATCTGTTTTTGAAAGTCCAAATATGACAGCTAAAAATTATAACTTGAATATTAATTTTGCTTATGTGTGATTTTGTTGATCCAAAACACTAAATGCAGAAAATCGCACCATTGAACTGAGCCGTACAAATCACCCTGCCACCCTTTGTGCTGCTGCTGTCAACATGTTTTATTTCAAATTGTTGTAAGCCCCTTTGTATACTGTTATCATCTTTACTCTTGAAGGGTAATTTTTTTCAAGAAATGGTAAAAATGAGAAAAAACTCGTTTGTCCTTTCTCCAGGTTACCATTTCTGGCATTCTCTACTCATGTTCAAATGGTAAGTTTGCACCCGGGCTTGCTTTCTTCCTCTACGTCAGTGATGTTCAACTGGTGTGCCGTGAAGGATCCCAGGGGTGCCACAAAAATTTTTAGAGATCATTAAATTATTTTCATAAGAAGTTCAAAGCACAGTAAGTATGTTCTTTTTTTACTCTTTGTTTTGATCAACACAATTTAAGTATGTTGCGGCAATTTAGTTGCAAGTTCAAGTATGCCATGAGATAAAAAAAA
>NW_003852434.1:10957115-10967697 GCF_000181295.1 Otolemur garnettii
TTAAAAAAAAAGTTAACATTTTCATTATATTGCCTTTTGACTTGCATTATTTCTGACACAAGATCAGTAGTGATTCTTATTTTGGCATGTTTGTGTTTAATTTTTTTTTTTCCTCTGGCTGCTTTTAAGCGTGTCACTGTGTTACTGGTTCTCAATAATTTGAATTATGATGTACCTTAAAACGGTTTTCTCTTTGACTATTCTGATTGGAGTTTGCTGAAATTCTTTAATCATCATAGTTTTCATTTTATTTGGAAAAAATTTAGTCACTATTCCTTCAAATGTATTTTTTGGCTCCTGTTTGTCCCTTTTTAGAAACTACAATTACCCTATGTCAAATCACCTGGAAAATTCCGGAAGTCGCTGGAGCGGTTTCTATTACTTTCTTTCTGTACTTGCGTCTGGATAGCGTCTATCACAGCACCTTTAAGCCCACCATTCTTTTCTTCTGCAGTGGCTACATAGCTGATCATTTCATCAGGCAAAGTTTCATTCCGATATTGAGTCTTCTAGCTCTAGGAGTTAGTTCCTTTTCCTTCTCTTTAATAGCTTCCATCTCCCTCATCATGCTCAAGTATTCCTTTAAATATTTGAATATTTATAAGTTGTTTTAATGTCTCTTTGTCTTCACTCATCCATGTAATTTCTGAGGTGGTTTCTATCGATTGATTTTCTTCTTTGCATTTTCCTGCTTCTTTGAATGTCTTATTTTTATCTGGTGCTAGACACTATAAATATCATGTTCTTAAGATTTTTGCATTTTTTTTTTTTCCTTCACTTAGGGTGTTGCTTTTGGTAAGAGTTTCTTGCTGATCATCCTGATCCTTCTGAGGCTGTTTTTAAACTTTGTCAGTGGCGGTCTTTAGAGTTTTCCCTCCAGGGCTCTTGTCACCCTATTCTATGGTACTAACCTAATAGGCGAAACACCTATATGCTTCCGGCCAAAAAAGCCGTTTGAGAGAGCAGTGAAAAGACTTTGTGCAGGCATACTTGTAAGAAACTGAGGCAGAATCCCATGTGGCCAGGTTGGTTCTGAGCCTAACATGACCAAGGTTTTGGCTGGAATAACATTTACTGCATTAAGGAATTCAGGTTGACTTTATAAGGCCAATAAAAAAGCCCTTTGTAAAACTGGCCAGATACCCATCAGTAACCTTTCCTGATCTGTGGTAAGTAACGAAGGTCACTTGCTGACGGGTCTGGGAATGGAAATGTGCTCGGGGACCTCAAGAGAAGAGGAATTTACCCAATGTATACAGGTATCTAATGGCACAAATTAAACTTGGGCTTGTGAAAGGCTTTGAGAAGTCCAGCCTGAAAATTCCTTATAAAAGGTTCCAGCAAAAACCCCGATTTAAAGCCCACATGGGAGTGGAGGTTTGCACACAGATTTCTGTATGCCCAAGAAGTTTCTTTATGCCTTGCTTAAAGATTCAAAGTAACAGCCTCCAAACAGAAAGGTCAACAAGGGCAGGTATTCAATCTACCTTGCTCCTCCATAGCCTCAGGCATCATCAGATAAGAACAAAGAAGTAATGGCTAACAGCATGTTCTCCATTAAGTTATGTTAAATTGGGTTATGTTGATAGGGTTATGTCAAAAGGTGTATGTTGAGTGGATTATTGGAAGCTGATCACAGCATAGTCACATGATGTTTAAATGGATCAATGGGGTCACTGCTGTATTGTGCACATGTACAAAATTCCCTATATAAACCAACTGCAAATAAAGCAGCTCAACATTTTGCCTGAGCGAGCAGATGGTCACCTTTATTTAAAACACAATTTCAGTAAGTGTGCTTATTCTCTGCGACATTGCTTTTCCGCGAAACCCTTACGGTAACATAACCTGAGGTACCCACCTGCCGAATGACCAGAATTTTCAGTGAGCTCTTGCCACTCTGGTAGTTGAAACTCAAATATCTCTTGCCCATGTTTAAGCTATGGGAATCATTCAATTTGCAGCTCCAGTAACTGCTTTCTGTCTCACTGCGTGGCATTTCACCATCTTCCTGTGCACCTTGGCACACAGCAAAAGACCCAATGAAACCCCTGTGCAGATCCCTAGAGCCTCTCTGCCCACATCGCTGGTGCTGCAACCCACACACTAATGCTGCCCCGACTTTCTGTCTCTTTTACACAGACTGACATGTTTTCCTGGGTTTCCTCCTTCCTGCACTGTCTGGTTTGGTAATGAGTCACTCCATTATAAGCAGAAATAGAAGCCAGAATTTATTATTATTTTTTTTAAGAGACAGAGTCTCACTTCATCACCCTTGACAAAGTGTTGTGGCACCACAGCTCACAGCAACTTCCAACTCCTGGGCTTAGGCGATTCTCTTGCCTCAACCTCCCTAATAGCTGGGACTACAGGCACCTGCCACAACACCCAGCTATTTTTTGCTTGCAGTTTGGCTAGGGCCTGGTTTGAACCCGCCACCCTTGGTATATGGGGCCTGTGTCCTACTCACTGAGCCACAGGTGCTGCCTAGAAGCCAGAATTTTAAAAAATCTAGGTTGAGTTTTTTACATGTGGAGGCTCATATAACTGCCCTAGTTATTTATGACAGCACAGGTCATTACTGCACTAGTTTTATAAAGTTATTTAATGTACATTCTCTGATTTGGTCCTCACAATACAGTGAGCCAAAGGTGAGCTGTTTATGATCATTGCTAGTCAATTAGCCCGAGGCTCACAGATGCAGGTAAATACTCCGAGCAGTGCACCTGCTAAGGGATGAGGCTGGGAATGCGACATTGAGCATGAACTGCTAATGCTAAACTTGTGTCTGGGTTTTCTTTTCCTCAAATCCCTGGTTTCATCCATTATCAGGAAACTCTTTATTTTCCACCATCTATTCTTCCTCCTTCCTTTCTTAAACTTTTAAATTTATTTTTATTATGGGTTAACATGAGGGTACATACAATTAGGTTACATTATGCATTGTATTATACACCTAAAGCAACCTCTGTAACATGCCCAAAATAGAAGAAAATGAACAATAATTTAAAGAATTTGCACCAAAACAAAGGTCCAAGTGATCTATAAAGTATCTTTGCTATTTTATTTGCGTAGGTAAGTGAAAAAACCATTTACCAATAAATACAGAACTATTTTAGTTGTAGAAAAGGCTATCATTGCCACCTACTGGACATGTCTGTAATTGACAACTTGCTATAAGAAAATTAACAAGATTAAAAAAAATCACTATTTAATATATCTCCTACCCCAGCATCTTAACAAGATGCCCAAATCTACCCCCAGCATCTTAACAAGATAGTGCTAAATAATGCCATTAAATGTATAATTTGTTTATATTAGTAATGCTAATTAATAATGAGCATCACTTCTGACCATAAAATGCCACCTACTGGTGTACCATAAAATTTTGGTTGCAAGTACACTGGGGACCATCTTATGATATCTTATGTTTTACAGAAAATCCAAGAACCTGAATTGTTTGCCCATGGGCTTAGAACCCCGAATTTCAATTATTTACACCAGCTCTAGACAGAGAAGAAGGTTAGAAACTAGTCTTGCATTGTCTTTTATCTCAGTCTTTTAAAATCTCAACTTACACTGCAAATTGTATATCCTTCATAACCTGGCTAATTATATACTCTGGTGATTCTTAACCCTGATACATCAAAATCACCTGCGAAAGTTTAAAATAAACTGATGCTGGTACCAAAGCCAGAGATTTATTTTATCTGGCCAGGGTTTAAAGAGCCATTAGTAGATACCAGTGGTTCTAAAAGCACGGTCCCCAGACCATCATCGCCACCTGGTTAGAAACACACACTTTCAAGGCCCACCCCAGATTATTGGGTAGGGGTAGTAATCTGTGTTTTCCAGTCCTTTCAGATGAGTTGGAGACAAGCTAAAGTTTGAGAATCACTACTATTTACTATAAAACTTTTCTTTTTTTTTTACTCTTATTTACGCATAAAATTTAGTTTACTGTTCTCTAACCAAAAAAATATGCTAATTTAAAAAAGGAGATTTGCATTAAGAGTAATCTAGCGCAGTCCTATTTTTCCAGAAGCATACCATTATAAACATTCAACAAAGTTCCAGTGAGCCAACAGAAAAATGCTCTGGAAGGATAAAGGGTAATTTATTCACAGGCCAGGTAACAAGGCCCTGGAAGGTTTCTGCACAGCGCAAGGTTTCCAGTCATACTTCCTTATTCTGGCTTGTTCTGATCAATAAGGCACCAAAGTCATAATAAGGCCTTTTAGCCACAGCAGACCTTTTGACCCAGGAATGCCACTCTGGAAACAGGAAAATAAGTCATGCCTAAATATTTTCTCTACCTGTAGCTAATTAAGCCGACCAGGCTCCTTTCCTCATGGGGGCCTGGTGTACAGTGACTGCAAACAGCAGCCTCCATGGTAGTGTACACAGCCTGTTGCTTGTATGGGTTGCTCTAAAGGACCTTGGAGCTATTCCTTTCTAATACAAGTTCATGTGTTAGGCCTTGTGCTCCCCCCAGGCTAGGCTCCAGACAGGCATGCGTGGTGCCTTTGGAAAGCTCCAGGGCACTGTGGCCAGGGTTCACATTGGCCAAATCATCATGTCCCCTTGCTGCCAATGTGAAGAGTCACATCTCCAAGAAGTGCGGTTTTACCAAGTTTCACTCAGATGAATTTAAAGACATGGTGGCTGAGAAGTGGCTTATCCCAGATGGCTGTGGGGTCAAGTACGTCCCCAACTGTGGCCCCCTGGACAAGTAGCGGGCCCTGTACTCATGTGGACTGTGCTGTCTCTCATTTGCGCCTACCAATAATAAATCCTACTTCCTGTACACTTAAAAAAATATTTTCTCTAAAGCACTGTAAATAATGGGGAAGGGACCAAAAGTTAAATGAGCAACTATTGGGGAATGATTCATAAATTAGAACATCGACAGGATGAACTATTGTTCAATCATTAAAATGATGCTTTTCGTGTTTAAAGCACACAGGGGAACGAATGCCTTGTAGCATCGTGTATACACTCTCTCACTGTCTCAACTGAAAACTACAAAGGACTAAAATATTAGTGCTAGTTATCCCTAAGGTGCAGGATCATGAGTGGTTTTTAAGACATTTAGTCAATGTTTTTATGTTGTTCAATATGAGTATACTTACTCCCTTAATCAGAAGAAAATTTACAAACATTTAAAATAACAGAGCTTCTACGTTGTGAATTACGATCCTCAAATGACATTTCAGAAGATGGTAACTGTGGGAAAGCGTCTTTCCATCCTGGGCCCCTCTTTTCTCATCTCACTCCGTCTAGCTCTTCCATTTCTAGTCTCTTCACATCAGCCCTGCCATGTACTAGAAAGACCAGGAACTGAAGGTTAATTATTCAATAGTTTAAAGTTTTAAAATTCTTCAGGGACATGGTTTATGTTAGACCATACGAAAAGGAGGTAAAGTAGCTTAAAGGTCAAGCGTGCCTAAGGGCTTCAAACTCAGGTAGATTTAGGTGTGAATCTTAGTTTTGTGGACCTCACACAGGTCTCACTTTCCCCATCTGTACAGTGGAAGCCCCGGGCTCAGACCTGCTGTGAGGATGAAACAGGAGGATGCACAGAAAGCACAAGATGGTAACAGGTCCTGTGTCCGTCTGTTGTGTGTGCTGCTCTAACAGGATCCAGAGACTGGGTAATTTATAAAAAACAGAGATTCATTTCTTACGGTTCTGGAGACTGGAAGTCTAAGATCACAGTGCCGGCTTCTGGCAATAAGTTTCAGGCTCCCATGGCAGAAGGGAAAGGGCAGGAGAGAGCGAGGAGGGCGGCAGGCCCTGCAGCCCCAAGGCCTTTCACCAGGGGCTAGAATCCACACAGGGAAATAGAGCCCTCGCCACCCGCACCATCAGACCCCATCTCCAACACCGCGGCACAGGGGAGGAAGTTTCCAACACATGCTTTTGTGGGGGGGGCACGTTCAAACCTGGGCAGTGCTCAGAAAGAGGTCATTGCCATTACTGTTTGTAGTTATTGCTATTTTTTTTGTAAACAGCCACTAACTTTTAATTTTCCTGTGGGAAAAAACCTTAGAGGAGTACAGTGGTTATTCATAGTTATTTGAACTTCCCAGACCACTAACATTTCAAAAACAACTCAGAAGACCTACATAAAGCTGTCAGAAGTTTTCTTTACAAAGTGGATGTTACTAAAGCCCCACCAATAAATTTACTGTCACTATTGTTTCATAAAAGGAAAAGCACAGAATACCCCCTAAAAAAAGTAGAAGACAGTCTCAGAGTAAAGGAGTCCTTCCCAAGAAAGAACAGTGGCCAATCAATGTATGCTAAAATGACGCTTCTTTTTTTCCTTCTGTAACATACCAGTAAGCACTTAAGGTTTACTGTCAGTCTGCAGACTGGCTCTCGAGGAAGGAGACTTGACTTGTTAGCCTGGTGCTTCACCTAGGAAAGTTGTTCCAGCCACCCCACGGGTGTTCATTCAACACACACTAACACCGTGGTACTACGGAGAGGAATTCACCATCCAATGAGGTCAAGTGTATGAAAACAGTACAGACACAGTACCTTGTATATTATGAAGCATCATAAAAACATAAGGTGTTATTACCAGAAAAAGTAAATTATTAAACATCGATTCCTAAGGGAAAGAGATTACCCAAACATATTTAGTGATGGCTTAGTAATTTTCTATATTCATGCAATCACAAATGGTGATATGTACTTTTTTTTTTTTTTAAAGAAAAGTCATATTTGTGATGTAGCTCGTGACTCTGCCTTAGGGGAACTGAGGATGCAACTGTTCCCTCTGATGGTTATAGCTCCCGAGGGAAGGTTAGTAAGCTAGAAATTGCTGCTATAATTACCAGTATTACACGCTGGTTTTAAGGAAGAAAACGTGATAGGATTGAAAAGGCAGGTTCAGACGCAGGGAAAATTTTATTTTCTTATTCTTGAAATTGTTGTAAGATTTTCCAGTGTTGAAATTCACTTTCAAATATGATGGTTGAGAAAGAATAAGACATAAGAAACCAAACATAGAAAATACGCAGTTTTATAAGTCTTACAATTTTCTCTGTTGCTTCATCCACTAAAAATGATTTCACAGTTCACCACATTTAGGCAGTTTCTTTGTTACTTTCTTCAGTTTTTACTTCCTTAGGCAAAAACGGATCCATTTTTAGTAACAAACCTTCACTTGTTGAAGAACGAAGGAAAGCACGTACCACAAAGGGACCTGGACACAAAGACAAGAATCAACTTTATTTTATTCCACTGATTCCCCTAATGAGCAAATGCTGTAGGTCCGTCCTTAATGTCATCCATAGGTTCTTGGAAACTGACTAAGCGAAATGACTTACAATGACCAGTTTACCACAGGCTAATTGATAAAAACAAGAGTTAAGTCTCCACAGTACATTTCTGGTCACAAATATATCATCAAACTTCTAAATAAAGATCAAAACACTTCCAATATTAAACACAGAAATAAATGGACACTATAGCCACATTTTCAAAAGATTAATAAAACAACTAAAATACTTATTTACCCAACTTTGGGTGAATCAGTGAGTCACAAGAATCCTAATGGTGGTAGATTAAATCAAGGAATAACTGTTTGCAAAGTGAGACCAACCTCTCAGTGCAGGATCACAGGGATGGAAAAACAAACACCACATGCGCTCACTCAAACTGGAACAGACGCTCAACATGCAAAATTCAACAGAAACAGAGTGGGCGGGAAGGGGAGTGGGCGGTGCATTCAGTGCACAGGCACAGTGCACAGGATCTGGGGATGGACACAGTTGTAACCTTGTCTCAAACTGTGAACAAAAGCAAGCATGTAACCAAAACATCTGAACTTCTGTGACATTAAAGAAAAAGATAATTATAAGGACCACCACAAAGTTTCAAAAGACAAACACGTGAAACGGACACCCCGAGGGGCGTCCCCACTGCAGTCTTTACTCTCCTGCTGTCCCACGACTGTCACATACTTAGAAACTTTTATTTTACAGTAACTTACCCAAACTCAGTGGTCTGTGCTTACAAACTTCATCAATAACTGCTTGCAGATTGGCAATGATCTGGTCACTCGACATATCCAACTGAAAGAAAGGATATATATAACATGAATAAGAAAATGAGATGATTATACAATTTGAGTAACTGTATCAGTATTTGTTCTAGACTATTTTTCAAACGTTCAACTAATGCACATTATTTAGTAAGAGACCCTACTATGAAAGGAAAAAAATCCCCATAACTCTTCTTTTAGATGCTAAATTGTCCTGTCTTTACATTCCAAGGTGTAACTGCCTTACAGAACTTACCACAGCAAAGTATTTTAAGGTTTTGTACTTGCAAGATCTTGATTTCCAAGTCATTTCCCTAAAGCATATCTTGGAACAGAATACACCACTGCCCACATCCGCCCCAAGGAATTAGTGACATTTTCTCTTGAAGTTATTTGTTGATTTATATGTAAACTAAGAAAATGTTTAAAATTAATGCTTTCATGAGTCCAAAGTAAAACTATTTGCTCCATGCATTCAGACAGTACATATCTCAGACCGAGACGTTTCTAGGATACTGTGCTACAGCTGGATTTTTCACACTCCCTATGCAGTAATAATTATCTTGCTATTGAGCAAAAACTATGGCAAGTAAATACACAGTGAATGAGTCCTACTCATAAAACTCCTAGGGAGGCGCCTGTGGCTCAGTGAGTAGGGCGCCGGCCCCATATACCAAGGGTGGCGGGTTCAAACCCAGCCCCGGCCAAACTGCAACAAAAAATAGCCGGGTATTGTGGCGGGCGCCTGTAGTCCCAGCTACTTGGGAGGCTGAGGCAAGAGAATCACCTAAGCCCAAGAGTTGGAGGTTGCTGGAGCGACTCCGCTGCACTCTACCGAGGGTGAAAAAGTGAGACTCTGTCTCTACAAAAACAAAAACAAACAAACAAACAAAAAACTCCTAAACCCGGTTTGCATCCTGGAAAAGTCCCTTTTATCATTCAAATGCAATAAATACGAATGATATGAATATCCTAAGCGTATCAGTTAAAACTGATTCTTATATTTAGAGGATTTTGCATTGTGCCAGTTTCTTAAATCAATTTTTAAAAATTCCTATAAAACTTACAACAGCATAAATGTCAAAAATCATATAGTAAAAGAGTCCAAATGCAAACACGATTTCTCTTGTCTAGAGACTCCGAGACCATCGTGAGGAATGCACCCCACATAAGCAGAAAGAGAATTCCTTCCAAGAACTTTTTCCCATTATCATCAAACAACATTAATTGACAACCACTTGGGCATGATGCATTCCCAAACCCTCAATGAGAAAGTCTGGACGAGACGGAAAGAGTTCTCACTCCATGCCCATCCGTACGAGGGAGTTCTGAAAGGAAACTAATCCAAGCAACGCTGAGTTCACCTTTTACGTCCACAGACCCTGAGACGTCTAACTTGCACTGAAGCAAGCTGTTCATTGGCAGGGAAGTCACTGTACATATTCTATGTTTAAATAAAAAGAAAAAGCTAAGGGCACCAGCATGTGTCTCTGCCTCCTTTCATCCCCTCTGAACTCTCCACTTTACCTCAACCAAACTGACCATCATAGAGCTACTAAGTTCCTTTACTCTTTATTACAGACTATACTTACCTTAGCTTGAAAAACGGATACAATAAAAACCAAGATTTTCAACATATATATTTTTAGCAGTTATAATCTTTATAAATCTTTATTGTTATACGTAACTATACTTTATGCAGCCTTATGTTTGCCATTCCTACAACAAGCTAAAATGACAACATAGGCTTTAGGCGGGCATGGTGGCTCATGCCCATAATCCCAGCACTCTGGGAGGCCAAGGCGGGTGCATATTCTGAGCTCAGGAGTTCGAGACCAGCCTGAGCAAGAGCAAGACCCCTATCTCTAAAAAGCAGCTGGGGAGATGCAGGGAGCCTGTAATCACAGCTATGTGAGAGACTGAGGTAAGAGAATCACTTGAACCCAAAACTTTGAGGTTGCTGTGAGCTGTGATGCTACAGCACTCTACCAAGGGTGACAAAGTGAGACTGTCTCAAAAACAAAAACATATGGTTTAAATGCCATGTAATTACTTCCCCTGCAACTTTCATTACTAGAATGCCTTCAATGATTTTAAGTTTTAAAAAATATAAAATGTTTTTAAAATATAGTTTATATTTTTCTTCAGATTTTAGCAGCTATCGCTAATCTATAGTATTGTGCCCTCTGCTGAATTTTAAAATATATTTATAGCCATAGCACTTTATTTTACTTTGTCTTTTACATATTATATAAAATTATGGAAAAGTTACATATTTTATGGGCATTATGATGATCATTAAACTGGCTGATGACAAGATAGCTATGTACAAAAATAAAATGTGTACATGAGTTTCATCAAAATTTACATAGGGGCTCGGCGCCTGTGGCTCAAGCAGCTAAGGCACCAGCCACATACACCTGAGCTGGCAGGTTCGAATCCAACCCCAGCCTGCCAAACAACAATGACGGCTGCAACCAAAAAATAGCCAGGCATTGTGGTGGGCTCCTGTGGTCCCAGCTACCT
>NW_003852434.1:10967794-10983315 GCF_000181295.1 Otolemur garnettii
AGGCTCTGTCTCAAAAAAAAACTAAACGATGTACACAGGAAATTTAGTTGGGCTGAGCACGATTTGGAGATAACTTAGGAAAGGAACACATGCGAGCTTTTCCCTCTCAGTCCCCCTGCCCTTCCTACAGTGCTTTCCTCTGCAGGAACGTTTTGAGGCCTTCAGATGGCAGAGATAACCATTTTGAAGACAGTATCATTCATTAGATTCTCAACAGCACAGCATAGGACTGGTTATAGCAGGAAAAAAAATACCAGGAATGAGGTTGACCTTGAGGGGTAGACAGAACCGCGTTACCCTTATTTGTGTGCATGCGTATGTGTGTCTTTGTATATACAAGAGTCGTTGCAATGGATCTATGCGAACATGAACATCCACTACAGGGCAAATCATTATCCTTCGTTTTGGAGCATCGATGTTCTCAAAAAAAGATGGCTTTACAGAATCCTCCTCTCTGCTTGGCTTGGCAACCTTAATGTCAGAAATCTTTCCCTAAGCAGACGTCAGTGGAGACAGGGGAGCTCTTGTGTCTCTATCTCTGCTGCTCTCAAATTTTCCCCTTTCATGCAAGTCCTGACCTCCATCTTCAATAACCTTCCTACCTTCATGAGAAAATTAGAAGTCTGTGGTTCTGCACCATATCTGCCCCTTTGAGATGGACATATTTCATTTCAGGACAAACTATAATGTTAGCACGCCCAAGGCAAGTTTAATTCTTAAACTTTTTAAGGCCACTGAACCTTGCTCCAGAAAAACACACACAACCACATATAAATTTAGCCTCCACTACTGGGATCTTCGTGGATTCTCTGATATAAAAGAAAGGGAAGCGAGAAGACAGACTGCTGAGGGAAGTGTGAGTTACAAGGATCCCTGTGCCGAACTGTGAGCACCATCAGTACCAAGGGCAGTCTGTACAAGTATCTTAGGGGACCGAGGATTATAGTGGGAAAAAACAGATTCAAAAAGCAAAGTACATATTATAAGGTTTTTAAACAACTGCATGTTCTTTCCAAAGTGTCCGCTTCTGTCACTTGGATCTAATCACCTTTCACTGAAAACTGCAGCAAGGGCTGCTGCCCTGGAGAAGCACCTGCTGGACCATGCACCCTCCAAAGTCTCTTCCACTTGCTACATTCTGAGGTGATGTAACGTGTGAGGCCAAGCGGACAGTTTCTGCAGATGAGCCAAAACGTATGACTCCCATGACTCGGAACAGTCTAAAATGAAGGAAAGGAAGATAATCTGTGTCTCCTTCACAACGTGAGCAGTAATAGTGATAAGTGTGCAGTTCTATTTACTGTGTAGTTACTTTGAGCCAGACTCTGTTCTTGCATTTACACAGATACGCTCATTCATTTCTCCCATGAACCCTACAAAGTAGGAACTATTATTATCCCTTATTTACATATAGGAATGGAGATATAGAAAACTGTAATTTACCCCAGAGCATACACATAGTCGGGAGTCGCCCAGCAGCCATGCACACACACCGAGGGCAGGCCCTGTGGATATGAACCCCACTTCCTCCACTTATTCTAATGTGAACAGCCTGTGACCCAGGACACAGCCATCACGTGTTGACGGTCCTTACGGAAAATGAAAGATAAGTTGTCTCAAAAACATAAATGATCTTGCTGCAAACTAAGGGAAGAAAGAAGGGACACTAAGTGAAATGGTGAAAGGAAAAAAATAGGCATTTAAGAGGAAAAATCTACAGTTTTCTCTCTGCCGAAAGACTCCTTCACTACCGGCCCAATTGTTGCATGTTGACACCACACCATCGGGCAACGTTTACTCAGCCCCCACACTGGGAGCCAGGAACAGAAAGATGAGTAAGATATAGATCTTGTCCTCAAGAGCTTACCATCTAGTCCCTAAAATGCAATGTGACAAGTGCCCCTCTAACTACATGAACACACTGCTACAAGGCCACAGAAGGGACTGACTTTGACACTGTCTACACTGAGTTCTAAAAAGTCAAAAGGTCTTGTCTTCTAGACATAGGTCTAGGCAAAGAATTTATAACAAAGACCTCAATGACTAACACAGCAACAACAAAAACAGATGAATGAGGCTTAACTAAACTAAAAGGCTTCTGTACAGCAAATAATAATAATAATGATAATGATAAGCAGCAGAGTACACAGGCAACCTACAAAATGGGAGAAAACATCTGCAAAGTATACATCCGACAAAGGACTAATACCCACAATCTACCAAAGAACTCAAACAAGTTAGCAAGAGAAAACAATCCCATCAAAAGATATGAACACAGAGTTCTTCAAAACAAGATAGACAAATGGCTAACAACCACAAAAAAATAAAAAGTTTGACACCCGTAATCATTAGGGAAATACAAATAGAACCACAAGATACCACCTTACCCCTGTCAGAATGGCCATTATTAAGTTCAAAAACAACAAATGCTGGCGTGGACGCAGAGGAAAAGGAGCCCTCATCCATTGTCGGTGGGACTGCAGTATCAGAGAGACCCTGCAGAAAGCAGGAGATTCCTCAAAGAGCCAACAGCAGACCTACCATTCGATCCAGCAATCCCACTACTGGGTATCTGCCCAAAGGAAAAGAACATGTTATTAAAAGACACCTGCACCTGAATGTTTATTGCAGCGCAACTCAAACTAGAGCCTGTCAATTCACAGATGAGTAACATAAACGTGGTACGTGCACCATGGAGCACTACTCTGCCATCAAAAGGAAGGCAAGAATGTTTTTGTGCCGCAACCCAGATGGAACTGAAGATGATCATCCTAACCGGAGTACCTCAAGAATGGCAAGCAAACAGCACATGTCTCACTAGTAAGTGGGAGGTAAACAACAGGCCCAACAAACAACATTGGAAACCCAGGAGGAGGGTGGCTGGGAAGGGGGTGCGGGATGGAAAGTTGCCTCCTGAGTACAGTGAACACTGTCCTGGAGACGGGCACACCAAAGCCTGGACTCCAGCATTATACAGTGTATCCATGTAACAAAAGCATTTGCAACCCCTTAATATTTTGAAATAAATGTTTCAAAAAAGATAAAGAGCTCTGAAGGACAATGAGGATCTTTAGGCAAACAGAGCGGCATGAGGTAATGTGAGAACAGGCAGATCAGGAGACCGTGGGGAAGCTCTCTGTAGACAGGCCCATGCTACACACGTGGGCTTCACACTCACGTGCCTACAGGGCCCAGAGCAGGGACACTGGAGAGGACTGTGTAAGTGCACGGGCCCACACCACGTGCACCACACAGGTGTGAAGTGGGGAGACCAGTCTGGGTGGAGGAGGAAGCAGCAGCTACTTAGGGTCAGCAGACTGTACAAGGAGGGCTGGGGACCAGTGTCACCAGAAGAATTCCTGATCTGTCAAGAACAAAAATCTGATATGTAGTATCTTCTAGTTCTTTAACGTTGACTCAACAGAACAAAACAAAAGCACTGTTTGGGCCAAACAAAATAACTCTGGGGGCCAACACAGCCTGCGAGCTGCCATTTGATAACTGTGGCCTTCAGGATCCAACCTGAAAATAGCAGGCATACTGAATTTAACCCTGAAAGAGGGATGTGAGTCTGCAGACTGCAAAGGGAGTAAAAGCTGAAGATTTCAGGACAGATCCTGTCAGCAGTGAAAAGACATTTCGTGTTTCCAAATAGCTAAATGGTCTATGTTGTTCTACGTCTGACAGAATTTTGCGGGAAGAGCAGGAAACACAGGTTGGCAAATATTCTTTGTAAATACCAAGAGAGTAAATATTTCAGGCTTTGCAGGCCAAATGGTCTCTGTCACAGCTATTCAAATTCTGCCACTATAATACAAAAGACGCCATAGAAAATGCTACAAAAACGATTGAGTGAGGCTGTGTTCCAACAAAACTTTATCTTACAAACCCCCCAGTGTAAAGTTTGCTGATCTCTGGTAAAGAAGACAGAATGCAAAAAAAGAATATGCAAAAGAAACCATTAATATTTGCTAGAGCAGAAAGATTTGTTGTTATTTTCTTTTTTTAATGAAAGCTTTGCTGGGTGCTAACAGACTTTTGGTTTCCCACTATGTTATGTTTTGGTTTCCCAAACTTTATGCATCCACTAAAAAAAACAGGTTTGTCAGGCTAAATATTACGTTACGATTTAAAATAACAGGAAAAATTCTTAGCAATGGTTCAACAGCTCTTGTAAATTTTATATATGCACTTGAGTAACAATTTTCTTCAGGATTGATGAATAAGGCCCAAATTTGAAAGCAAAGAAAGGCATTTAGTACACACACACACATACACACTTTATTTTAGAGACAGTCTCTACTTGCTGCCCTGGGTAGAGTGCCATGGTGTCACAGCTCACAGCAACCTCAGACTCTTGGGCTCAAGCCATCCTTCTGCCTCAGGCTCCCGAGTAGTTGGGAGGTGACCACCACAACCCCTGGATAGTATTTTATTTTTAGTAGAGATAAGGTCTCACTCTTGCTGGTCTCAAACTCCTGAGCTCAGGTGATCCATCTGCCTCAGCTTCCCAGAGTGCTAGGATCATAGGCATGAGTCACTGTGACAAGGCCAGTATCCTTATGTTCTAAAGAAAGGTCAACAATTAAGACAACCAAAGAGGTCCTACTGTTACCAACACCCAGCCCAGCAGCAGGAGAAGCCAAGCAAGGGAGCACAGCCCCCAGCAGCTCAGGTATAGACTCTGGGGAGTGCCCCCAAGGAGAGACTGGGGCTGGAGGGAGCTGTGCCATGTGAAGGCCACCCAAGCAGGAGGAGACGGCACCAATGCAGCGACAACCAGAACAGGGCAACACACACCAGCAGGGAAGGAGAGGCATTTGCCTGTATTCCCTTATTCTCCTCCCCAGGCCTCTACCCCAGAGGGGCTGGGGCTAGGGCTGGGGCTGAAGAGACACCGAGACCAAGGAACATTAGCACTGAACACTGAGAGGTCTGGACGGAAGGCTGAACATGTAAGAAGCTTTCCTCACTTCGGTCACACAGCCGTAACGGCGGCTCCAGACCAGGCCAGGGAAATTCTGAGGTACGAGACTGAAGTTTTGAACCGGATCAGGCTGCACTTTCAATTCTGTGTAATATGCTTGAGCCTAACAGAGGGGGAAGTTATGCAGTGCATAACAGGAGGAGAGTGAAGGAACTATTTCGTGTTTGTTCCTCACTAAATTCAGACTTTTCAATAAACAGTTACACATTTATACTCAGACACAGAATGCATGCTGTGTATGACAGGCGTGACTTACATTTAATACAGTGACACTTATTATGCTGAGATATTAGAAACAATCTACATGCCCAAGAAGAAATGAGGTTGAGTGAGTTATAAACCCCCCACAAAACGGGCTATGAAACAGCTATTAAAGTGTTATTTTGCAAGAATTTTAATGACATGGAAAAGTGCTCAGGACACAATGTGAAAAAGAAAAAGAACAAAACTCAATATAACAAGAATTACATAAACAAAAAATATATGCATACAGAAATAGCAGTAATGAAAAGTACTAAAATGTTACACATAATTACAGGAATTGTGAATGATTTTTATAGTCCTATCTATGCTATTCAGTATTTCCCAAATATTTTATCCTGTGTACTTACTACTTCTTCATAAAAAATGTTAGTTTTAGTTTAGCATTTAAGATTATAAAACCAACCCTTTATAGCATTTTATTTTTTTAAGAAATAAAGCAAAATAAGAATCATTCTCACTGGCCCAGTGTGGTGGCTCATGCCTGTAATCCTAGCACTCTGGGAGGCCGAGGTGGGTGGACTACCTGAGCTTACAGGTTCAAGACCAGCCTGAGCAAGTGTGAGACTCATCTCTAAAAAAGAGCCGTGAGTTATGGTGGTTACCTGTAGTCCCAGCTACTTGGGAGGCTGAGGGAAGAGAATCACTTGAGCCCAAGAGTTTGATGTTGCTGTGAGCTATGATGCCATAGCACCCTATGAAGGGGACAAAGTGAGACTCTGTCTCAAAAAAAGAATCATTCTTGCAAATGGTACTGGGGATAGACCCAAATCCCTACCCCAACCACCATCACAGCTCCTAACAGGCTAATTATATTGTCACGTGTTTACATATTTTTAAATTTCATTTTTTATATTAAAATGTAGCAAAATTGACCTAAGGGAATGTGAAGTTCCATAAATTTTCACTCATGTGAAGATGTAATGATCACTCCAATACAGGACACAGAATCCAAATGTACCCCGTCATGTGAGTTCTCTTAGACAAATACACCATCCATTCCTAACCCCTGGTAACCACTGATTTGTTTACTAGAGTTCTGTCTTTTTGAAAATGTCATACAGATAGAATAATAGATATACTGTTCAACACTAACTCCTGACTTGCCCTCTCCCCAGCACATGACAACCACCATTCCACTTTGTCTCTAAATTTAACTGCTACAGGTACCTCATACAAATGAAATCACATAACATTTGTTCTTCTGTGACTGGGTTATTTCATCTAACATGTTTTTAAGGTTCATGTATGCCGTAGCATGTGTCAGAATTTCGTCACTTGTTAAGACCAACAATATTTCATCATATGTACACACCATGCTTTATCCGTTCATCCGCTGATGAACACCTGGGCTGCTTCCATTTTGTGGCAACTGTGAATGCTGCTGCTATCAACACAGGCATACACACGTCTGTTCAAGTCCCTGCTTTCAATTCTTTGGGGTATATATCTAAGGGAAATGGAATTGCTGGATCAATGGTAACACTTGCTTACATTTTTGAGGAACTACCATATTTTTTTCATAGTGGTTAACAGCATTCTATATCCCTACCAAGAATAAAACAAGAGTTCCAATATGTCCACATCCTCACCAACACTTGAGTTTTTTGTTTCTCTTGCTTTTTCTTTTTTTTTTTTAAAATTGTATTGATCAATGAATACAACATCTGGGTGCTCTTTCTTTCTTTGACCCATAGGTGCCAAGCCTGCTTTTTTACTTTTTGAGACATTCTTGCTCTGTCATCCAGGGCAGTGACATCATCACAGCTTACTGCAACTTCACGCTCCTGGGCTCAAGTGATCATCCTGCCTCAGCCTCCCAAGTAGATGGGAATAAAGGTGTATGCCACCATGCCTAGCTAATTTTTCTATTTTTTTGTGGAGATGGAGTCTTGCTCTTGTTCAGGCTGGTCTTGAACTTTTGGCCTCAAGAAATCTTCCAGCTTCAGCCTTCCAAAATGAGAGGGGTGAGGCACTGCATCTGTCCTTGTTATTTATTTATTTTAGTAATAGCCATCCTAAATAGTGCAGAGCAGTATCTAATTGTGATTTTAATTTACATTTTCCTGATAGATGCTATTATGTGTTTACTGGCTATCTGTATATCGTCTTTGGAAAGATGTACATTTAGTCGTTTTCAAATTGAGTCATCTTCTTCTTATTGAGCTTCAAGAGTTCTTCATATATTTGAGGTATAAGTTTATCTCTATATATATGATTTCCAAATATTTTCTCTTATTCCGTCGGTTGCTTTTGTAGTCTATTGATATTTTCCTCAAAAGTTTTACATTTTGATGAAGTCCCATTTATCTACTTCAGCTTTTGGTGTTTGTGCGTGTGAGGTCAGTCTGGAACCTTCTGACACTGGCTTCTTTCACTCACAGGAGGTAAACATTTGAGATTCATCTGAGTTGCTGCGTCTGTCCACAGCTCATACCTTCTCATTGGCGAGTAGCGTTCCATTGTATGGACATACCAGGGATTTTTTTTCACTTGTAGGACAACTGAGTTTTTCCAATTTTTCGTGATTATCAATAGAGTCATTATAAACATTTGTGTTCAGATATTTGAGTGAATGGACGTTTTCATTTCACTTTAAATTTTCATTCTGTGGAGTAAGGTCCCAGAGCAGAGCCTTGGGCAGTGGTAAGTACACGGTTAGCTTTGCAATGCACCACCACCTGCCTTCCAGAGCGGCTGTCCTGCTCTGCACCCCCAGCCATGTCTGAGAGGTCCACTTGCTCTGCAATCCTTTTTTACTTTTGAAGTAATTTTCTGTACTACACGTCCTCCTTTCCTTCTGGAACACCAACAACATAAAAGTTAGAGTTTCTGTCACTGTCCCACAGGACCTAAGGCTCTCCTTCGCTTTTTAATTTTTTTCCCTCTTTAAGTCTTTTATCCCTCTGTTTTTTCAAACAGGATAATTTCTATGATTTTCAAGTTCTCTGACTCTCCTCTGTCATTTCCATTCATTTTATCTCCAGGAGCTTATAAACAATTTTATGAGGTCACTTTCCAAAGTTCTGCCTTCTCCTTAATCTCCCTAGTATTTGGGGGTTTCCAGGGGCTCTCCTTTTTCAGCTCTCTGCTCAGACAGCTGGGGCTTTATTCACCCAGTACTGACATTTTCTCTCTGTAAACTATTCCTCCAATGAGGGCTGATTAGTAGGGGACAGGAAGAGGGAAGAAAAGAGCCACCCTCCTGTGACCCTGGCTCCTCTATCAGAAAGAAAGGTTCCCTCCTCAAAGACTGAGACATCTGCATCCTCCACAGCACTGCTGTCTCTACAAGGCATGATGCCCCTTCTCAAGCCAGTGACAACGGACCTTCCGCTGGAGCGCTCTGCCTACACCCTGGTCCACTGCCTGGTTGAGACAAGGCCAGTAACAACTGAAGGGGACAGATGGCAAACCCCACCAGTTTGGCGGTGCTTCAGATTCTAGTCTTCTTTCCCAATCTACTACTATTTGCTCTTTCCTACCTTACTCCTCAAACAGCTGACCTATACATTCTATCTCAGTTTTGTATCGACTTAGTTCATGTGGTTACACCACCTCACCTAGAACCAGAACCTCCCTGGGATTATAAATTGTGTATTTATGTTTTTAGCTTCTGCAAAGGGCCAAACGGCAAATATTTTAGGCTCTGAGGACGACATCTGATCTCTATTACATCTTCTTCTCTAAGCTCATAGCCCATACAAAAACAGGCCATCAAGCCATGGTTTGCCAATTCCTGTTTCAGAAGCCATTATTTATCTATAAATATATAAAAATTCATCCAAAGACAAGGGGCGGTATAAGTTATGCTTCACAATATCACTTTAACAAATTAAGATTTTTATAAAAATTAATAATGGGGGAAGAAGAATGGTCTTAGGAGAAGTAGCTTTCATTGTTTATAAGAAAGTTGTTTAAAAATACTTAATTTTGTGTTTATATTTAATGATTCATAATAGGGTCTCACAGATGTCTTATTTACTATAAATATTATATTAATGAATGTTATTATTTGCTTAGACATAAAACTAATGAAGGAATTACCTTTCAAATCCATTCAATTTCTCCCATTTGGATAAAGATAGAATTTAGCAAAAGCTATATTTATCACAGGTTCTTAACAGAAAGCTAACATACCAGGCACGGTGGCTCATGCCTGTAATCCTAGCACTCTGGAAGGCTGAGGCTAGTGGTTTTGAGCTCAGGAGTTCAAGACCAGCCTGAGCAAAGTTGGGTCAGCCTGGGAGCCATCTCTACTAAAAATAGAAAACTAGGTGGATACTGTGGCAGGCACCTGTAGTCCAGCTACCGGGTAGGTTGAGGCAAGAGGATCACTTGAGCCAAAGAGTTTGAGGTTGCTGTGAGCTATGATGCCCTGGCACTCTGCCCAGAGTGACAGAGTGAGACTCTATCTCAAACTAAATAAATAAATAAAATAAAGCCAACAAAAGAAAGCTACGTGTGCAACATGCTGACAATTACAACCATGGTGGTTCTTCTCCAACTGGTTTACCTAAGTTAACCTAATTTTTGGAGACTGGACATACACATGTTGGTATCAGTACACTAGGCCTAGTTCTTTATGTTGACCAGTTTGTTACAGTCTCTTGGGTGGTCAACTTACACAGGTCCTATTTACTTGTTAACAAATGGATTGCAATGGAGTAATTGGTAGACAAAGGAAAGCCAATCAGTTTATTCCCCTCTTACAGGCTACATTTATACTTTTCCTCATGTGTTATTCTATTAGCAATGACTATTACATCATTGAGCTAATCAATGAATTAATGAGAAAAGTTAGCTGTTTCTCTCAAACGGTATGGTTTTCTTATGCTATTATTAATATCTGACAGAAGGGGAAAAGTCACACTTTCTTTTTTTTTTTTAGACAGACTCTCACTTTGTTGCCCTCAGTAGAGTGCTGTCATGTTACAGCTCACAGCAACCTCCAACTCTTGGGCTTAAGTGATTCTCTTGCCTTAGCCTCCCAAGCAGCTGGGACCACAGGCGCCCACCACAACGCCCGGCTATTTTTTGGTTGCAGTTTGGCCGGGGCTGGGTTTGAACCTGCCACCATTGGTATATGGGGTTGGTGCCCTACCCACTCAGCCACAGGCACCGCCCTGAAAGTCACACTTTCAGTTCCCACAAGTTCTAGGAAATTACTACTGTGTTTCCTCAAAAATAAGACCTACCCCCAAAATAAGCCCTAGTAGGATTTCTATGCATTTGTTAAATATAAGCCCTACCCTGATAATAAGACCTAGTGATGGGCGTGGCTATGCAGATATGCATTTTGGCGCAGAGAGGAAGACATACCCTGAAATTAAGTCCTAGTGTGTCTTCTTGAGAAAAAAATAAGACAGTGTCTTATTTTCAGGGAAACACGGTATCTGATTTTATAGGTTGAGAACAATAATAAAATATCTTTTATTCTAATATTCCTATTGGTAAGAACATTGGTAAAAATCCATCCAAAGAATATAACCCAAGCTCCATACTTTTAGTGATTATAGACCTACTGCCAATCTTCCCCCTCCTCTACATTCTAGTTTGTTTTCCAGACTTTAAAATTCTCTTGTTTATAACACAGTACACCAGCACACCAAAAATAATGCAATAAAAGTTAATCATTAACTGGAAGGAATAAGGAGGGGAAAGAGGGCAAGTAGCAGTGAGCCATAAGCCAACAGGCTAATGCCTTTTATCCAGCTATTGTTTGTATCTAATTGATTAAACCAGTATTTCTTGCTGGCCACTGTTATAACTTACGGACCTAGCAGCTTCAAAATAAGTATTCAATTTCCACATCTTGCTGATTAACTGAACTCCAACACATTCACTTTTCCTGTTCTAACAGGCTAACTAAAAGCAAAAGCTCTCTGATTTCAACACAAAGTTTTACTATGTTTATAATTCCTTTAACTTGTTTATTTTTGTTACAATATACTTCAGCTTTTATCAGCTTTCAGGCTGACAGCATTCTTGCCACAAAACAATTTGCTATTACATAAGCAAACACAGTGACACTCACCTATGAATGGACCATGTCTACAACTTTAAAAAGAAGGGGGAAAAAAACACATCAAAGACACTACCTTCACTTTAAGTATGTCAAAGCTTCAAGTGTATCTGAAATCAAGATGAGGAACACTTGTTAATTCAGGTCTTGGCACGATTTGGTATAAACATAAATCTGAATTGTCTTTACGGAAAACACGCTTAGGTTTGATGTGCCAAAACCATGACTGTTTGTAAGTTCTTAAAATGTGGATATTGACATGACTGGGCTACAATTATTTTTTCTTTAACACTATGATAGATAATTTAATGTTGAAAGTAGGCTATTATATATTTACGTAATGCATTTTTTAAATGTTCTCCATAATTTCAATCATATTTAGTGAAATTTTTATAATTCTTCCTCATCCTAAGTTATCTAAGACTTAGTGTTCTAATTACATGCTAATAATTTAAAATAACAGATATAGCAAATTTTTAAACTAAAACAAGTGACATCCAGATTTTTAAAGTATGTAGTTTCTTTATAACACTTTATTGACTTATCTTGATTTTATAGCATACTACTGGGAACATGCCCCATGATATTAAAAAAAAAAAAAGTGGAAGAGTAGGATTCTACTCATTCATAGGAGGAATCAATGCTTCATAACAAACTTAATAATGTTACTAATTTGTAATTAATAATAATTCAGAAACTAAGTCAACCATGTTTAAAAAGTTTTATGAGGCAGTGAATGAATAACATACACACATATCAGATTAGAGGAAAATGTTTAAACATCTCATTTGTTATTTATATGCCATTATGGATTTAGGTAGCATCTACCAAGCAACATTTTTTGGTTAGATTCTCTGTTATTAAAATTAATTTAGTTGTATGTCATTGAAAAACTATTGTATGAGACATGCTCCCCACTAATTCATACTAATTTTCTCATAAATTTAATTTTATTTTTCATGTGTCTTTCTGACATGTAGACAGACAACCAAGGCGGGAGGGCCAAGTATAAAAGCAGGAGAAAAGTAAAGACAGAGAGAGAGGGGAAGAAAACAGAAATGGAGAACTTCAGAAAGTTGTTTAAAAAAGACGACAGGAGGCAGCGCCTATGGCTCAAGGAGTAGGGTGCAGGCCCCATATGCTGGAGGTGGTGGGTTCCAACCCAGCCCGGGCCAAGAATTGCCAAAATAAAAAAAGATGAGAGGAAGAGAGAGAGAGAGGTGGGAGAAGACAGAAGGGAAACCTGACAACAAGTGTCAAAAACAAACTATAAATTAAATCATGTCAAATACTTCTCATAAAGTACCAGAAATGAACAATTATCTCTTCATCTGGAGCTGGAAAGAAAGAGTAAAGCCACTGTGAATGTTCGAAATGGGAAGGAAAAACTTGTACAGCTGGTTCACATGCCTTACTATCATTACACCTTCAAACTAAACAACTACTATGCTGCTGCTTAGAGGGCCAGAGTTCTGAGCCACGACAAGGAAGCGGGATGGTGGAGAGGATAAGGGAGTCTCTCAGGATTCAATACAAACACACTCACCTCAGCAACCCAGCTGCTGGCACAGAAAGGGCTGGTGCCCAGGGCCATCAAGTATGCGAGGTTTTCTTCAATAGCTTTCAACCAAAGCCCCCTCTACCCACCACGCACACCCAGTTCCAGAAGTTGTCTAGAACAGCAGTTCTCAACCTGTGGGTCACAACCCCTTTGTACCAATGAAAATACATTTTACATATCAGATATTTACATTACAATTCATAACAGTAGCAAAATTACAGTTACGAAGTAGCAACGAAAATAATTTTATGGTTGGGGGTCACCACAACATGAGGAAATATATTAAAGGGTCACGTGCAGCAGTAGGGGGCATCAGGAAGGTTAAGAACCACTGGTAGAGCCAGATCCTTGTCTTTAATATCCTGGACTTAGATTGTGTTCAATTTTTGACTTTCTTCTTTGCTGAATTAGGATTTGGCACTTTCTAATCAGTTACCACTGTGGCGTACAATTTACTATGTTTACCTGGAAGCCTCAGAACACACTTTATTTTCAAACGTCCATGAAATATTTGAAAAAAGAATATTAACTTTACACTATAGGCCACATGAAAGTCTCAAAAAATAATAAAAAAAAAAAGGAAACCACAAAGGATGCATTATTCAAGCATAAAACAAACTAATACAACAAAAACTAAAACATGCCCCCCAAAGGCTGCAAATATCTTAAAATATTCTCCCAAATACAAAGGAAAAAAAGTATCATCACAGACAATTTCTATCATAGGAAGCACTCAATAAATATTTGCTTAATGAATTCCTGAAGAAAAACACAACCACTCACTGAAGAAAAATGTACATATACATACACACACGACACTCTGCATACAATTTCAGGAAGTTCACAAAATTGTCAAGTCGACTGTCAGCCTCATAAGGGTTTCCTGATATTAAAAATCTCTACACAAAAGGATTTTCTATTTACGTAAAAGTCAAGATTATTATGTAAAACTATTCAGAAATGTATTGTCAAAATAAAATATGTAATTCTATGTTTCTTGTATCAAAATAGTTTCCTTTGTGTGTTTTAACAGTTATTCCCAGCAGGTTTTGAGCATGTATTTCTTACAGGACATTTTAGCCTTCTCTAACACTCAGCAGAGAAGGCTACTCCTATTCCTGTAAAATCTCGGCCCTTTGCTTCCTCTGTGCTTGCTGGCCGCCCCTCACCCACAATGCCTTCTCTTCCAGAGACCTTCTCATCTTGTTCTCTTACTCCAATCTCTATTCAAATGTCACCTTGGAGAGGCCGTCCCTGAGCAACGTATTTAAAACAGCCACACATATACCCCCCGCACCACCATTCTGCCCCCTTACCAAAGTACCTGTATATTTATTTGTACAGTACCAATATTCTGAACTAGAAAGCTATCTGACGCCAAGAATGCTTTGGTTTTATTCACAACACATCTGCCCAGTTAAAGTCTTCTGTCACACACCAGGCATTCTGGACGTGTGTACGCATGTACTTCCTGATAGAATAGTAAGATAGAATACTTACTAGATAGAAAGAATACTCCTGACAAAGTATTAAAGAGTTGTCAGCCCACATAAGAACATCAAAAAGATCATTTTACTTTTCCTAGATTTGGCTTGATATGCTGAATTCCTTACTCGAGGGATGAACACAACAGAGAGGACACTACAGAGGGAATGAGAGTGAAATAACAAAGTCTGTTTTAGACATCACAGAAGTATGGGCTATTCCGCAGAAGCTAGACTTCCTATTTGCATTTGAACTTTTGCCACTCAAGAATCAAATTTCAGGGGATCCTACAGCCAGCTGCCTATATTCCCCCTCCTCAGCAATTTACCCTTTTTTAGAAAAGAACTTAACTAGAGTTAAGGCTTTAAGGAGCAACAAATTCCAAGAAAACACAAGATGTTTCATTTCTTTACTTTCTTACCTGAAATGTTATGAATATGAGTTGATTTCTCTTTAGATTTTCTTTTAAAAAGTGCTATGAACCAAGAGTTCCCAGTGTTGTAAGACAAAATGAAGATAAAACATCAGAATTTCTGATTTTATGCTTTTTCAGAAAATATTATAGTAAAATGTTATTTTAAAAATCTTCACTGATATATACATGTATACCTGAAAGAATTACTTTGAAATGAAAACTTAGAACAGAAGCTGACTGGAAATATAGCAGCCCTCTACTAAACATCCTTTAGAAGGCCACCTTATAAAAATGTGTGCCTTGAGTTCACACAGACCTTGAACTCTAAGACATGTGACTGACCCCTCGACCAGTTTGATAGTACAAATTCTACCAAACTGTTGCACTGACAGCAAAGCACTTAAAAAGAGGCCAAATTGTAAAAAATGATCAAAAACTAAGTAGCTTTCATAGTACACTGATCTTTTAAAAGGTGCAGTGTGCATCATCAGTGCAAATCCATCTTCTTATCCTCATCTTTTATCTAACTTTATCAAAGATTTTTAAATTAGAATTGATTTGAAAATTAGTTTAAAATAATTTAGGCTCTAAATCCATGAAAACTACATTAAGTACTTTTACATATGTGGATTCTACTCAACTGGATTTGGCCATAAAGTACCTAGTTGCTACTTAAAAACATACACACAGATCAAGGAATACAGCAGCGTCTCAGGTTACAAAATCAACACTCATAAATCTGTAGCCTTTGTATATACCAACAGCAGCCAAGCTGAAAAAGCAGTCA
>NW_003852434.1:10985131-10987992 GCF_000181295.1 Otolemur garnettii
AAAAAAAACATACACACAGAAACATGAGTCTTATTTTACAGGCTCTTGAGTATATATAATAGATTAGGAGAGTCATATAATTTACTATGGCATTAAATGCTATGATAAGTTAAATGTATCAAATAAAGCACATTTCAAATGGATAAATACTTCTTACCACAAGTCCTAAAATAACATATTGAAGAACTCTTTCTTAGTGAAAAGTTCTTCTCCTTGACCTCGGCCACTTTCGGCAATAAAGAAACCTCAACTACCATGCTAGCACATGTGTACATTTCTGAAATACGTGAGGGAGTCAACACTAAAAGTGAAAGAAGAAGGAAACCACTAAGTTTTAGACAAATACAAAGTATTCTGTGTGTCTCTATAAAATGGGATATGCAATGTTAAGAGAAAATTAGAAAGAACCTTTCCCTTATACTGAAGTCCGAGTGAAGAAAACCAATGGACAAGGCAGGTGGCCTTCAGTGACACTTAGGAGTGCTGGGGATTACAACTCGATTACAACTTGGATGTAGCTTAACAAATGCAGACAATGAAACCTAATCATTTGTACCCTCACAGTAATCTGAAATTTTTTTAAAAAGGAGTATTCTAGAAAAGCAGACTGAAGGTTAAGCCTCTTAAATCACACAAGAAATCTATCAGTGAAAAAAAGCAAAGCAAGTTCTGACAGCCTCCCAGCTACCAAAATGGATCTGTGGTATGGTATAAAACAGCCTAAATGCCCAGCAACCCAGGAATGAATTAATAAGCTGTGGTATAAGTACACCCTGGAACACTATTCAGCCACTAAAAAAGATGGTAATCATCTTTTGTACTAACCTGGATGGAAGTGGAACACATTATTCTTAGCAAAGCATCACAAGAATGGAGAAGCAAGAATCCTATGTACTCAATTCTGATATGAGGACAATTAATGACCTAGCACAGGGTGGGGGATGGGAAGAGCAGAGAGAGGGAAGGAGGTGGGGGTGGGGGATGGGGGGGAAGGAACACTATTATAAGAGAGTCTTTATCTAACACAAGCAATCAATGTAACCTGGTTCTTTGTACCCTCAATGAATTCCCAACAATAAAAAACAAGACATACTAACAGGTGTCCTTTGAAAATACTTCTTTTTTTTTTTTTTTTTAGAAATGTTAACTTTATTTATTTATTTATTTATTTATTTTGAGACAGAGCCTCAAGCTATCCCCCTGGGTAGAGCGCCATGGCATCACGCTCACAGCAACCTCCAACTCCTGGGCTCAAGCGAGTCTCCTGTCTCAGCCTCCCAAGTAGCTGGGACTACAGGCGCCCGCCACAACGCCCGGCTATTTTTTGGTTGCAGCCATCATTGTTGTTTGGCGGGCCCAGGCTGGGGATTCGAACCTGCCACCTTAGGTGTATGTGGCTGGCGCCTTAGCTGCTTGAGCCACAGGCGCCGAGCCATGAACAAAAATTCTTGCCTTCTATTTTCCTCATTGTTTTAGGTGGCTTAGTTCTTCCTCAGCTGTGGTAAAACCTTAACTGTCTCTCAAATCTACCCTTCTTTCTACTAATCAATGTTTTGGCTGGGTACATGGCCACCCAGCTAGATGCTAAAAAACACAGACCTTGAACTCTAAGGCATGTGACTGACCCCTGGACCAAGGAATGGAGGCAAAAGTGACGAGGGCAAGGACTCAAATACTTGAAAGAAAGCTGCCTCCTTCTACCTCCTCTTGCCTCCTTCACTCAGGCTGTAAGTCGCACATGGTAGTCAGCAAGCTTCAACCACACAGAGGAAGGGAGGGAGGGAGATGAATGATGACCATTAGTTTACCTGGTATATATTTTCAAACTCCTCCTAGAAGCCATCCTTGATTATAGAAATCATTGCCATGCCATGGTGATATAAATCATTGATTCTTTTTTGTAACTTCTGTATCTCTCTCTCTCTATATATATGTGTATTTCTACCGTTAGACTTACCACATTTTCCCGTAATTTATTTCCATATATATTTCCATCTATGTCTCTGTTAGACGGATCTTTCTTCAGAAAAACGGTCACCGTCTTTTTAGCATCTCCCACATTATGCCTGGCACAGAGTCAGCATGTATTAAATACTTGTTAAGAAGAATTTAAATGTAAGGTTGGTTGTTTTGTATTGCTATTTCTTGTTTTTCTTCTTTGGTTAAATTAGAAATAAGCTAATAATAATTTTTCCTATTCAGAGAATAAAGTTTATGAAAAGTCAATAAAAGGGCCAGGCACGGTGGCTCATGCCTGTAACCCTAGCACTCTGGGAGGCTGAGGTGGGTGGACTGCTAGAGCTTAGGAGTTCGAGACCAGCCTGAGCAAAAGTGAAATCCTATCTCTACTAAAAATATTGAGCCCAAGAGTTGGGAGGTTTCTGTCAGCTACGACACACCATGGCACTCTACCCAGGGTGACAACTGGAGACTGTGTCTCAAAAAAAAAAAAGAAAGAAAGAAAAGTCAATAAATGTATATAATTATTTAAATATATAGGAGACAGTAAAAATCTCTAATATATCATGGGTCAGAAAAACCAATCTCAAATATAGAGTAAAAAGGGCTTTATTTTTAGTAGTTAGCAGATGCCACAAAACCTCAGTGTTTCTTGAACACTTCAATTTTATAAGCAGTCAACTTTCAATGACCATGGCTCTTGTCATTTTCATTTAGCAGGCACTAGTAAAAAGAGCAGGTGATGGTAGGGAGTGTCAGATAGGGAAGTCAATGGAGTCACACACACAGAGTCAAGAAGTCAATGGAGACACACACACAGTCAGGAAATCAATGGAGACACACAAGAGTCAGGAAGTCAATGGAGACACACACAGAGTCAGGAAGTCAATGGAGACACACAC
>NW_003852434.1:10988488-10997880 GCF_000181295.1 Otolemur garnettii
ACACAGAGTCAGGAAGTCAATGGAGACACACAGACACAGAATCAGGAAGTCAGTGGAGACACATACACAGTAAGGAAGTTAATAGAGACACACACACAGTCAGGAAGTCAATGAAGTCACACACACACACACACACACACAGAGTCAGGAAGTCATGGAGACACAGACACAGAGTCAGGAAGTCAACAGAGACACACGCAGAGTCAGGAAGTCAATAGGAGACACAGACACATACATGCACGACAGTGGTAGAGAATCAGATTGGGACTAGCAATGTAAGAAGAAAAGGAATAAGAATGACAGATAGATATGGAAACTCAGAATCTTAAGAAGAAAAAGAAGGGCTTGATGCTTGTAACATAGTGGTTAAGGCACCAGCCACGTACACTGATTGTGGCAGGTTTGAACCCGGCCCAGGCCAGCTAACCAACAATGATCGTTGCAACAAAAAATAGCCAGGCGTTGTGGTGGGCATCTATAGTCCCAGCTACCTGGGAGGCTGAAGCAAGAGAATCACTTGAGCCCAAGAGCTTGAGGTTGCTGTGAACTGTGACACTACAGCATTCTACTGAGAGCAACATAGTGAGACTCTGTCTCAAAAAAAAAAATTGAAGATTGTAACCAAAAAAAAACAATGGTAACGGTTCACACAGGAATATTTAAGCTACTAAAAATGCACATGTACTCACACCAATAATAGACTGCCTATCAAATTGAAATAAATGTTTAAGTTTGATAATCCCCAATGCTGGTAAGGGTGTAGGCACACAGGTACTTTAACAAATGGTTAGATAAATTATAAATTAGTGTAAACATTTTACAAAGTAATTTGGGAACATGTAAAATGAAATTTTTAACATATACATGTTCTATTTCTGGAAATTTACCTTAACACATGTGGGAAATTTTGGCAATATTTATTTGTAAGAATTTCATTAATTCGGTATTACCATTTGTAATACCAAAAAAAGTGGCACAATAAAGGTCCATTGATAAGGGACTGATTATGGTATACAACGGAAAATAATTCTACGCAGGTAGATCTCTGCATCTTGGAAGACTTCCATGCTATTATTTACATCACTGGAGAAGAAAGTTATAGAACATTATATGTGACAAAGTATCTTGTGCAAAAATTAATTTTGTGAGGGTGTTTATGTTTATGCCTTAACATTTC
Organism: Otolemur garnettii; assembly: GCF_000181295.1. Classification (NCBI taxonomy): domain Eukaryota; kingdom Metazoa; phylum Chordata; class Mammalia; order Primates; family Galagidae; genus Otolemur; species Otolemur garnettii. The sequence continues at coordinate 10,989,666 of NW_003852434.1, forward strand.
TGGAAGGACAAAACTAAAACTATTAAAAGAAATCTCACAAAAAACAATAGCAAGGAAGAGAGCTTTAGTGTTTATCTGTTTTTGTGAACTATTTGGATTGAACCATGTGCTTATATTAATTTGAAAAAAAATTTTTTTTTGAGACAGTTTCACTTTGTTGCCCTTAGTGCTGTAGAGTCACAGCTCACAGCAACATCCAACTCTTGGGCTTAGGCGATTCTCTTGTCTCAGCCTCCCAAGTAGCTGGGACTACAGGCACCCACCACAACGCCCAGCTATTTTTTGTTGCTTTTAGCTGGCCAGGGCTAGGTTCAAACCAGCTATCCTTGGTATACGGGGCCGGCGCCCTACCCACTGAGCCATAGGTGCCGCTCTCATTTGAAAATTTTAACATATCAAGGGAACTGTCTGCATAGTGGGCTTATAACAAATATATTGTTTTCTATATTATAAACTTAGATACATTCTTTTTCAATTGTTTAATTACTATCTGAAATTAAACTGCTATTTAGAATAAAAACACTGGCCAGCTACATAATATCTCAACTTTAGTTTCAGTTCTATTTTATGGAAAGAGCCAGTGGGAAGAAAAAGGGTAAAGAAATGTACTTTTTCCTCCCCATAGCCCTTTCTTTTTAGTGACACGCTTTAAAATCTTTCCCTTAAATCTGATCACTTTATCCCAACCAATTATACTTCATGCCAAGAGAGAAAATAGAAGGTGACCACATGAGCGCGGCACCTGTAGCACAGTGGTTAGGGCACCAGCCACATACACTAAGGGTGGCGGGTTCCAACTGGCCTGGGCCAGCTAAACAACTACAACAAAAAAATGGCCAGGCATTGTCGTGGGCACCTGTAGTCCCAGTTACTTGGCAGGATGAGGCAAGAGAATTGCTTAAGCCCAAGAGTTTGAGGTTGCTGTGAGCTGTGACACCACAGCACTCTACTGAGAGCAACATAGTGAGACTCTGTCTCAAATAAAAAAAAAAAAAGGTGACCACATGATAGCAATATAATTTAAAAAATAAAATATTCCAGTAACTTGTTCTGCCTTCATGATGTCCAACGTATCATCTGAATGACATTTTCACTAATATGACATTTAATTTAAGAGCACAGTGACATAACCAATTTCATGAATATGTAAGTTATAGGTACAGATGGTAGGAAAGATTAAGAATGAAACTTATTTACCTGCAAGTACTACAAAAAACATTAGAAAATGCCTGGCTATCAAGAGCATTAGTATGCATGATGCTGAAATATGTGGCTCAAGATGCTAATCCCAAGAGAGATCATTCAACCGATTGTATTGATGAGATCGGGCGTGTTCAGGGTGGTATGGCCGAACACTGTATTTAACACTTTGATACAGAAGGAAAACTAGTTTAAACTACACAAGAGCAATTTCACAATATACCAATGTTAGAACCAGATCTTGAAGTGCAGAACCTTTACACAAACATAACAAAGGGACATCAAGATGATTTAACTGAAGTCAGACAATCTCTCTTGTACAAACAGAAACAGAAAACTAATCTATTTCACTTTCCCCAAAAGCATTTTTGTAGATCAGGAGTCAGCAAACCTTTCCTGAAAAGAGCTAGACAGTAACTATTTTAGTTTTTGCAGGCCACATTCAACCTCTGTACTAGAAATTTCACATAAATGGTATCATACACTGTGTGGTTTCTGTGCCTGGTGTCTTTCCCTAAGCGTAATATTTCTGAGGTTCATCGTGTCCCACATACCTATAGTTTGTTACTTTTTATTGCTAAATAGCATTGCCTTGGACATGCTACACATCCTTGAAGTGGACAGTCTGTTAAGCTTTGACATGCGTATACACCATGAAGCCATCTCCAGTCAGGATAACAAACAGGTCAGTCACTCCTAAAATGTATCATGCCCCTTTGAAATTCCTCCTTCCTGCCCCTCCCCACACACCTGTCCTCAGGGTGACCACTGGCCTGCTTTCTGTCACTATGCATTACTTCACATGTGTCAGAACGGCACATCCATACAATCATATAACATGAATTTTTTCCAACTTCTTTCACTTAGCATAATTATTTTGAAATTCTTCAATGTTGTAGCATGTTATCAAGGGTTTTTTTTTAATCACTTCTGCTTATAAATTCACCTATGATGAATATTTAGAATTTTTCCAGTTTTTGGCTATTATAAATAAATCTCATATGAAGACTTGCTTACAAGTCTGTGTGGAGCCGTATGTTTTCATCTCTCCTGGGTAAATTATCTAAAAGTGAAACGGCAGGATCTCATACTGGGTGGACGGTCAACTCGAGAGACTGCCAATTGCTGCAACAGGCCGCAATGTTTAACACTCCCATAGACACTTTATGAGCAGTGTCCTCGTCCCTCACATCCTCACACTGATTCATGCCCAGTGTTTTAGATTTCATTCATTCTCACAGACGTGCAGTGATAGCTCACTGTGGTTTTCATCTGCTTCTCCTAACGACTAAAGATGCTGGGCACCTTCTCATGTGTTAACGTGCATCTCCTTGGTGAGGTGTTTTCAAATCTTTTGCTGATTTCTAAATTGAGTAGTTTCATTATAGAGTTTTAAAATTCTTTATAGATTCCAGATTAATCAGATACATGATTTTCAAACATTTTCCCCAATCTGTAATTTGTCTTTTTATTCCCTTGATGGTATCTTTTAAAGAGCAGAACCTTTTAATTTTTATAAAGGGCAATTTATCAATTTCTTTTATGGGTCATGTTTTTGGTATTGTATCTAAAAAACCACTCCCTAATACAACTTTTTCTTCTAGAAGTTTTATAATTTTAGGCTTTACATTTAGATCTTTGATACATTTTGAATTGTAACATATGGTTTGAAGTATAGGTCAAAGTTCTTTTTATTAGATATAGATATCCAATTGTTCTAGTACCATTTGTTGAAAAGACTACTCTTTTGTTCACTAAAAATGCCTCTGCACCTTGTTGAAAATTAGTATGTTTGCCCTTTTTTGGATCCTCTATTCAATTCCATTAACTGTTTCATCTCTTTTGATGTCAATGCCACATTACTATAGCTTTAAACATCTGGAAATCAGACAGACCTCCAACTTTGTTCATTTTCAAAACGAAGAGCACATAGATACTTTGCATTGCTATACAAATTTTAAAATTGGCTAGTCAATTTTTAAAAAAAAAAGCTGATTGGGACTCTGAGTTTGCAATGAATCTACAGATTACCCTGAGGAAACTGACATTTTTAACAATATTGAGTCTACTGGTTCATGAATAAGGACCATCTCATTATTTATTCAGTCAGATCTTTAATTTCTCTTAAACATGTTTTGAAGTTTTCAGTGTGTGGATCTTTTATAACTTTTGTAAGATTTATACTTAAGTATTTAATATTTTGAATTATTAAAAATGGCATTTTTATAAACTTCAATTTCTAATTGATCATTGCTATTATACAGAAATACAACTGATTTTTGTATGTTGAGCTTACATGTTCAACCTAACTTAACTTCTTTGTTCTACTAGCCAGAGCGCATTATCTGTGAATAATGACGGTTCCACATGTTCTTTCCTAATCTAGATGCCTTTTATCCGTTTCCTGCCTGCCTGTACTATCTAGAATGCCCAGATCCACGTTGAAAAGAAGCAGTGAGTGGATATCCTTGTCCTGCTCCTAATCTGAAGCAGAAAGCAGTGCTCAGTCTTTCATCACTAAGTATGATGTCAGCTGTTGGTTTTTCTATGATGTCCTTTATCAGGTTAAAAACACTGATTTCTTTCCCTAGTTTGATGAACATCAGGAATGGATGTTGGCTTCTGCCCAACACTTTCTCTGCATCCACTGAAACGATTGTGTGCCTTTTGTTTTTTAGTTTGTTAAAATGGTGAATAACAATGATTCATAAATGATATATTCTTAGGATAAACCCTACTTGATGATACATTATACTTTTTATATATTGCTGGATTCCATTTGCTAAAATTTAGTTTAGAATTGTCACACCTATGTTCATGAATTTGTATACTATTTGTATTGTAGGTTTTTTTTTCTTTTTTCGATTGATTTTGGTATCAAGGTAATGCAGATTGTTTTAGGCAGCAGGGTAAATCAGGTCCCTATCACTCTGCCTTATCCAGGAGTAATAGTCTGCTAAATAGTTATTATGTTATTATTTCATTCATTCATTCCTAGCCTAGGAAACAGGTACCATTATTACCATCACTTTACATGGGGGGGCGGGGAATGGAGAATGAGGAAAAACTGAGGCTCAAAGAGCAAACTGACATAATTCTTTCTAAGCTGGAACGAGGATTTGAATCAAGACAGTATGAACCTCAAACCCATTCTCTTAACCTCCTACCATACTATGATGCTTTAATAGTATTTAGAAAGATTCTCTTTAGACCAGGCATGGTGGCTCACTCTTGTAATCCCAGCACTTTGGGAGGCTGATGCGGGAGGATTACTTGATGCCAGGAGGTCAAGATCAGCCTGGGCAAGAACTCATCGCTATAAAAAAATTAAAAAATTAGCCTGGTGTGGTGGTATATACCTATAGTCCCCACAACTCAGGAGACCAAGGCAAAAAGATTGCTTGAGCCTAGGATGATGCCACTGCATTTTATCCTGGGCAACAGAGCAAAACCCTGTCTCAAAAAAAAAAAAAAGAAAGAAGGATCGTCTTTAAACATGTAATTTCTTTTTCATTAAGAAAAAGCAGTGTATCTCCAAAACATCCAAGTAGTCCGATATGGAGCCCATGTCTTAATCATTACAGTATTTGTTAAAGAAAGTAAATGAGATGGCACTGTTACTTACACTCAGTTGGGATCCACATTAACTACTAAATAACTGAAGACATTATGTAAGAAAAGGCAGATTTAATTTAGCTAAAAAGGAAGAGTCTTACTAGGATATTCTATAGTTCCAAAAGGCCAACCAAAATACTAACAGATAGTACAGTAGCATTTTAAAATTTTATCTGACCTTCAATACCACATAGTGAAACAGGTGTTACTATATACATTTTATAGATGAGTAAATTTGAGATACAACATTAAGAAACTTGGTTAAAGCCTGTCATGTCCTAAGTAGCAGAACAAGTATTCAAACTCAAGTCTCTACAGCTCCAGAATAGTCTCTTAAAATTTGTATTTTGTGGTTTTTTTTTTGTTGTTGTTTAGTATTTAGATCACAATGTTGTCAACCCTAAGAAACAAGAAACACTGACAAGGGCCTTTTGGAAAAGGAAATTTCAACATCAGATTCTAGCAGAGCTCAGGGTCAAATAAATTGGAGCTGAGCTTTAATGATAATGATGGCAAGTAGGAGCTTCACAATCTCTCGATTAGATTTGTCTTGCTCCTTTTCTAAAGCAAGATTTTCTACCATAAAACCAGCTAAGAAGCTAGGTGTGTTGGTGCAGTCACTGCTACTCAGGAGGCTGAGGCAGGAGTAACACTTGAGCCCAGGAGTTGAGGCCAGCCTGGACAATACAGTAAGACCCTGTGTCTCCAAAACAAAAAACACCTAATTGCATCCTTTCCTACAGTTTTGATGATCTGCAGTGGGCACAGCCCAATAAGCTTGGACTACTAGCTATTGATCATGATGCAGAATTCCTTTTAAGAGTAAGATGGGAGAACAGAGAGGATTACTTGCTATTCGAGTAATTCCAGCCTTGAGGCAACATGATGGAGGAGTAAAGAGTCTGGACTCGAGAAACCGTTGTGGTTCAAACACCTCTTCTGTCTCACAGTAGCTGTAAGACCTTGAAAAAGTTATTTAACTTTTCTTGGCTTCCATGCCTTTATCTATAAAATGGGGGTGATGGCCAGTATGGAGGCTCACACCTTTAATCCTAACACTCTGGGAGGCCGAGGCAGGTGGATTGCTAGAGCTCATAAGTTCAAGACCAGCCAGAATGAGACTCTGTCTCTTAAAAAAATAGCCGGACATTGTGGTGGGTACCTGTAGTCCCAGCTACTCAGGAGGCTGAGGCAAGAGGATTGCTTGAACCCAACAGTTTGAGGTTTCTGTGAGCTATGAGGATGCCACAGCACTCTACTAAGGATGACAAAGTGAGACTCTGTCTCAAAAACAAAAAAAAAGAAAGTAAAATGGGAGTGATAATTTTACCTCATAGGGTTGAAGATGAAAGGAATATACGAAAAGCATTTAGAATAGCATCTATATTAATTATTAAATCTATATTTCAAATTACCAGTAAAATGTGAATAACAATGAGAAAAAAAAAAGAATAGCACCTGACACTAGGTAGGCACTGTTTAAATTTTTCTATCTAGACTATTACTATTAATCTTATTATTACTGAACATGAAAATATTACATACGTGAAACAGGCACTTTAAAGACTCTTTAATATAAATAGCTTTAATATTTCTTTCTTTTTTTTTTTTTTTTTTAAGAGACAAAGTCGTACTTTGTCGCCCTTGGTAGAATACCATGGCGTCACAGCTCATAGCAACCTCCAGCTCTTGGGCTTAAGCGATTCTCTTGCCTCAGCCTCCCAAGTAGCTGGGACTACGGGTGCCCGCCACAACACCCAGCTATTTTTTTGTTGCAGTGTGGCCAGGACTGGACTTTAACCCACTATCCTCAGTATATGGGGTTGGCGTCCCACCCACTGAGTCACAGGTGCCGCCTGCTTTAATATTTCTAATAACTATATATTTAAAAGCACAGTCCTGTAAATCTAACATTGATATTTATGTCCTAAAAATGGCTTTACATCTTTTGAAAGTAGGCAAACAATTTTCAAAACACCAAGATAATCAGACAAAATTCATTAAAATACAACAAATTACTCAATTCCACTAAAGTATAAGCTAAAAATATTAGGGAAAAAATACATAAAATAGATAAATAAGGCAGAGTACAACTAAATGTCAGTAACACATTAACTCCGTGAGGAATCCTCAAGTGCCATTAAAACTTATGAGTTCAACCTACAAAATAAAGAAAGTGGGCACAGTGCACTCATGCACAGCGCATAATTCTAGTACTCTGGGAGGCCATAGGAGGAGACTGCTTGAGCCAGGAGTTTCAGACTAGCCTGAGCAATATAGCAAAACCCCCATCTCTACAGAAGAAAAAAAAAATTATCCATGTGTGTACTTAGTGCCACTCCTAAGGTCAGTGCCAAGAACAAGTTCAAATGACCAGCATATTATAATATTATATATCATTAATGAATCCCTTGAACAAAAAAGAAAAGAAGGTCATTTATAACTCCCATCATTACTTACTGTTGCTATTTTGGTCTTCAGAAAGTTCTCTCTTTCTTTATCTACCTTAATTTCAAGTCCATATTGAAACAGTTCAAGCATTTTGGGGATGTCACGGCCAACAGAATCTGGTTAGAAAAACAGAAAAATCTAAAATTATCACTACATCTAAATAAGCAGGAAATTACTGAATAAAATAAACATGTATCCCATGTGAAGACATAACAAATAAGTTGTGGCAGACAGACTTTAGGGTATCCCCCAAGATCCTCGTTTCCTAGTTCATGCTCTCATATGACCCCCCGCCACATACACACACACATTGAGTGTGGATAAGACCTGCAACTTGCTTCTAACCAAGTTAGATAGAATGATTATTTGTACATGATTACATGACAGAAACCTACTAAGCCTATCTTGGAGGAGACTCCCCTCTCACTGGCTCTGAAGAAACTACTTTTGTGAGCTGCCCTACAGAGGGTCACAGGGCAAGATGCTGAGTGTAGCCTCAGGCTGACAGCTAGAAACCAAAGCCCTCGTTCCAGCAGCCTATAAGGGATTGACCTCTGAATAGGAAGGACGTAAGAAGGAAATAGTTCATTAAAACACACAGATATAAAGGTGCTAATGAAATACTGAAAGAAATATATTTGTAAACAGTTAGAAGAAAGAAACCAGAAAAGGTAATAGATTGAGCATGATGGAGATTTTAGTTTTTAGGTCAGTGCCATCCTAAAACAAAAATAAAAACTTTCTTCCTTTGACCTCATGTGATTCCTTTTCTACTTTTCTCTTTATCTAATTTACATTTCTCTAATGACCAAGATGTTTAGCATCATTCCATGTGTTCAGTGGCCAATTGCATATAATATCTTTTAACATGCCTGTTCAATTCTTTTGTCCTCTTTTCAAAAAATTAGACTGATAATCATACTTTTAAGAGTTCTTTTTTTTTTTTTTT
>NW_003852434.1:10998408-11015286 GCF_000181295.1 Otolemur garnettii
TGAGCCCAGGAGTTGGAGGTTGCTGTGAGCTGTGATGCCATGGCACTCTACCCAGGGGGACAGCTTGAGGCTCTCTCAAAAAAAAAAAAAAAAAAAAAATTGAAAGTGTCACACAAGTAAGTGTGACAAATACTTTCCCCTAACCTTGGCTTGTCTTAGTGATATCTACCCATAAGCAAAAGTTTTTAATTTTGATAAAGTCCAATTTACCAATTTTTTTACTTTATGGCTTATGCTTTTTATACTTTAATAAATCTTTGCCCTATCCAAGGTCCATGAAGATCTTCTAGAAAATTTTCTTCTAGAATCTCATGGCTGTACCCCTTACTTTCAGGTCTACAATCCATTTTGATTTTTTTTTTTTTTGCAGTTTTTGGCCGGGGCCGGGCTTGAACCTGCCACTTCCAGTATATGGGGTTGGCGCCCTACTCCTTTGAGCCACAGGCGCCACCCTGAATTAATTATTACATTTGATGTGAGAGGAAAGGGATTTTTACATTTGATGTGAGAGGAAAGGAATATCCAGTTATTTCAGCACCATTCTTGAAAACCCCTGCTCTTTTCCCATACAATCCCAGCCATGTAACTCTAGGTCCACCTCTGACCCCTTACTGTTTAAATCACATTTATTTACCCATCACACCACAGCACCCTGTCTTGATGACCACAGCTCTACAGTAAAGTTGTAAATCAGGTAATGCAAGTCCTCTAACTTTCTTCTCCCCTCTTAAATCATTTTTCTACCCTAGGTTCTCTACATTTCCATTTAAATATTAGAATAAGCTTGCCAATTTCTTCTTTTAAAAAAACCTTCTTGTGGCAGCGCCTGTGACTCAAAGGAGTAGAGCGCTGGCCCCATATGCCGGAGGTGAGGGGTTCAAACCCAGCCCTGACCAAAAACTGCCAAAAAAAAAAAAAAAAAAAAGCCTTCTTGTAGTGTGGCTAGAATTGCATTAAATCTAATCTTATACTTTCACCAACAGTTTTCTGTGAATAGGTCTTATACAACTTGCATTAAATTTATTGATTTTTTTATGCTCTTGTGAATGAAACTTTTATAAATTTCATCTTGGTTGTACATTGGTAATATATAGAAATATAGTTGATTTCTGTGTAGTAATCTTGGATCTTATAACCTTGCTAATTCACTTAGAATTCACCTATTAAGGTATCTTAAGCTATCATCTGAGAATATTTCTTTTCTCATGGTATACCCTTTATTTCACTGATTTCCTGTACAATGTTGACCATAAGTGATGACTTTTACCTTGTTCTTCTTTTCTGAAAGAACTTCTTGATAGTCTTGCCATTAAACATGTTGCTTCTTCACAGATACTTGTCAAGTTGAGGAAGTTTACTCCTATTTCTAGTATTCAGGGAATTCTTACTATGAACAGGCATTGGATTTTGTTAAATGCTTCCTCTGCATCCCTTAAGATGGTCCTGAGGTCTTTATCTATTATCCTATTAACACAGTATATTATAGTTATTATATTATATATATATAACTATATTATATTATATATATATATAAAACTATATATATTATAGTTATTCAGTTGTTTAGACAACTCCGTATTCTGGAATAAACCTCTCTGGTTAAGGTGTATCAACCTTTATTGACACAGTGCTGGATTCGACTTGTTAAGGTTTGTTTCTTTGTTTGTATTTATCTGTAGTTTTTTTGAATGTCCTTATCTAGCTTTCACATCAGGGTAACACCAAGCTCATAAAACAAATTGGTATACATGTGTTTTTTAGTCACAGAGGTTATGAAAAATAGGAATTATTTCTTCCTTAAATGTTGGACTAGAAGGTGGGGTTGGCCGGGACTTTTTTTTTTTTTTTTTGCAGTTTTTGGCCAGGGCTGGGTTTGAACCCGCCAACTCCAGCATATGAGGCTGGCGCCCTATAACTTTGAGCCATAGGCACCGCCCTAGCCTGGACTTTTTATTTGAGGAAGTTACAAATTACTAATTCAATTTCTTTACTTGATGTAGCTCTACTTAGGTTTTCTATTTTTCCCAGATGCTTTTGGTAATTTGTCTTGTGAGGCATTTGTCCCTTTCATCTAAGTCATTACATTTACTGGCATGAAGTTGCTCATGATACTGCCTTATTGTCTTTTAATGTTTATAGAATATACATTAATGCCTCTTCTTTCATTCCTGACATTGATAATCTACTTTCCATTTTTTAAAAAAATCAATCCAGCTAAAGATGTATCAACTTGTTGATCTCTTTACAGAACCAGTTTTGCTTTCATTGATTTTCCCTAATGCTTATCCTGTTTCTATTTCAGTGACTTCCACTCTGATATTTATTATTTTCTTCCTTCTTACTTTGTTGGTTTTTTTTTTTTTTTTGAGACGGAGCCTCAAGCTATCTCCCTGGGTAGAGTCCCATGGCATCACGCTCACAGCAACCTCCAACTCCTGGGCTCAAGTGAGTCTCGTGCCTCAGCCTCCCAAGCAGCTGGGACCACAGGCGCCCACCACAACACCTGGCCATTTTTTGGTGGCAGACATCATTGTTGTTTGGCGGCGCGGGCTGGGGATTCGAACCCGCCACCTTAGGTGTATGTGGCTGGCGCCTTAGCTGCTTGAGCCACAGGTGCCGAGCCCCTTCTTACTTTAAGCTTGGGTTAAATGTACTTTTCCTTCCAGGTGCATAAGGTAAAACTTTAAAACAATGATCTGAAGCCATTCTTCCGATTGAGCCTTTTATTTATTTATTTTATAGGCAGGGTCTTGCTGTGTTGCCCAGGCTGAGTGCAGTGCCTACTCCCAGGCATCATCGCTATGCACTGCGGCCTTGAGCTCCTGGTCCCAAAGGTCCTCCCACCTTAGCCTCTCAAGTAGCAGGGATGACAAGCATGTGCCACTGCACACACAGCTAATTGAGCCTTTATAGCTATAAACGACACTCTAAGTGTCATTTCATCATATTCAGTTCAAGCATTCTCCAATTTCTTCTTTGATCAATGAGTGACTTATTAGTAGGCTGATTAATTTTGGAGATTTTTCACGGTTATCAATTTTTAATTTAACTCAGTTATGATTAGAAAACATACTGTATATGAGTTCAATTCTTTTAAATTAATAAATTTAAGACTTAAAGACTTGCCTTATAACCCAGCAAATGGTCTACCCCTGGTGAACGTGCAATACCAAATAACACCAGCTGTTCCTGGGTGAAATGTTCCATAAATATCAGTTAGGACAAGATGGCTATGAGTGCTGCTCAAGTCTTTTACATCCTCACTGCTTCTCTATCCACATGTCCTATCAGTTACTGCCCTTGATGACCAGCCTATTTCCCCTTTCACTCCGTCAGTGTTTGCTTCGTGTATTTTAAGGCTGTTTTTAGATGAGTATGATCTATTATTACAGAAGAATCTTTTCCTAGTAATAATCCTTACTTAAAAGTCTATTTTGAATGATATTAATACAGAATTCAACTCTCTAATGCTATTTTCATAGCATACCTAACCCATTATTTTATTTTCAGCCTATTTGTGCGTTTGAATATAAAGTGGGTCTCCTGAAGACAGCAGACACATAGATGGACTGTTTTTTCCTCATCTTATAACCTGCCTTTAGGCTGGAGTGTGTGGCCCATTTCCACTTCACATAACTATTGATGTGGCTAGACTGAGGTCTCATTTTGATACATGTTTTCTGTTTGTCTCATCTTTGTTTGTTCCTGTACCTCCTTTACAAATTTACTTTTTTTTTTTTTTTTTGAGATAGAGTCTCAAGCTGTTGGCCTGGGTAGAGTGACGTGGCATCACAGCTTACAGCAACCTCTAACTCCTGGGCTTAAGCAATTCTCTTGCCTCAGCTTCCCAAGTAGCTGGGACTACAGGCACCCAGCACAATGCCCGGCTATTTTTCTGTTGTTGCAGTTGCATTGTTGTTTTTTTAGCTGGCTGGGGCCGGGTGTGAACCTGCCACCCTCAGTGTAAGTGGCCGGCGCCCTGCCAATTGAGCTACGGGCACCGCCAAATTTACTTTGTTTTAAACAGACAACAAAATACTCAGTGTATCATTTTTACTACACAGATTTAAGCTGTATCTCCTTATGTGTTCTTTTTACTTGCTCTTGATTACAATGTGCACACTGAGTTATCACAACCACTTTATATTGATATTGTTACTATTTCATGTTAATACACTAAATAAAGTTGTGCCAACTAATCTTCTCCCTCCCCCACCTCCCACCTTGTAATATCACTGTCAGGCCCAAATCTCCTACATAGTTAGCTTTTGTAACATTCACTGGGCTACTTAAGACCAAAATCAGAGACTCATTCTAGACTCCTCCCTCTCTCTTACCCACCACATCTAGTTAATAACTCCTGTTAATTCTACGTCTGCAGTATCCCACACAGCCTTCCTCTTCTGTCTTTTTGCTACCACCAGATGCTGTCCTTCATCTTTATCCAGATTACTGCAACAGTGTCTTCATTGGTCACTATTCGTAAAGTATGGCCACCCTCATATGGATGCCTTACCACTTGCACCATCCCTATAATCCTCATTCTAACAAGTAAACATCTTACATCACTGTTCTGAGCAAAAGTTTTTAATGGGTTCTACTGCACAGAGGATAAAATCTAATCTCCATGGTGTAGCACACAAAGCCCTCTGCAACCTGGCCCACGGCCTATCACACTGACAAACCCCATTGACCACCACTATCTGATAACACTTATCTACCAAATGGCTGAAAGCTACTTATAATTTCCTGAACACAACTGGCTCTCTCATACTTTTGTACATTAAAAAGGTCATCTCCTCTGTCTGAATGTCCTCCCTATGCATGCTAGAAAAGCACATGCTTCTTCTTGCCTAACCTCTGAACTGCCAGCTATCTTCTTTATATATTGATTCTACTAAGCAGTCCCTATTCCTCTACGTACTTTGTACATCTGCCATGAATACGCTTACTGCATTTTAGTACAGCAGTTTATTCTCATCTTTCTAACCTCTTGATGTTTATCTTCTTGAAGATGAGAAAATGTCTTTATTTTTTCATCTCAGTACTAAGTGCAAAGCTTGCACAATCTTAGCATTCAATAATTATCTGCTTATCCAGTAAGCTGTCAAGGTAGAAATGATATATGAAAACATGAAAAAGAATAAGTTCTCCTAAAGTAATTATGGAGAATGAATAGCTACTTAAGGAAGTATAGCGGGCCAATGAAAATAACAAGTGGCCCACATGTACTGTATACTTGTTACTGGCCCAGTTTGTGCTGAGCTCTGCACACATTAGCATGAAAACACTGTGGGATAGATGTTATCATGAAACCTAGTTTGTAGAAGAATAAACAGAGGCATAAAAATGTTTAAAAGTTTGTTCAACATCAATCGCAATAAATGATAAAGTCAAGACTAAGAAAGGTCTATAAAACCACTACTCCATTTTTCAATACAGACCAATGCTAAATTGTTCCTGCTGTTTCTAGGGCTTTGCCATCCCGCCTCTACCTTCTCTTTCTTGTGTTTTATGCTCTTCTATTTTCTCTTCTCTCTTCTGTTCCCCTTCTCTCCCTCTATGAATACAACCTACACTCGGCTAGACGATCAGGGTTAACACCTGACCTACCGCTGCTCTTCTTCTAACAGGAAAGACAGGGGAGGAATAATGAGAAAGGAGGCAAGTTAGGACTGTAAACATAAAAGAAAGCTTCCAGAAACTGAGAAAACTAAAAACAAACCTTTGAATCCAGCAAAAGAAAGAACTGTGATTATAATTGAGAGCAACAATTTAGCTAAATTATGGAAGAAAAGGCTGTAAGACAGAGTGACACTTAATAAGGAAATAGACTGCCAATCTTGGTGGAACGCAACAGAAACAACTAAGATCATAGCTATAAAGGACAGTGGAATCAAATGAAGGGTGGGGGCAGAGAGAGGCTGTGGTTTGCTTTTTGTTTGTTTAACTAGAGACATCTGAGCATAATGAAACGCTGAAGTCAAACCAGTTTGTCTACTGCAGAAAACAAAACTATTACTTCTATGAAGGCAACGACCTTGTCTGTCTTGTTCACAGCCATCACACCCAAGGTTTCACACATAGTAAATGATTACCACAAATACAATTATTCTAATCCAAGAGAAATCTTTAAATTGTAAATAGTCCACTTTTAAGTTGTAGCATTTAACTCTGTATCACCTACCAATTGAATAATGCATTAAACGTTCGTGCTACAAATATGTAGTATAGGATAGGATGGGAATGGGAACATAGCAATGGACAAAACAGAACCACCCTGGATTTAACGAGAGGAACTAAATACACCCACAAATAGAAATAAGATATACCAAGAGTGGTAATAAAAGAGAATAATAAGGAGATACCTTATGATAACGGGAAGTGGAGGTTAATACTTTATCAAGGATGGTCATGGACAGTCTCTGTCTAGGTGATGTTTTACTGAGAAAGTGAGCGAGTCACACAGGGAAAGAGCATCACAGACACCTGGGACAAAGGTCCAAAGAGCCCTCAGTGTGTGTAAAGAGGGGAAGTGTACGATTCATCTATTAATACAGTTATAACAGTACCTAATCATTTATAAACTCTTTCGCACATGGGCAGTTTATAAACTGATACATGAAGGGAGGAAATGTTTTTTAATTTCAAATTGACTACCTTCCGAAAATTCTCCATTTTTTCCCCTTATATAACCCAAAGAGTTCTGATCATTTCAATAAAGCAGACAACAGTCTCAAGTACATGTTATTCTAGGAGTTAAAAATACCCCACGTTAAGTTATAAGAATTTCAGCATCCGTAAGTCTCAACAACCAACTTCCTTACAGAAGCAGTGTCCTTGAGCAAGACTCTGACTAGAGCACTGGTGTTCAATTCTAAGAGCTACATGCTAAGATTATATATTAGCATAATTTTAATTTACAAATCATGTTTTTTTTCTCATCTACCTGCAAATAACCTAGTATGGTTTAAAAGAATTCAACTGTTTCCATACATGCTATGGAACCTACCATCGGTTACTATGCATTAACAGAAAATTAATTCTAAGTCAAGATATTTTTTGTACTAGTATTTTTGATTTAGAAAATGCTGAATAATAAATAAGATTAGGAATAAAATTTTTTAAATCAGCAAAGTATACCTATACTAGAGATGAAAGAATTTCAAGGGGCACTTATATTGAGTGGGGAGAAGCCAAATGATGAACAAAATGAAGAAAAATTTCTTCTAAGAAATTTTAAAAAGTTTTAAAAAGTTTTTAATAAGAAATACTGAGTAAACAAGCCCAATGTGCATCTGAAAAATGGAAAACTTGCCTACAGTTATGTAAGCAATTACAATAAAACCCATAAAGCCACAGCCTTAAACATGTGCAGATGCCCTCCATTAGTGAAGCGGTGGCAGAGTGGGACCTGACCAGTCAGCTGCAGGGCCCTGTTTGTTTTTTAATTTCAACCACTTGCTCCAACAGTAATTTCTAATTTACCCAAAAGATTTTCTTGGACATAGGGAGAATCAGACCTTCTTAAGCAAGAATCTGAATGCACTCTGAAAACACACAATTCAAGCTTCATCTGTTCTAATGCACATCTGATGTATCTGTTTTAACGTTTTTGACAAGCTAATCACGTCTTCATGTGTAAAGAACACAAATATCTTGCCAGTACTGTTAAACAGATCATGTGGGGGTGAAAAGAAAATGTTAGAGAAGGGAAAAACTTTTTTTTGAGGTGCCTTGTTAAGGAAACAGGAGGGAAACACACTTAGGCACTTGGTCATGACATGCAAAGCTGTGATTTGGTCTGAAAGCAGAAATGAAGTAAAGCCCACAAATAAAATGAACATTTTTTAACAGGACGCTTCTATTACTTGAAATAAAGAAATAAGTTATTTATAAACTAAACACAATAGTCCCAAATTTTGTGATGACAATGGTAATTAAAGAAAAACCTCAAGGCTAAGTTAAATGGAAGCCAAAAATAGTGTTACATAGACAATGAAGAAAGCAGTAGAGATGACAAAGTTAAGGCCTGTGAGAAATCGATTCACCACGCAAACGAAGGAGCTAGAGGAACACAGTCATTTTCAGTTTTGACTATATTTAGTACTATTTGTTTTGCTCTGATGTGAACTTGAATTTAATTAAAAACAAAATAATCAGAAGAATATTTTCATCACACTTAAATGCGACTCTGGTTTAATTTCCAAAATAATGTTCAGTTTCAAGTCTTACCCAAGAAATAATATAAACTGTTTCCATGACAAAATGCACTACTGTAATGAAAATCACTAATAAAAAGTGTCAAACCTCAGTCAAATATCTAATAAAGATGTGTGATTTGATTCAGGCTATCAAAAACAAACAAAACTTTAGTACAACAAAGGAAACAGAAAATCCATCTGAATTTAAGTTAAACAGATCATGATTTAGAATCCAGACAAGTGTCAGTGGCTAGCATGTATGAAAAATTTTAGCAGGATTTTTTTAGCTCAACTAGAGTTAAAATCTGAAGACAAATCTATTAATCCAAAACCAATTTTAAATATTTATTGTTTACACTACAAAATTTTATTGGAAATAATACCCATCGATACCAGACAGCTAGCACTACCTAAAATCCAACTGTGTTGCCAAGTGAACTTGTTTTCACTCCCAAATGTATCCATCAGAGATACCACTTACCAGGAAAGGTCTCTAGAGTTAAAAATCTCAGCATTGTTTGATTCTTCCCTTGTTCCCCCTGAAGCTCACCATTCCTAAATACTTAGGTGCAAAGTCCTAGTATCTCCGACATTTGTCTTCCTCACTCCAGTCTCAGTACGAAGGCCTCGGTTTAAATGTCGCCTTCATCAGTCTCTTGTAATTCCATGCTAACCGATCTCCCTGCCTCTAGTTTCAATTCATGCCAATACATCTTGCAAACACTTGACAAATTAAAGTTCTAAAGAACAGATGTCACTCCCCACTTCAAAAACTTCTAAGGGTTCCTTCTGAACACACAATAAAAATCCATGCCTAATCGCCCATCATTCAAAGTCCTTCTCAAGACGGCATCAATCTACCTTTCCAACATCATTTCCCATTATTCTCTTCTGTTTCAATAGAGGGGTGCCATTCCCTAGAGCCAAAGAGAACTAATTGATATTTCTTGTACTTGGCCTGTAATTCTGACTTACTCCAATGATTAGTACATTCCTTATACTCAAAATATTCCCCATACTTGATTCATTCAATTAAAGTCACCTCATTTATATTTAAAGGTCAGCTCCTTTATGATGGCTTTTTTGATTTCCCACCTATATGTAAACTCCTCCCCCAATGAACATTCATAGCACCTTGTGAATTTATTATATAATATTTCACACTTGATAACATGGCTGTTCACACAGCAACCTTTTCTCTCTATGCAATTTCTTTTTTTGAGACAGAGCCTCAAGCTGTTGCCCTGGTAGGGTGCTATGACATCACCGCTCACAGCAACCTCCAACTCCTGGGCGTAAGTGATTCTCTTGCCTCAGCCTCCCAAGTAGCTGGGACCACAGGCACCCGCCATGATGCCCAGCTACTTTTTGGTTGCAGTTATCATTGTTGTTTGGCGGGCCCAGGCTGGATTCGAACCCGCCAGCTCAGGTGTATGTGGCTGGAGCCTTGGCCAGTTGAGTCATAGGCACTAGCCATCTATGCAATTTCTTGAAGGGAAAACATCTATAAGGAGAAAATTCACTATGGGAAAATACCTGCAGAGCCATGCACACAGTCAGCATTCATATACATATTAAATGTTTAAATAAATATGTATTAATTGATAAAGAAACACAAAAGTTAATAAAACATACCTTGTAACAGATAATACAGTCTACTAATTTGGAGCTAGAATATAATTTAAATGTAAAGAACCATTATTACAAAGTAACTAGGTTTTCAAATTGTATCTGATCAAATCCACATGTTCTTATATAAAACAAAAGTCAAATCAGGATATATATATACACATTATACACACACACATAGATACAGTGTGTCCATAAAGTTCATGTGCAATTTAAAATAGTTGACTACATATATCTCACACACACACACACACACACATATATATATATATTTTTTTTTTTTTGAGACAGAGTCTGACTCTATTGCTCAGGCTACAATGCAGTGGCCTTAGCCTAGCTTACAGCAACCTCAAATTCCTAGGCTCAAGGGATCCTCCTGCTTCAGCTTCCCAAGCAGCTGGAACTACAGGTGCCCACCACTCACTCTTGCTCAACTTAAATTCTCAGGCTGTTCTCAAACTCCTGAGCTCAAGCAATCCACCCACCTCAGCCTCCCAGAGAACAGGCATGAGGGCCACTGTACCCAGCCCAGAACTTATTATTTTCAATACTGATTCCACATAAATATTAACAACTTTGGTTCCTCACTGAACAAAGTTGTAAAGTTGTTGATAGTATATTGAAATAAAAAAAAATTCTCACTTTGACTAAGCCTTGGGAATCTTTTTTTCAGTTTCTTCTTTAATGGGTGAAGCTCAGGCATTATTTCTGGGACAGCTACATAAAAGTCAACATCAATTTCATCATCCAAAATCTGAAAATGAGGGAAGAAAAATGAAGATAATCTTAATTAGATGAAAAGCTTTATCCTTCTGAGAATGAAGTAGAATGTAGTCACTCCCTTATAATTCAGAAAACAGACATTAAGCACAATTACTTTCTTAAAACACAAGGATCATGTGAATGCATTTATCAATTATGAACACCATCAGAAGCACATTTTCTTTTAAACACAGATATATCCATTTTGTTAAAAAAAAAAAAAATACTTAATGGTTTTAGTTATTCCATGAGGTTGTGCTTGGCAAAAGTGCTATAAACTAGAACATAGCACCGCTATGTACATGGCGCATACAATCCCACAAAGTTGAATTTGTATGTCCTTAAACTAAAGAAACCTATTAAAGCTAAATGTTTTGCAGTAGGACACATGTGAAATTAATAACCACTAGCTGCCAAACTCACTAGCAAGCAGTAGCTTCCTAAATTTAGAGCATCAAGAGAACTGAACCTATAATTATTTTCACAAAGAACTGGAACTTAAATTCTCCTTGTCACCAATAACTAAAAATAAAAGAGGAGGGGGAGTGATCAAAGACAAGTTCACTTAGAGTTTATTATCCACATTCTATTTCCATTCTCAGAGCAAAAGGATTAATATTCATATTCAATTTTTAGAAAACACGTTTAAATCAGGCGAGCACCCAAAATAATTATTATATTAGCATGATATACTTAAAAATTGTATTGATTATAAAATAAAGCAACTTTTTAGAATGATACTATCTTGGGAACAAATATTTCACCAATAATTCTTTTTGCATCAAATCTTACAATGTACCATTCAAAGCCTTGGTTTGGGGCTAGAGTGAACCCTAAAAAACTGAACTCCAGCAAGGTTAAGCAGTGATTATGGAATTTTATCTTCCTGTTACTGTCCTTTCCTTTTACAAATCCTTTACTCCTCAAATAACATGCTCTCCTCAACAGTAACAGTTACAGGGTGGTGCCTGTAGCTCAAGCAGCTAAGGCGCCAGCCACATACACCAGAGCTGGCAGGTTCAAATCTGGCCTAGGCCTGCCAAACAACGACAACTACAACCAAAAAATAGCCGGGCATTGCGGTGGACGTCTGTAGTCCCAGCTACTTGGGAGGTTGAGGCAAGAGAATTGCTGAAGCCTAGGAGTTGGAGGTTGCTGTGAGGTGTGAAGCCACGGCAAGCTATATACCCAGGGCGACAGCTTGAGGCTCTGTCTTAAAACAAAATAAAATAAAGAGAGCAGTGCCTGTGGCTCAAAGGAATAGGGCGCCAGCCCCATATGCTGGAGGTGGAGGGTTCAAACTGCAAAATAAATAAATTAATTAATTTAATTAAATTAAAATAACGGTTACATCACATGAGCACTTCTCATGTGCCAAGTATTCTGCTACATATTTCACGTGGTTTAGTTCACCCAGTCTTCACAACACCCTATGAAGTATTAATACTGACCACACATTACAGACAAGAAAACTGAGAGCTCAGGAGGAATGATCAGCCTGTGCACTCAGATGTGGATCCAGGATCCAGAATCCCCACCCAAATTCACAGTACTTTGAAGGTGGGACAAAATAACAACACGTACTGTTATATATCCCCAAGGATGAGCCCACTTAAAATTTCCTCAGACAAAAATATGAATATGAGACAAAGGATAAATTTTCAAGCCACTTTTTTTAGAGACAAAGTCTCACTTTATTGCCCTCGGTAGAGTGCCGTGACATCACAGCTCACAGCAACCTCCACCTTTGGGGTTAGGCGATTCTCTTGCCTCAGCCTTCCAAGTAGCTGGAACTACAGGCGCCTGCCAGAACGCCCGGCTATTTTTTTGTTGCAGTTTGGCCAGGGCCAGGCTCGAACCTGCCACCGTCAGTGTATGGGGCTGGCGCCCTGCCCACTGAGCCACAGGCGCCACCTAAGCCACTTTTTCTTTTCTCCCTCCCCCTCCAAAAATTCCATAAAGCAAATGATTATATTTAGAAGAGAAGCTTTTGAAGAGTATTAGGAAAATCTTTTGTATTTTCAAAAATAGTTCCATGCATCTTTTTCCAATCTCTTAAAAATGTTTTTGTTCTTCTTTTCAAACAGGCCCCACAAGTTCTTTGTTATTTTCTGAAAGCAGGCTACATAATGACTTCTTCTTCTTTTTTTTTTTTTTGAGAGACAGTCTCACTTTGTCACCCTTGGTAGAGTGCCTTGGTGTCACAACTCACAGCAACCTCCAACTCTTGGGCTTAGGTGATTCTCTTGCTTCAGCCTCCAGAGTAGCCGGGACTACAGGCGCCTGCCACAACACCTGCCTGTTTTTTGTTTCATTTGTCACTGCTATTCGAGCTGGCTGGGGCCGGGTATAAACCCTTGATGTGTGGGGCCCACGCCCTACCCACTGAGCCACAGGCACTGCCCCAGAATGACTCTCATTGCTCTGCTGAGCCTATGCCTCTCTGAACTGACCAGGGGTAAAAGTTAGGAGGAACCAAAAGCACCAGATTATACAGGTCACATACCATACTTTCCTTCTAAGAAGCAAAGTAAATATTTGATCTTTAAAACATCAATAAACATATCATTGTGTGCCACGTTTTCATTTTAAATCTCTCATTCAAAACCAGAGTCATATTGCCCTTTCTAGTCTCCCCCAAAAACTCTCATAGACAAAAAAGAAAAAAAAATTATAACAAGTATAAAGTAAAAAAACAAAATCAATATACAAAAAAATATATATCTCAAGTATAATCAACATCAGACTGCCTGGATAGTTTAGTCTTAGCATGATTTAGAAATTGAAAACGGTAGGAAAACTTTTTAAGCCCTACTAAGTATCATGAGATATGAGCCCAGTGGTTACGTGCCTCATGTAATAAACCGATGGATGGCAAAGGTAAGAGAAGGATCTCTCTACCTAATGAAAACAAAAACACTGTACCTTCTGAATCAGGTCAGTTCCTCCTGCAAAAGCAGATCCATTTTCTTCTGCTATTTTAACCTCTTCTGCATTCTACCAAAACACAATAGTTTTTAATTTAAAACATATTCCATCTACTTTTAAGTATTTTGTGAGAAATAATATCACAATTCAAAATAAAAATTGTAGTTTTTAATTTTAATTGAAAATACATCAACATCAAATACTACGAAATACTACATTCAAAACAAATTCAGTTTGTCAGTGATTATAAAACAAATTCATAAACGTGTTACAAGCAGACATTTATAATACAAAAAGAATGACAAAGGGCTGTACTCTTAGATTTGCAATCTACTTGACTTCTCGACTTTTCAGACTAGATATTTGTAAAAGTTGTAGTTTCTGAGGCACAAAGCACTGAGTGGCCCTGCTGCTTTACAGTAATCCTACTGATGTTCAGGGAGGGAAGTTAGAACAACAAGGAGTTACCAGGATAAATCCTAGACTGCTCTTTGGTGTCACGGGAGAAACAGTGTGATGGGCTAGTCATGATGAAATTAATGTTCTAAGCTCTTTCTCAAACTAGTGACATAACTTTAAATAAATAATCTAAGTGCTTTGAGCTCCAAATGGAGAAAACAAGACTAGATTTTCTCTATTTATTCAGTGGTTCTCACCATTGATTAATGTGATTTCTACAAAAAATTAATATAAATAGTTAACAAAAGTTAGTGGCACCTACATCTCAGTGGGTAGGGCGCTGGCCACATACGCCAGGGCTGGTGGGTTCGAACCCGGCCAGGGCCTGCTAAAACAATGACAACTGCAGCAAAAAAAAAATAGCCAGGCACTATGGCAGGTGCTTGTGGTCCCAGCTACTTGGGAGGCTGAGGCAAGGGAATCACTTAAGCCCAAGAGTTTGAGGTCGCTGTGAGCTGTGACACCACTCTACCCAGCGCGACAGCTTGAGACTCTTGTCTCCAAAAAAAAAAAAAAAAAATAGTTAACAAAAGTTACTCACCCCTGTAAATACAGCAACTTTATTGATTTCTGAAGAGAATGGGTGTGGTAACCTAATAACACTGGCAAATGGTTCCACTTTTTTCTAAATAAACAACAGGAAAAATAATTATGAAAAGTTCATCTTGTGTATACCTTTCATATTCTATCAAAACTAGAACTGACAAGTTTTAGTGTTTGAATTCTACCATACAAGAATACAGTTAATACGCCTAGTATGTCACCCCCAATTACCATCATTGGATCTTAAACAATCAGGACTAGAAACCCTAAATCTAAGACCACCAAGACTAAATAGCTCTTCCGAGTGGGTCTATTTTGAAACAACCTGGACCACCACCACTTTCAGATTTATTTGGAAAGTCAACTGAAGAGTCCCCCAAAACAAGTGCATGCATCTCAGGCAGTCTAATATAGGCTGAGACTCTATGGGGTCTCAGAAAAAAATAATCCATTTGGTGATCGTAGCTAGAGAACAGAGCCTCAGAACTCTCCAACTTCACATGGGAACAAGTTCCAGGCCCACCATAGCTTTGGAGTAGCCTTAAGGTTTGGAAGAAGGAGAAGAGGGAGTGTCCCCTAATAAAATTGAAAGACTAACATTTTTAGAAAAACTTTATTTTGAGTAGAGAAGTCCTCCTGAGGATTTCTTTTCAGATAAGAAGGCGTAAATTCTTAAGCACACTTTATATGAGGCTAGTTCCCATTTGATATGAACTTAGTTATGGACTGGCATTCCTTTGCCATTAACACGTCTCGACCAGTTTTAGTAAATTTTTCAATGGGAAGCAATCATGATAATAGCATCCCCTGCTGAACACTGGCTTGTTGTACAAGCAACTCTATAAAAAAACAAAAAAATGCCTTAGGAAGACAATTATCTTTCCAATGCCATTCATTTACAAGGGGCTTCCGTATATGATAAAATGAAGCTTGTGGACCTACAAGACCTTGTGATCAACTACGTGAACAGTCCATTAAGAATGTGATCATTTTGAATACCACAAAATTTTTAAAATAAAAGAACAGTAACACTATAATACAAAATAAAAATGTTAACATGGCTGATAATAAACTATTTCTAATAAATGAGAACCAGGAAATGAGATACATCTTGGTTTTAATCTTAACTCTGCTCCCTAATCTGAGACCTTCTAGCAAGTCACTTGGCTTTCTATGCCTCAGCTTCCTCTTCTACAATTATTATAGAATTAAGTGAGAAAATGCATGCAATACTGCACTGTGTGGTACACAGAAACAAGAAGGTGGGACTCTAGCCTGTATCTGACCCTAGAACCTATGCTCTGAAGCACTACTGTGTCCTCCGAAGGGCAGAGAGGCTCTGATTGAAGCACGAGAGAGGAGCTTGGAACTCCATTCATGAAAATTTAGTCTCAACCTAGGACTCCCAGGAAGACATCTGAAGGCCATGAGCTAATCCAAAGCCTCATTTATAGAGAAGAAGCATGCCACCCAGGCAGCTTATGTCATTTTCCAAAATTATAGTAATGCCTCAATTAATTTAAATAATGCTTTTGTTGACATTTATACTAGTGATACTTTAAGGAAATAGGAGATATATATTTATCAACTCTCCACAGGATTTTCAAAATGACATTTTACATTTGGAAAATTAAAAAACAAACATTTTTCATACTAAAGTACAAAAAGAACATGAAAGTTTCTAAAAATTTTAAAAATTAGGAAATACTAATTCATATTGTCACTGTTCACAAATAAACTTATTTTAACTGAGTCTACATACCTTCTTTCCCAGTGCTATATCCAATGTCAAATCAAGATAAACACCTTGGCTTGGATTAGTAAAGTCAAGAATCTGAAATTTCTTAAGTAAGGGAATAGCTTTCTCCACGTCGTATATCTGCCTTGGGTATAACCGTTTTAAATATACGTCATCCTCAGGCTCCCCTTCCATGTAAGAATATGACTTTATTTTTTCTATGTCATCTTTTTTTTCATCTTGTACTTTGTCTTTAGCCCCTTTTTTTGTTTTCTTTGCAGGCCTTCAAAAAAGATAAATTCAAGATCAATTATATCAATATATATTCTGAAACTTTTAAAAGTTAATATACATAAAGCAGAGGGCAGTGCCTGTGTCTCGGTGGGTAGGGTGCCAGCCCCATATACCAAAGGTGGTGGGTTCAAACCTGGCCCCGGTCAAACTGCAACAAAAAATGGCCGGGCGTTGTGACAGGCGCCTGTGGTCCCAGCTACTCGGGAACCTGAGGCAGAACTACCTAGGCCCAGGAGTTGGAGGCTGCTGTGAGCTGTGTGATGCCACGGCACTCTACCAAGGGTGATAAAGTGGGACTCTATCTCTACCAAAAAAAAAAAA
>NW_003852434.1:11015306-11069563 GCF_000181295.1 Otolemur garnettii
CAGCACCTGTGGCTCTGTAGGTAGGGCGCCAGCCCCATATACCAAGGATGGCGGGTTCAAACCCAGCCCTGGCCAAACTGCAACAAAAAACTGCTGGGCGTTGTAGCGGGTGCCTGTGGTCCCAGCTACTCAGTAGGCGCCTGTGGTCCCTGAGGCAGGAGAATCGCCTAAGCCCAAGAGCTGGAAGTTGCTGTGAGCTGTGTGACAACACGGCACTCTACTGAGGGTAATAAAGTGAGACACTGTCTCTAAAAAAAAAAAAAAAATATATATATATATATATATAGAGAGAGAGAGAGAGAGAGAGAGCAGACAAAAAAACTAAATATTTTAATTCAAAAGCACAGATTGCTATATACGTGAACTTTTGTATGGTTTACAGTCATGAGTAAGTTGAATAAGGCACTGATGCTAATACAGTGATGCTAATACACTGACGTTACTATGAAAACATTAGTAAAGCCTTACAGAAAACACACTTAACTCAATGTAGGAGGCTAGGGAAAAGTTCTCAACGAAATGACCTCAAAGTCAATTCTTAAAGGATAAAGAACAGTTAGCTTAGGTATATACCCAAAAAAGTGAAAACATGTCCATATAAAAACTTGCATACAATTGTTCATAGAAGCATTATTCGTAACAGCCAAGAAGTAGAAACAACCCAAATGTCCATTAAGTGATGAATGGATACATAAAATGTGGTATGTCCATACACTGAATATTAATCAGCAATAAAAAAGTGATATACTGGCACATGTTACAACATACATAAACCCTAAGTGAAAGAAGCCATTCATGGGGCCAGGCACAGTGGCTCACGCCTGTAATCCCAGCACTCTGGGAGGCCAAGGCAGGTGGCCTGCCTGAGCTCACAGGTTCGAGACAAGCGTGAGCCAGAGCGAGACCCCCATCTCTAAAAATAGCTGGGCCAAGATGGGCAAATCTATGGAAACTGAAATAAATTTAGTCATTGTCTATAGCTGAGAGGAGGTTGGGGGAATGGGGAGTGACAGCTAATGGGCATGGGGTTTTCCAGGAGGGCAATAAAAATGTTCTAAAATGGATTTGCCACAGTTTGCTAAAACAAAAGGGTAGAAGGCAGCAAGAGTGGAAGACAAGGTTGGAAAATCTGAATCACAAAGGCCTTTTCTGGAGGCAATAAGTAACATCTGTATTGCAGGTAGAGTGTCCTCGCTGCAACAGAAGGGACAAATCTGAAAGAAGCAGAATTGGAGACAAGTAAGTGACTATTCCCTCTCTTTCTTCTCAAGAAGATATGAGAGCCTAAAGCAGAGCAGTGAGGGGAATAAGCCTAGAAAACATGAGAGGTGAGAGAAACATTTACAGGGTAAACACTGAGGAAAGGAGAAAGAAGAGACGTCAAAAGGCTTCTCAGGTTCTGTCTCAACTGACTCGATGCAGAGTCCTATCAATAAGACCAGAAATAAAGAAAGCAAAACAGGTTTCTGGTGAGGGAGGCAGTCACAGAGACACATTCAGTTTGGGGTGTACAGAGTTTGCATGTAGAGCAGATTGTGTCACTGGTCTCAATTCTTCACCCCTTCTCCATTCAGCCCCTCTGCTAACTGACTGCAGTTCCTCCCAGTAAAGGGGGAGAGTATGTTTCCCAGACCCTTGATTGGGCTGGGCCAAGTGACTAGTCCTGGCTGACTGAATAAATCAGAAGTGAGGGTTTCCCTATTCCAAGCATAAGGATTTCCATCTGTTTCCACTTTCATGTTTGTATTCCTGCCATTTTCATTAGAGGAACACGCCTAGGCCAGCCCAAAGGTAGGAGGATAAGAGAAAAGCAGAACAAAGCCCCACGAAGCCCCAGGCTGCATGAGATAATTCTCAGCTAAACTCACCAAATCTCCTAAGTCCAGCCAGGGTCCCCAGAGACACCCATCTGAACCCAGCCTACGTAGCTGAGCCACAGCTGTGCAGGTCGTGGTAAGTAACTGTGAGTAGTTTGTTACAGCAAAAGCTAACAAGGTGCTTACGAAATATCTAAGAAAAGACATTCAACGGGTAATTGCAGGTGACAGTTTAAAGCTAAGGAAAAAAAGACAGAAATACAGGTAATGTAATTTTCTCAGCATTAATTCGAATCATATCTGTAGGCTTTAAATCACAAAACTTTTAAATTAGCAAAATATTAACAGTATTTTGGAAAGATATTTGAGTTCTGAGGTAGAGAGATGGCCCCCAAAGAAGTATCTTAATCCCCAGAACCTATGAATATATTATCTTCCATGGCAAAAGGACACGGATGTGATTAAGGTTAAAGACCTCAAAATAGAGAGATTAACCCTAGATTATCTACGTGGGACCAATCTAATCACATAAATCCTTAAAACTGAGAGCCATGCCCCTTTCTCAGCTGCATCAGAGACGGAGAAATCACGCTGGAGAAACGAGAGCACCGCTGCTGCTCTGCAGGGGGAGGAAGGCGGCCAAGCTCAGCACACAGGAGCCCCCGAAGCTGAGCAAGGCAAGGAGACTTATCCCCTCCATCCTCCAGAAAAGAACTGCCAACACCTCAAGTTTAGCCCAGGGAAACCAATGCCAGACTTCTGACCTACAGAACTGTGAAATAAAAAATTTGTGTTGTTTAAGCTTCAAAGTTTATGGTAATTTGTTGTGGCAGCAACAAAAAATAAATACAGGGTCCTAAAAAATTTATGTGAAAGAAATGGATGACACTAGAACAAATTTCTTTAAAAAGACCTCAAAAACCAATCCAATGTGTAATTCCATTCTCACTTTTAGCACTTAATAAATCCTTATTACCACCACTAATAATAGTATCCTCCCAGCTAACGAGCAATTCCACAAACAGCAGACAATGATAACGTTAATTTTTAGCGGGGTGCAGGTGTCCTTCTGGATGGCTGACAAGTTTAAGCCATTGCCCAAGTGGATGGATTCAATACATAGCAATAGCTGCCTTGGAAGGACTCTACAAATACCGAAACCTTCCAAACTGGAGAAACCACATTTTTACCTTATATTTAGTAAAGAAGCAGAGAAGCCAGGAGAAGGAAGAGCCTGGAGAGCCGGTCTTGGGAATAAACTCTCCTACTTAAAATAAACATGTCCTAGCTATAGACTCCCAATGTTACATAAATGCAGATTTCACTCCTAAGTTTTCAATCACAATTGAATCTGTACATTGATTTTGCAATTAATATAAAATTCTCAGAGGCTGAAATACAATGTTTTACAATTAATAGAAAAACCCAATAAAAGTCCGATACATAAAAAGGCTGAGTTGGGTATATAGCAATTTATTTATATTTTGAAACTTGTTTCACACAATATTTGAAGTGTTTCAGTGAAAATACTTGTAAAAACAAAAAAAAAGTATAACATCCTTATAACATAGATCAAGAAGAACTCTCAGGAAAATGCATTATGTGGAGGAAAAAACACTGCAACTGAACAAACTTCAATAATAATCAAACTGACCTGCAGCCTTTTTTCTATGGCCCTCCACAAAAACATCTATCTTTATTCACAAGAATCACACTCAGAAGAACTTTGCTGTCCACATAATTATCTCAAGCTCTATCAGGTGAGCTTAAATACTGTGATTCTCAGAGAATAAAATAAATCACACTAGGAAGATTTGGGAGACATTGGAGGAAAAACACCTGGCAGTCTGAATCAAAAAGAACAGAATTCAGCTGCAGTTCCCTGGGTAACTAAACCTCCCAGATTAAATACGTAATGAGAGACTGTACTCAAGTAATAACTTTCTCCCTGTCTCATCTGTCCCCTAACTCCAAAAATATGAAAGAAAAAATAATTCCACAGTCATACCCAGTAAAACAAGATTAAAAAAATCGGTCCTATAATAAAGCTCACTTAAAGACCTCTGAAAATCTGTGACCCCTCAAGAGACCAATCCAAGTCCTTCTAAGGCTGAAGAATTCTTTACATTGAACAATCTGGCGGCTGTAAATCATACAACCTCTGTCAAACTCAATGCAATGGAACTACAGAGAAAATGCCTCAGGGATATATTAATGGCAGGGAAATGTCGGGAATCCTTCTCAGTGTAATCAAATGAATGAATTCACCAACATCTCTGATGCTGGGTTATTCATTACCTTTTAAATTAAATGCACAAGTTCTGCTTCCACATAAAATGTAAATGTAAATGCTGGAAAGACCATTAACAATGAGAAAGAGCTGGATAAGATCAGAGCTTTTCTTGAACACAGCCAAGTATCCTGAAATTCATAGAGTCAGTCCCCTACCCCAGGCCCCAGCAGAGCCTCCCTGTGTTAGAACAGGAGAGAAAGGCAAACAACGGACAATCAGCTGAAAGTTAGGATCCTGGGACACCCAGGCACACCAGGAGGTCACACACAATTCACTCCCTCTCCCTGCACCTCCCACCAGGGAAGACTAGAGCAGGACAGGAGACTAAAAAGCTTCCCCAGAGAGCACTGGATGGAGGAAAAGACATGGGTAAACACCCATTGTGTCTAGTGGAAAAAAAGAAGAAAATATCCCCACAAAGATTCCTACCCCTGGGAGCTGGGCAAGAAACAGTTCTGAGCTCGGTATCCTATACCAATCCAGCTAGGGAAGGGCCAGGACACTTCCCCACAACACCTGCAACAGAAACACAGTACCATGGGGAAAAGGAAAGAGACAGCAATGTGGAGAAAACTTGTCCCCAGGGTCCAGTCACTCTGAGGCTACTTAAGACTACGGCCGGATGGAGACAAGAGAGCCCCCCCACCCCCAGGCTGGCAGGCACTGACAAGCAACAGCAGCCCCCGCTAGGAGAGGGGTGCCAGTATGGAGAGTGACCCCGTCTGCTGCAGCTGCACAGGCAGCAGGGACACAGATAAACACCCCCCAGCAACCCAGCCCCCACCCTGAGTACAAGGTAACTGCAAAGAAATCTGAAGCTGGTGGTAACCATGGCAATGACAAAACCAAAACCCAGCTCAACCCCTGACTAGACTGACTCAGCGCTGTGACGGATGAATAGGCCAGCCCAGTCAGTTCCCACCACTCCACACAGGATGTCCAACGTTCAAAAAAAAATTCTGGGATACACAAAGAAGAAAAAAGGGGAAAAAAGAACACTGTCAAAAGAAAAGCAAAATCAGACTAACGAGGGTCTGCTACTGGCTTGACACCCCAGGAGGGGAGATCCACTGTGACCAAGAGAAGAGGAGCCGCACACGCCCCCTGCCCTCCCTCAGATCCTGATTTTTTAAAAAAACAGCCATGAAGAAAACTGTTTTAGTATTTATAGTTAGTACATTAAAAAACAGACTAAAAAATCCCACTGTACATCAGAAAATAAATGTACAACTAAAGTTATAAAACAAGGTCATCAAGCTACTAAAAAACTTACTATCAGAACTGAAAAAAAATTGTCTGCTTATAAATGTTCATAATTTTTTAAAAGTATACACATTTCTTTCTTTCTTTCTTTCTTTTTGAGACAGAGTCTCACTTTGTTGACCCTGGTAGAATGCTATAGTATCATAGCTCACAGCAACCTCAAACTCTTGGGCTCAAGCAATTCTCTTGCCTCAGACTCCCAAGTCGCTGGAACTACAGGTGCCTGCCACAATGCCCGGCTATATTTTTGTTGTAGTTGCCATTACTGTTTAGCAGGCCCGGGCCAGGTTTCAACCCGCCAGCCCTGGTATATGTGGCCAGCGCCCTACCCATTGAGCTACAGGCACCAAGCTGAGTATGCACGTTTCTTGTACTATGCTTTTTAAGTTGGCAAGAAGTACTTTTAAAAAGTAGACTATTCTACTTTTAGAGTAGAATCGGGGGAAGATATAAAATAAAAAGATTTCTAGAGAATAAATGAAAACATTTAAAGATAAAATATTCTCAAAATAATACCCTTAATACTTTCACTAAGCAGAAAGAAAACGATAAACAGCCCAACAGAAAAACAGGCAAAGATGCAAATTAGAAATACAAATTAGAAGAAAAGACTGATGATATCTAGGGCTGGCAGCAATGTGCGAAACCGGGCACTCTTCAGTCACCATTGGGTGGGAATACGAACTGGTACAAAGCAGTATTCCTCCAACTTCTCCACCACAAAAAAGATTGCAGGCATTTTTACCATCAAAGGTAGCTTCCTTCCTTGTTACATTTCTGCCACAGCCCTACTTATCCTATATTCAAGCCACGTCAGGCTGCATTTATATCCATACCACGTGCCTTCATTCCCATGAGCCACTGAAACACCTCATCCAATTCCCCTGCAAAATTCTATCTTCCAAGACCCTGCTCAAACCCTTCTTGCCCTACTCTTCTGGGTAGACTTAATGAAACTTTCATCTGTCATCCCACAGCGCTTGATCCATTCCTCTAATGTAACAGTTGAAACAACAGAGTGAAGTTCTACCATAGATGTGTGCTAATTTATAACAAAGAGCTCCTACTCACCAAGAACAAAACACAGAAATAGGACATAAGCATAAAAGTCACTGTAAAAACAAATGGCTCTTAAACATATGAAGACATATACAACCTTAATAATAAAATATAAATTAAAACCATAATGACACCATCTGTTGAACTGGCAAAGATCAAAAAATTTGACGATACTATATATGAGGAAAATCATCTAATAACGCTTGCTGGTAAGAATATAAGTTAGCAAGGTACCTACGAAGGCAATTTGGCATTATCTACCAAAATTATAAATGCACACATCTTTTGACCTAACAATTCTATTTGCTGGAGTTTATACAACAAATACATTCATCATATTTGACAAGACCTATGTGCATGACTATTCACTGGAGGATCATTTGTAATAGCAAAGGACTAAAAAGATGAATGTGCATCAATAAGGAATGGCTCCATAAATTATGGTACATTCACACAATGAAATACATTTAGAATCACTAGATAGTACCAGAGGAAACAATTTCCAAGATATATTGTTAATATAAAAGCAGTCGTACAGGTAATTCTATAACACTTTTTCTATAAAAGTACCTAAGAGGAAAACATATAATTTAAAAAGCAAAAAGAACCACATAAATACACACACTCAAACACATAACAGTACACCTTAATTAAAATTCATTAACTGTTCATTGGGTTCTGTCCTCAAAAGGTAGTGACAGAACACTAGAAAAAGCTTAGGTTCTGGAACTAAACTCCTTGGATTCAAATCCAAGCTCCAACACTTACTTGCTCTTTGACTTTGGGCTTAGCATCGTAATTTTCCTTTCTATAAAATGAACATAACAACAATAGCTTCCTAGTAAGTTTGCTATGGAGATTAAGTCAGTTACTGAATATTAGTGTTCAATAAATCATAAGTAGTATTATAACATCTTATTTTTCCTTTAAGACTATAAGGTCAAAGTACCAGAAATTACTTTTATCCCTATGAGTCTTTATGCAACTTTGCTTTTTTTTTTTTGGCCAGGGCTGGGTTATGAACCTGCCACCTCCAGTATATGGGGCTGGCGCCCCACCCTTTTGAGCCACAGGTGCCGCCCGCAACTTTGCTCTTTAAACACATTTTTAAGTGACATCAAATAAAATAATAACTTAAAAAAAACTTACTTTGTAGCAGTAGCAAAATGTCTGTTGGGCCCCAGAATGTTTACAGAACAAGGATAAAGAGATGTCTGACAAACCATCTTGGAAAAACAATGCCTTTGATGATGTATCAAAACTTGAAAGGAAAAAAATATAAAATATTAATATTAATTCTTATAGTCATAATATTTTACATTCTAAATATCAGTTTTTTCAAAACAAAAGCATTCACTATTTTGATTCTTAACTATTCCTTAAAAAATGTAATAATGGGCGGGGCATAGTGGCTCATGTCTGTAATCCCAGCACTCTAAGAAGCAGAGGAGGAAGTATTCCTTGAGCTCAGGAGCTGAAGGTTGCAGTGAGCTATGATTTGCCCACGCACTCCAGTCTGGGTGATGGGGAGAGAACCCATCTCTTTAAAAAAAGCCACGCACCTAACAACTCCATTTCATCTCTAATCTTCCAAACTGAAGTACGAGATAATCACCAAAACGGAATTCTGTCAACACACAGGAGTGACAAATGAGAGAGTAAAGGAGAACTACTTATCCCTAGGAATTCTCTGGAGGCAGAAAAGCCACAGGGGGATAAAAGAACTAGGAAGAAAAAGGTGAAGTAAAAGGTCCAGTTCCTGTCCTCCAGAATCTCAAATTTAGTGGGCTTTGCTGGTACACAACAGACTAGGAGAAGGTTGTGTACACATTTTTAAAGAACAGAACTACCTACCTTGAAAAGCCACACAGGGTAAAGGAAGGAACCAGCAATCATCCATTCACAACCTGGCAAACACTTCCAAACAATACTAATTATACTAAATAAGAATAACCCAACAACCTTAGAGGACCCTAAAATAATTCTCTTGGTGAAACAAACAAAAATCTCTTGAACACACCAATTGCAACCTGCTATTAAAAAATCAACCACTAACGTTTAGAATCCACAGTCAAGGCAACCAGAAATTAAAATCCTCAACAGAAATCTATCATACTGCTACAGCCTAAAAGAAACCAAACTACAAAAATACCACTATTTAAGTACTGCTAGACCATAATATCTATTTTTTTTTGATATTTCAACACTCTGGAATCAATCTGCCTATCTGTATTACTTTACCTCCTTTAATGCATTTCTTCTCCCCACACTCTAAGCAGACAACTTCACATGCTACTTTGGAGAAAATAATTCTCAGAAAGTCCTGAACTACTTATGAACCCACCTAAATTTGCACTCATCCTCAAGAGTCTCTCCTGTCACTTGGCAATGCATAAAAACTGCCCCAGCTCCTGTGCTAGTGTATTCTCCTGTAATTGATACTGAAACATTAGCGCTTCTCAGGGATCAATCCTAAACTATCTTCTCACCTCACTCTGTAATCTTCATTCTTCCTAGAAGATCTTATCCACCTAATTCTTGCCTTGCCCTACAGCCACCACAGTGCAGGCCACGATCATCTACCACCTGGAATACTGCAATAACCTGTTCTACCTTCTACTCCTGCCCTCTCCTTCTCTTTTCAACCTGTTCTTAGTAAAGATCACTTAAAAATGAAAATCTCATCCTGCCCTTAAAAACCTTTGGATGGCTTCACTTGGCTCTGTGAACAAAGAACATTCTGAGCAAGGTGCTCCAAGAGCTACTTCTAACCTCTCTAGCGAGCTTCATCCCACACTGCTCTCCCTCACACTCACTGTGCTTCCAACATCCCACCTGCTTTCAGTTACTTGACCATTTCCCCACTTTCAGCTCCACCTTCACACAGCTAATTCATGGTAATCCAGCCATTTTTTAGGGACTCTATATACACATTACTTCTTTAGAAGTATTCCCTGAAGACCCAAAATGGATTATGTATCTCATATACACTCTTAGAGTGTCTATCTTCTGCTTTTCCTTCACAGCCCTTAGGAAAATTGTAATAAATAATTATCCAATTAATCTTTGCTTCTCAAAAAATGGTAAGCACCATGGGCAGGAATATGCATAGCTTCATCACCATTACAGCCTTAACACCTAGCATAGTGCTTGGCAAGTGGAGACTCAATAAACATCTGTTGAATGAAGGGAACGTGAACGAATGAGAGCAAAAACTAGATTCAAACGATTTTAAGTATTATCTATTATAGCACATAGAAGGGGAGGCATTTTTTTTTTTAAGTATCACCCTAAATTGTGGTGATAAGCCTTTTTCTTTTTTAGAGACAGAGTCTCACTTTATCACCCTCAGTAGGATGTTGTGGTGTCACACTGCTAACAGCAACCTCCAATTCCTGGGCTTAGGTGATTTTCTTGCCTCAGCCTCCTGAGTAGCTAGGACTACAGGCGCCCGCCACAATGCCCAGGTATTTTTGTTGTTGTTGTTGCAGTTTGGCCAGGGTCGAGTCTGAACCCGCCACCTTCAGTATATGGGGCCGGCACCCTACCCACTGAGCCAGAGGCACCACCTGGGAGGCATTTTTTTGATGATCCACCTCTTCATTCGTTCATTCAACAACGAATGTGCCAAGAAAACATGAGCCTGCACTGCTTTCAGCATTTAGGATACATCAATAAACAAAACAGACCAACATCCCTATCCTCATGGAGCTTACATTCTAGTGGGGGAAAGAAAATATCAATTAACACAATATTGGGGGATGGAGGGCTACAGGATAAAAGGGATTGAGTCAGGGAGGGAAACAGTTTGCATTTTCAAGTAAGGTATTTAAGATAGGCCTTGTTAAAAAGGTAGCATTTAGAATAAAGACTTGGAAAAAAA
This sequence comes from Otolemur garnettii, assembly GCF_000181295.1. NCBI lineage: Eukaryota > Metazoa > Chordata > Mammalia > Primates > Galagidae > Otolemur > Otolemur garnettii. Next base: position 11,025,622 of record NW_003852434.1, read on the forward strand.
AGAGAAAATAAGCCATGCAAATATGTAGAAAAAGTGTTCCAAGCCAAAGATCCCAAGGCAGGAGCATTTTTGGTGCATTTAAGAAACAAGGAGTCCAGGGCAGTACCTGTGGCTCAAAGGAGTAGGGCGTCAGCCTCATAGGCTGGAGGTGGCGGGTTCAAACCCAGCCCTGGCCAAAAAAAACTGCAATAAAAAAGAAACAAGGAATCCAGAGTGGTGGGAGCAGAACAAGAGTGAGGGAGGACAGCTGGAGAAGAGGACAGAGAGGTGAGTGGGAGGTGAAGACAAGCACCAGATGATGTGGAAGACTGAAGGCCAGTGCTGTTCCACAGAATGACATGAGCCATGTGTGTAATTTTAAATTTTCTGAGAGACTCAGTAAAAAAGGTAAAAAAGAAATAGTGAAATTAAAAATAAAATATATTTTATTATAGCATATACTCCAAAATGGTCTCATTTCATTATCAACATACTATTGAGATATTTTACATTTGTTTTAGTACTAAGCTCTCAAAATATAATATGCATTGAACACAATTTGAATTAGCCACATCTGAAGTGCTCAATAGTGGTAAAAAAAAAAAAATGGACAGTATTCCTATAGGCCATTCTAGGGAATCTGGATTTAGAAAAATGGAATGGCTTTGCCGCGTTCTAAGCAAAGGAGTAACATGATTTAAGTTCTTAAAGGTCCAATTTCACTACTTACTGACAACAAACTATAGAGAAATACAGGTGAGAGATGGTATTATAACAGCCATCAAGGTAGTAATAGTAGAGGAGTGAGATGTCAGAATCTGGAGTTATTTTCAGGGAAAACCCAATTGAATTTGCCAACTATTTAATGTAAAGTGTGAAAAAACAAGAAGTCCCTACCCGTTGGGAGGTCAAGGTGTGAGGATCACTTGATCCCAGGAGAGACCAGCCTGAGCAACACAGGACAAATCCATTCTACAAAAAATAAAAATTAGCCAGGTGTGGTGGTGGTTCATGCCTATAGTCTCAGTCACTTGGGAGGTTGAACATACAGGATTTTGAGCTTACAGTGAGCTATGATAACACTGCACTCTAGCCCAGGAAACAAAGTTAAGACCCTGTCTCAAATTTAAAAAAAGGGGGGGGCGGTGGGGGCGGACTCAAGGATATTCTGAGATTCTGGCCCAGACAACTGAAAGGATGGAGTTACCACCAAAATTTGATGAGAAGGACTGCAGGTTATGCTAATGAGTTTCATTTGAAATAATTGTGAGGTGCTGATAAACTACCCAAGCAGAGACTGAGAATGCTCAGAAGACCGTTAGAATCTAAAGTTCAGGAGAGAGGTACCAACTGCAGATATAAATTCAACAACCAAAGAAGTGAATATAGGTACAGAACAGGTGAGAATGAAGGACAGAATCCTAGCTTCAGGGACATGCCAAGGAAAGAGACTGGGGAAAGGAAGAGGAACCAGACCAGTAATGTGAGAAGACATGACAGGTGAAACAGGAAGAAAATTCTAAGAGAGTGAAGTATCCTGGAAGCCATGAGAAGAAAATATGACAAGAATGATAATATTCAGTTCTGTTTTTTGTTTCTTTGATTTTGTCTCTTGTGATTTCTGTCATGAACGATACATGCAGATGTATGCCATCCATCTCTTTTCAGTAACAATATCCATTTTGTTTTGCTGTCTTAGTCATCAAGGTCTGTTGTGATCTCTTAGCATCCCTAACTTCTGAGCAACAACTATTCCAAGTAAAGGATGCTGGTCTTGACACTGAGCTTTCCTTTGAGAAGCACAAAGAGAAAACTATGATGCAATGTTAAAAAAAAAAAAATCACTGGCATAGGAGTGCAAGCTTCAGTCCTTCTTCTTTCACTTACCAGGCTAGAAATGAATTTGGTCACATACCTAACAGGATTGGTTTCTACCTCTGTAAAATGGGGGTGATACTGCTGGCTCCGCCTAAACCTAACTTAAGTAACATATTAATAGACCGTTGTACTTCAAAAACATAACAAAACCCAAAATGCATTGAACAAGGGCTGTCATCCTAGCTAACAAATTGGACTTTACGAACTGCTGAAAAGAAGTGCTACACAGAAGTACTACAGAATCAGCCCCCAAATGATAAAGGTTGATCAAAATTAGACATCTAAAAATTTAAGAATCGGAATTGCCTGCAACGATGTGATTCAGAAAGTATCAACAAGCACTTTGAAAACTGTTACAGACGAAAGCAACTCAAATATACTACGTTTTTCTCACCAGGATTCACTTCACGTATCAAAGGCCAGCCCACACCCCCCGTATCGGGAAGAGAACCTTCGCCTTGCCTTCTGCACAGGTGGCTGCAGGGTGTTAATGTACAGCCCACCCTCAGGGTGGACAGTTCCAGAATGAAGTGAAATCCCTGATAAGGTCGCTTTTAAGTAGTAATGACCCTCTGGAAAACCTAAAACTCAGAAAGAGCACGAGCTACTTCGAGCCCCCTGAGCAGACCTGCGCCTCGGGCAGCCTGGCTTGCACCCCGCAAGACAAAACCCCGTCTTACCCCTACCAAAGCACCTAACGGCAGCCGCCATCTTGACCGCTCCGGATGGTGTTCGCGAAATTGATCCTACGTTTCAACGTGGAGGAACTGTTTGAAGGTTCCGTACCGGAACTCGGGACGGGGGAAGGGGTTAGGAGTAGCAAGAGGAACAGGGCGGGGCCCGCACCGGCTTCGCTGCCCGCGTGGCGGTGTGACCGTCAGCCCTCCGCGGTTCCTGCCAGACAGCTTAACCACCTCCAGGAAAAACGATCCTGCTGGCAATGCCGTAATTATTTTATTCTCTTCTTTTTTCTTTCCCTTCTTCTTCCTTCTCTTACTGGCGTACTCAAAACGATGATTTTAACAGATTCTAAGAGTCCCCACTACCCAGCCTGAATCGTAACCAGCAGAAACCCTGAGGAAGCCGCCCGCTTCCACACCGCCTTTCCATCCTTGTGACGACTTTTAAAAAATCCGCCGGGCTCTTCGCCGCCACCGAACGGGAGTGGGCGTGGGAGTGTCCCACTAACAAACTTTCTTTTTAACTTAACGCAACACCAACCGTATTTTAACACAAAATGTTACGTTAATGTGCTCTACATTTTCTCCCTGATGACAAGCGGTGCCATCAGGATCAATGGACTAATAACTTGACATTTTCATAACACAACTAGTTTGAAAATGGAAGATGTGGATGTGAGACCTACAGGTTATTCTGAGTGTTCTTTCCATTACGTCACAGCTGTCGGTGCGGTTTGTCTAAAATCCGATCACTGATTATACTGCTTCCCAGTTTAAATAAAACTCTCCCGATAAGCACTGAAGCTAGCTTCCGAGTGCTGCCTACCTCGCCACCCACAAACCCCAAGTCCCAGCCAACGTCCCCCCGAAAAACACAGACACACGTGGTTTCTTACCTCCGTGACTTTTGTTCATCCTGTCCCCTTTGCAAGATCTTGTAGCATCACCTAGGTAACTGTTTTCTTTCTTTTTTTAAGATTTCAGGTCAGACATTTACTAGTTGATGAAGCCTCCCTCACTTCCCAGGTTGAGTTATGATCACCTCTTTCTGGCATTGTACAGTGCCCAGGACTGATATCTGGTTTTGTTTGTTTCCAGGAGTTTTGAGATATAATTCACATGCCATACAGTTCCTCACCCTGTATTGTACAAGTCAGTAGTTTTAGTGTATTCACAGACTTGTGCAGTCATCTCTATATCTTTTTCCCACCAGTCTGAGCTTTTAGTAGGCAGAAATCATGTCTTAGTCATTTTTGTAACCTCAGCACATACTGCAGTACCAGGCCCATAAAAAACTCTGAATAAATGTTTGTTGATGAACATGAAGATTGTCAGTTCTGGGTACTGTACAAAGCCAGAAAGAGGTGCCCATAACTCAATGAATTAGTGACTCCATTAAAATGGCAGTGCTTCCATGAAGTTACCCATAGCAAGATGGACTGGATCAAGATAGATATTTCACAGATGCTGTATTTCATATTTATATGTAGGCTCATCTACATGAAAATTAAGATGGGCAGCACCTGTGGCTCAGTGAGTAGGGCGCTGGCCTCATATACTGAGGGTGGTGGTTCAAACCCAGCCCCAGCCAAACTGCAACAAAAAAATAGCCAGGTGTTGTAGCAGGCGCCTGTAGTCCCACCTACTCTGGAGGCTGAGACAAGAGAATCGCCTAAGCCCAGGAGTTAGAGGTTGCTGTGAGCTGTGATGCTACAGCACTCTATCCAGGGTTAATAAGTGAAACTTTGTCTCAAAAAAATAAAAATAAATAATAAAAAAATAAGATTTCTAATTTATTGCCTTGTCTGTCAATACCTAAGCAGTTCCTGCAAAGCTTCCATAACCATTTGCAATGTTATGAAAGAAAATTCAAAGAACTTGAATTTACCTTTATAACTTTCCGTCCCTTTCTCCCTCCCTCCCACCCTCCCTTCTTTTCACAAATATGTCAGTGCCTGCCATGTGTCATGCAGTATACTTGGCTATGTATGGATTTTTTTTTTTTTTTTGAGACGGAGCCTCAAGCTATCCCCCTGGGTAGAGTGCCATGGCATCACGCTCACAGCAACCTCCAACTCCTGGGCTCAAGCGAGTCTCCTGCCTCAGGCTCCCAAGTAGCTGGGACTACAGGCACCCGCCACAACGCTTGGCCATTTTTGGTTGCAGCCATCATTGTTGTTTGGCGGGCCCAGCCTGGGGATTTGAACCCGCCACCTTAGGTGTATGTGGCTGGCGCCTTAGCCGCTTGAGCTACAGGCGCTGAGCCGTATGTATGGATTTTTTAAAAAAACTAATTCAATTTGAGATTAAATGACAGAACTGGGGCAAGCTCACCTCATCCATTTCAGACAAAATAAACGCCCAAATTAGAGGTGCTGGTCCTAAGACTCTATAGCCCTTCCTTTTCTTCAGTGGGGCCAGATGGCCCCCATCTGTGGACACTGTTATGTCTCTTGTTTTCACCAGAGGATTTAAATATCTAATATTGGGACTCCCAGTAACATGTAGTTTACAGAAATAGCTTCATTAAAGCAATGTCCTGCATGGGTACAGCTTACCTGATGGCTCACTCTAAACACCAGAACTTAATGACATTAGTCAAGCAAGGTCCAGAGCCCAGTTGTGTTTAACAGTACATAAAGACATTCTCTAGCTTGAGATGTGGTAAAAACTACAAAAGAACTTTATAAAAACTACAAAATCCATGCTCTGAAATGGGAACTCTAGACTTTTAATACTAGTATTACATAAGGAGTTTCTCCTCACTGAAGAGAGGCAATAGAGCATTTTGTTTAAGTGACTTTACTGCTGCCTGGGTTTGACTTCCACTATAGTAGAAACTCTGTAAGCTGACCACCCAAGGGACTGTACCAAACTGGTCAACATATGGAGTGGTCAACAGGGAGCTAAGCTCCTACTGTACTGATACATACGTGGAGTGCATGTCTGCTCTCTAAAAATTAGGTCAACTTAAGGAGGTGGTCAATGTAGGGAGGTGGTCAGCTATGGAGGTTCTACTAAATTATCACTTTCTAGTTGTGTAATCTGGAGCAAATTTCTATACCTCTCTGAGCCTCAGTTTCCTCATCTGTGATATGGAGCTAATAATGAAATAACTTACTAAGGTACTTACTAAGGTACCTGGAACAGAGTAAGCACTTTATTAAGTTTTAAAGGCCGTTATTAAAAAACTGGTGAGAGCTCTTAACCAGGAGGGCAAAATGAATAAGCTGTTCTAGTACCCCTTCTTCCAATACTGCTTATTTCTTAATATGATCCATGTTGTTCTTATTCCCGTATGTGCCTGAATGTCACTTTCTTTATATCAGAATGTTTATTAGCATTTGCAGAATGTCTCTGGGCTGTGCTGCTTATGCACTTTCTTCACTTTAAAATCCAACTTTTCCCAGTCGACTTCTAGGAAGGTTTATACTCTCCAGGAGTCTTGGCAGAATGCCAGATGCTGGCCTGCTTGGCTAACTTCCCTGAGAAAAATTTCTAAATATTTGCCTAGCCCTGTAGTCTGCTGGATCTGTGTTCTCTGCCTTCTTCAGCCATCTTTCAGGTGAGCTGGAAACTTCTTTGCAACAACAGTCACTTCCCATGTGGGGTTCAAATTGAAAATGGATTCTCTTACTAGGACAAAAAACAAGATGCTCCAAAACATTTCCTATTTCAGTAGTATGCACCAGAATCACTCAGCTCATTCAATTCATATTGTGTGGCCCCATCCCCAGAGTTTCTGATCCAGAGCCTGTGGGTTCGCATTTTTAAGTTCTCAGGTGATGCTAATATGCTGGCCCAGAGACCACACTTGGAAAGCTACTTTGTATGTAACCATCAAACATTTGTATCTATACTTAACGTTAACTAACATTAACATTAAAACAACATAAGTTTTATTGAATAATTTTATGCTCAATATAACATAGGCTATAAAAATTCCTCATGTAGTGTGTCTCTAGGACTAGAATCTACCCACTCTTATCTTCTCCCTCTCTGCATGGAAACTGCTATTCCATGCCTGAGTTTCAGCTCCAAAACTGTCTAGCTGTCAGCTAGGAGACTTTCCAGTGCCAGTCTGCCTGCCTGTTTGGATTTTAAGCATTGCCAACTCCTAGATTGCCTTGTGCCTACTTCAGATTTAGATTATTTTTTCACAAAGAAATGACTATCTAGAATAGTTGGTTTTTAGTCACAAAGTTGAAAGTTTGTGAGAGACAGACTGGAATTCATTCTGTCATGTCTCTATACAAGGTCAGACAATTAAGTTCATAAACATCCTAGAAAAAATGCTACATACCTCATTGCTGAATATCACTACAGTCACCAGATGGCCAACGGGCATGCTTGGAAGGTGACTGCAGTGATATTCACCAGTGAGGTATGCAATACTTTTTCTGGGATGAGTTCACGAACTTAATTGACCTCACAGGACAGCTTTCTGTCCAAAAACCACCTAGGAGAATGTTTTAATTGCAGATTGAACTGGGAAATTTAAAACTGTCCAGTGCTGTGCTAATGCAAGTTTAACAACTGGTTCTTGAGTTCACAAGAAATGAACTTGTGCCATACGGTAATTTCCACAGTATAAATACTCCCACAATAGCTGATTTCAAGTCACCAAACAGAAAATCAACCAACTCAAAATTTTTGGCAATGTATCATTTGGTTTTCACATGGCTACAACACACTGCCAGAAGGTTTCTAGTAAAATTCCTTAGTAACTTTTAGGAGGTTTAAGCCAAACCAATTCATTCCAGAGCTATACTTCTCAAACTTTAATGTAAATTCAAATCACCTGGAGGTCTTATTAAAATGTAGGCTCTGATTTGGTAGGTTTGGAATAGGGCCTGATAGTCTGACTTTTTTTTTGAGACAGTCTTACTCTGTCACCCTGGGTAGAATGCCATGGCGTCATCACAGCTCACAGCAACCTCAAACTCCTGGGTTCAAGCTATCCTCCTACCTCAGTATCCCAAGTAGCTGGGACTATAGGCATGTGCTACCACGCTCTCTTGGCTAATTTTTTCTATTTTTAGTAGAGACGGTGGTGGAGAGGGTCTCACTTTTGCTCAGCTGGTCTGGAACTCCTGATCTCAAACCATCCACCTGCCTTGGCCCCCGAGAGTGCCAGGATTGCAGGCCAGGATTACAACCTGAGATTCTGATCTCTAACAGACTCACTAGTAATGTTGATGTTGCTAGTCCATGGACCACACTTTGAATAGCAAGCTCCTAGAACATATTCAAGAACAAAACCTACATTTGTATCATTAGTTACAAACCAGAACCTTTGAATAAGCTCCTTTTTCTAATACAGAGAGTAAGCTTGAGTAGATTTCCAAGTTTCTGGGTATAAACTCCATGGCCTCCACTTTCAGTGGACATACTAAAAATATCAGTAACTTCCTGCCCACCCACATCTGATCAGGTGAAACGTCCCCTCTCACGTAAATAAAATTCCTAGCCCCAATTCTTTGGATCAGTGGAAGCCATATGACCCAAAGAAAGTCCATCCACACTGTGGCCAGTTATTCATCTTAAAAAGCCAGATCAATCATTCCTTTTGCAACACTAAAACTGGGGAAATGAACAGTGAAACGTTTATGGGGGAGAATTCAAGCTCTAAGGTCACAGAGTAGATTTGAGGCTAGAGAAGCCTTGAAAGGCAAGCTGAAACTATCAGGGAACAGAAATGATGAGTGAATAAAATCACATGAAGCCAGTCGTTTGCAACAGAATGGAGGGAGGATGCTGAGAACAGAGAGAACACTGAGCGGAGGACAGAAATGCTGCCTCAGGTCCAATGGGCCACTGGTGTCACCAGGCGCCTTCATCATGGAATCTCATAGTTGAAAAGCCTCTGGGGGTCTTCCACCTGTCTACCTCTCTGTTCCTGCTTACATTCTGGTGAGGAAGACTTTAATATTCTATAAGGCAGTTCATTCCATTTTGGGACATAGTAGCTACATTTGAAAAGTAAAAGAAAGTCAGGCATTGTGGTGGGTTCCTGTAGTCCCAGCTACTTGGGATACTGAGGCAAAAGGATTGTTTGAGCCTAAGAGTTTGAGGTTGCTGTGAGCTGTGATGCCATAGCACTCTACCAAGGGCAACAAAGTAAGACTCTGTCTCAGAAAATACAAATAAAATAAAAAGTGAAAAGAACGAATTAAAATTAACTATAATAATAATTCATTTAACTTAACATAGCCAATATTATCATTCAATATGTAATCAATATAAAAAATGATTTAGCGAGTCAGATGCAGTGGCGTGAGCCTACACACCCCTCTACTTGGAAGGCTGTGGCAGGAGCATCGCTTGAGCTCTGGAGTTCAAGACCAGCCTGAGCAATAGAGCAAGACTTTGTCTTTAAAAACAAAAACAATGGAAACATGAAAAAATTACTTAGATAATTTAGTGTTTTTTAATATTAAGTATTAAAAATCTGTTGTGTATTTTACACCTGGAGCACATCACAACTATACCTAACTACATTTCAGATGCTCAGTAGCCACATATGGCTACCACAGTGGATGGGGCAATTTTAGAATAGTTACAATAGCTAATGCTTATTGAATACTTATTGTGTCCCGACACTTTTATAAGACTTTTACATATTTTAACTCTTTATGTCTTCATACCAACTCTTTACAATAGATGCTATACTTACCCTCATCTTACAGCTGAAGGAACAGAGTCACTGAGAAGGAAAGTAACTCACCCAGTTAGTCAGTAGTGGAGTTGGGATCTGAACCCAGGACCCCTGGCTGCCGTGTCTATGTTCCTAATCACTGTTACACATGCATCAAACACATATGTTATGCTGAGCACTTTGCCTGTAGTGTTATGCTTAATTCCTATTTCATATATTTAGAAACTGAGATCAAAAGAAATTAGTGACCTGCCCAAGTTCATAGCTCGTGTTAAATCTGACATCAGACCCAGTGCATCTGACCACTGCATCCTCTCCTGCTTCAATGCTACTCTGAAACTTTGGTGTTTATACATATATATACTCATGACTCAATATTTCTGATGCTGATGTTTTAAATTAGAGACTGGCTAGATAACATCAGAGTGTGTGGGAGAAAATAAATACTGTGTAACTACACATACACTATTTTTTGATCTTCAAAGCCATGCATATAAATCACAAACACCAACAAAACTAATGAGAGTTAATTTCTTATCTCTGCGCATGAGAAGGTGAAACTTGTTTGAAATATTTATCTAAACTGTGCAAATATGCCTTTTTAAAATTTTAGGGAAAACTAGTGAGATCAACAAAGCTGTCCTTGGGAGAATATCTCAGCTCAGAAGAGGGGCAGTGAGCAGTGGAAAGAGTGTGACACTCCCCCTCTCTCTTGTGCTATGTGGCCTTGTTGTTCTGTAGGCTTAGAAATGAGTTTGTGATTTTGTCGTTACTTTCCTTTCAGGTCCTGTCTTTCTTTTAGATTAGGTCCCACTGAGTCTGTGTTCCAGCTTTGGGCACTTATCTAATAAGCTCTTTATCTATCTCTAGTCTTCCCCCTTTTTTTTTTTTTGAGACAGAGTCTTACTCTATCACCCTGGGTAGGGTTGCCACAGCAACCTCCAAATCTTGGGCTTAAGTGATTCTCCTGCCTCAGCCTCCCAAGTAGCTGGGACTACAGGTGCCCACCACAACGCCTGGCTATTTTTGTTGTTGTTGTTGTTGTTATTGTTATCATTGTTTAGCAGCCCTGGTGCATGTGGCCAGCACCCTAACCACTGAGCAAGGCACCGAGTCTAGTCATTTCTTTTTCACAGCTTCAGGAAATGAGCACATGGTTTTTAGGGAAACTTGGGGATTCTTAGTCATTTTTATCTGGAAAATACTGAGTTCAAGCACTCTAGTGTTCACTCGTGGACCAGGCCTTTACATCTTGGTCTAAACTACTGTATTCCGTCTGCAGATTTTTCTGTTATTACTACTGGATTAGCATTTTTCTTCCCCCAGTTATGAAGTGGTAGGTAGAGAGTAGTGGTGATGCTGGAGGGAATGGATTAGGAATAGGGGCAGGAGAGTATGGAGGAGAAGGGAGGGGAAAGAGTAGAGGGTCCAGGAAGCCAAGGTTCTGGTCAGGCTTCCCTAATGTTGTCAGCCCCAGCGACGATGTTCCTGCTCAGTGCCTCAGTTTTTCCATCTGAAAATGGGGATGACAATATGTTTGTGGCCTGTGATTCTCCACTGCAGTTCCTCAGCTTCAGTGACATCTTAATAATTTATTCCAAACAACTATGAGTAATTGTTAAGGGTTAATGTGTAATAGATAAATAAAAGATGCTTTGCTGACTCCCCTAGGAGAAATGACAGTGTTTTCTATGCCCCAGCCAAAAACAAACAAACAAACAAACAAAAACCAACAACAACAAAATCAAACAGATCAAAGGACTACACTGGAATCTAAGCAAAGAAAGAAAAGTAATTAGCATCCTAAGCCATCAGGAAAAATGGATGGTATTTAGAAAAATAATCCCAGATTTCTTTAAAGGTCAAAGGAAAATAATGATGATTGGTCACGGGGGTATGAGTAGAAGAATCACCAAATAAAAACCCTTTGAACTGTAATAATCTAGGCTGTAAGATATGTACTGGTAACTTATCTTTCCTTACTTTGTACTGTCATACATGGTATACAAGGGTATTTTCACAAAAATGCGAGAATACACTGCCCTCCTGAACTCAGCCTGGACATTAAACTGCAGAGGGTCAAGGAGAGCAGATGCGCTGGTTCTGAAGGCCCTGGTGTGGGAAGAGGCCAGACACCTTCTGTGGCTGACAGTGAGGGTGGGGACTTTTTGCACTGTGACCACATCTCACCACCTATACAGCACACAAAAGAATTCAGGAAGTAGCAGCTGTTTAATAGGAAGGCTGAGCTGAAAGCACACTACGTACCCCCTGAGATTCAGATCCACGTTGGACATGAAGAGAACGTCCTGACATCCTCAAGGAGTCTCTGCATAGCTCTGAGGAGCTGTTCATCCTGGGGAAAGTGAGAACGCGTGAAGGGCACAGGACTGGTTGTGAAAAGGAAGCAGTGCTGAGTGTGTTGCTCAAGAGCCCTACTCTCCCCTTCCTGGTTGGGTGTTAGAACCTGGCCAGGGGAGGCAGTAAAAAATACATAGAAGATACATGTCACTGAAACTGTGTGCTCAGGGTTTCTTGTTTGCAGGAACTGGGTAACAAAAAGGATCAGAGAGAAACTCCTCGAACATGGCACGTACACTTAGGACAGTGACAGCTTCAGTGGCTTCAGCAGCCTTCCTACAGAAAGAAGGTGACAAAAAGCAGAAGAGGAGGGCGATGCCTGTGGCTCAGCAGGGAGAGCGCCAGCCCCATATACCGAGGGTGGCGGGTTTGAACCCTGCCCCCCGCCAGCTAAAACAGCAGTGACAACTACAGCAAAAAATAGCTGGGCGTTTTGGTGGGCGCCTGTAGTCCCAGCTACTTGGGAGGCTGAGGCAAGAGAACTGCCTATGCCCAAGAGTTGGAGGTTGCTGTGAGCTGTGATGCCACAGCACTCTACCAAGGGTGATAAAGTGAGATTCTGACTCAAAAAGAAAAAACAAAAAGCAGAAGAGGACAAAAAGGGTTTGTGCCACACAGTAGCAAATGTGTTTGGGAACACTCAATGAGACATTCCCTTAGTACAGCCGTCAAGATCAAGGGAGCCTTAGAAGCTGAGGTATAGAGCCAGTGACATTTGGTGCAGTTCCAAAGGCAGAGAATTACAGCGATCTGTGTTGACTTGCTCTCTGGCCACACCAGAAGAGCCATCTGAGAGTAATAAAAGTATGATTATGTTTGCTGAGGAGTTTTTGTTTGTTTGCTTTGGAAACAGAGTCTCAGTCTGTGTCCTGGTTAGAGTGCAGTGGTATCACCATAGCTCACAGCAACCTCAAACTCCTAGGCTTAAGTGATCCTCCCACCCCAGCCTTCCAAGTAGCTCGGACTACATTCATGCAACACCATTCCTGTCCAATTTGTTCTATTTTTAGTAGAGATGGGGTCTCTCTTGTTATTCAGGCTGGTCTCAAACTCCTGATCTCAAGTGATCCTCCTGCCCCCTCCTCCTCCCAGAGTGCTAGAATTACAGGAGTGAGCCACAATGCCCAGACTAATTATGTTTTAAAAAAAAATTTTTTTTAAGTGAGACTCTGTCTCAAAAAAAAAGAAAAAAGTCAGAAGAGTGAGAACCAAAAAGAGGCCCTGATTATGTTTTTTTTATAATGATGTTGCCTGATTATGAAGTTTGATAGGTCTTGGTCAATACTTAATTTTCCTGAATTTGCTTTGACTAGAATTAGCAAGATTTTTTCCTTGTACTTTTTAAATAAAATATCTAATTCCAGGTTATGAATTAAAATGTGACAGACTGTACCCTATATCTTAACTTACTATTAATTGAATTAATGTAAAATCCTTGTCTACTTTGATAAATCATATCAGGTTACCCATTACCATTTACCTTCTCCCTTCCTCCATGAGAATCAAACATCTTTCACAGGCTACAAAAAGGCATTATCAGGATTCACTGCAACATCGAAATAAATTATATTCACCGAGTAACTCTCCTTTGTCTTTTATGCTGCTCTTTCAAATAATGTAATAGGTTAGAAAGTGCCTATTTTTTATAGGACTTATGTCCTTATCATGTTACCATAAATTCACCTGCTTTATATCTTTACTCAATTTTTCCTAACAGATTTTTTCTTTCTTGCTATAATTGGGTAAATTACTGGCCATTTCTTTATTTTAAAAGACAATATACTGGTTAGACTCCTTTTGCCACCAACCACACCCCCTCTTCACCTTGGTCCAGCCTGCTGAGTACCAAGGGAGGCCGACCCTTCTATACTTGTCTGGCTTCTCCTTGGTTTTGGCCTTGGGAAGTACCAGCATGAATTAGAGTGCAGGAAGAAAGAGAAGCCCGGGTACTGCCCTGCACCCCTGCCTGGCTGTAACCCTGGAGGTGGCTGCATTTCTTAATGGCCACTGCTTCTGCCAAGCAGTCGCTCTTTCAAAGCTTCAGTTCTCACCTGGTTTCAGTGACATTGTGCCTACCTATGAGATATTCCCTCGGTGTGTTTATAGCTCCCACGCTTGCTACTTCACATTTATTTCAACATCCTTTGTTGTGCCCCTAACCCTGCCACAACTCTGTAAATAGTCCTCCTTTTAAACTCTTCTCATCTAAATTATTGGGAGTTTTCCACCTGCTTCCTGCTGGGGCTCTGGCCAATACAGATACCTAGTCAATGTATTGCTGATTCTGACTTTAACTGAAGGGGTGGGATGAATAAAGAGAATTATTTATGTTGGTAAAAAAAATTAACACTATGCTAACAACAGTTTCCACAGATCAAAGGAAAAACAGGCAGGAGGTCAAACCGTTCTCAGCAGGTCCTCTTAAGGTTAACTCTAGTGCTTGAATTTGTGCTGACATCTGTCTTACAGCAAGAACACCAGCTCCCCACTTCACTGTGCAATGCTACCCCGTCTTTGCTAAAACCCTTTCCCCCACATATGGCCTTCTCCCATGATTTACACCCCTTCCAATACAATACATATCCGATATTTAGAGTAATTTAGTCAAAAATAATGCCTTGAAAACTCTTAACAAGTCAGTTCTTTACATTCACGAGCACTCTCCAAGACCCAGAGAACAATCACAGAGGATACAGACACTATACTCCCTCCTCCTTAAACTGTGCGTTAGTGTGAGTTGCAAAAAATGCCTCTTTCTTATTTCAGTTGTCTAACAGATAGCTATCAGATCTCTCTCTCTCCCACTCTCCCTCTCTCTCACACACACATACACACGCACATGTCCTAAGGAAAAATATAAATTCTCAGTGTATTTTGTTGTTTGTTTGTTTGTTGTTGGCCAGGGCTGGGTGTATTTTGTTACTATGTTACCTACATAATATTTGATGAAACTGACAACTAATTAGCATAAAAATATTTTCTGCCTTCCTTTGAAAATTATCAGAGGATGCTGCGCATGGTGGTTCAAGCCTGTAATCCCAGCCCTCTGGGAGGCAGAGGAGGGAAGACTGCTTAAGCTCAGAAGTTCAAGACCAGCCTGAGCAAGGTTCTGTCTCTATTGAAACGAGAAGAAGGCAAGAGGATTGCTTGAGCCCAGGAGTTTGAGGTTGGTGTGAACTATGATGATGCCATGGCACTCTACCCAGGTCAACAGAGTGAAACTATGTCTCAAAAAAATTAAATTAGATTAGATTACATTAAAATAAATGAATGAATAAATAGAAAAATTAACCAGGCATGGTGGTGGATGCCTCTTGTCACAGCTACTTAGGAGGCTGAGGCAGAGGCAGGAAGATTGCTTGAGACTAGGAGTTTGAGGTTGCTATAAGCTATGCTAACACCATGGCACTCCAGCCTCACTCCAATAGAGACTCTGCCTCAAAAAAAAAAAAAAAGGCTGCCACATACACCAGGGCTGGTGGGTTTGAACCTAGCCTGGGCGGCTCGGCGTCTGTGGCTCAAGCGGCTAAGACGCCAGCCACATACACCTAAGGTGGCGGGTTTGACCCCAGCCTGGGCCAGCCAAACAACAATGATGGCTGCAACCAAAAAAATGGCCAGGCATTGTGGTGGGCGCCTGTGGTCCCAGCTACTTGGGAGGCTGAGGCAGGAGACTCGCTTGAGCCCAGAAGTTGGAGGTTGCTGTGAGCGTGATGCCATGGCACTGTACCCAGGGGGATAGCTTGAGGCTCCATCTCAAAAAAAAAAAAAAGAACCTAGCCTGGGACTACCAAACAACAGTGACAACTACAACAACAGCAACAAAAATAGCCAGGCACTGTGGTAAGTGCCTGTAGTCCCAGCTACTAGGGAGGCTGAGGCAAAAGAATGGCTTAAGCCGAAGAGTTTGAGGTTGCTATGAGTTGTGACGCCACAGCACTCTACCAAGGGTGACATACTGAGACTCTGTCTCAAAAAAATAACGAATAAATAAATAAAAATTAAAAAAATAACCAGAAGGCCAAGGCATAGTGGGCCTCCATCTCTACATGTCACTGATCCATTGGAACCAAGTGGACATCACAGTTGCTAGATGGGACCTCGACTCCCCATGCACCCAAAACTCATGGCACTATATTGTCTCTCTAGGCTCCTTGCTCATGCACAGTATCTGCCTAGGTGCTGCAGACACCTGAGTTTCCAATCTCTCATGTCACGCCTTCGAAAATTGTGTTGCCCAGCTATTTTTTGGTTGTAGTTGTCATTATTGTTTGGCAGGCTCAGGTCAGATTCGAACCCGCCAGCTCCAGTGTATGTGGCCGGTGCCCTAGCCGCTGAGCTACAGGCACCAAGCCAACCTGAGCTAAATTATTTTTTTCTTTTTTGTTCCCATCTGAGTTAGCTATAGGTTTCTCCCATAACATTGTGAGTTTTTGTGAGCAAAATTCTCTTATTTCTCTTGTTACATCTTACACGATGTCTTCTGAATAGTAAACATTTGACAAATGCTTATTGATTTCAGTGACGGTATAGTGTGGTAGTTGAGAGATTATAGATGGCTGTCTAGACATTGTGTTTAAATGCTACCTCTGCTACTTACCAGCTATGTGACTTTGCCAAATTAAAAAAAAAATCTTCTATACTTTCTATGCCTCAATCTCCTTATCTATAAAGTGGACATAATGTAATAGTACTCACCTCCATGAGTTGTCATAGAATAAAGTGAAGATATGTGTGAAGTGCCTAGAACAGTTCTGGGCCTGTAGTAAGGACCACATGAGAATTGGTTTCAAAGTCCTATTTCTGCTTTTTGTCGCCTGTTTTATGTGTCTTCATTTCCTTTTCAGGTTCTTTGTTCTTCCTTTACTCCCTAAGTGATCATCACATAAATCATCTTTAGACATCTTTTGACTTTAGATTAACTTATTTTATTGATAATCAGACAATTTTAGGCAACTGTGGTTGCCTAAGCAATTTGTTTAAACAATTGTTTAAAAGGATTAGTCTCAAGGGCTGGGTGCCCATGGCTCATGCCTATAATCCCAGCACTCTGGAAGTCCAGAGATGGGCAGCTTGCTGAGCTCAGAAATCTGAGACCAACCTGAGCTAGAGCAAGACCCCCATCCCTAAAAATAGCTGGGCACCTGTAGTTCCAGGGAAGCTGAGGCAAAAGAAATGCTTTAAGCACAACAGTTTGAGGTTGCTGTGAGCTAAGACGCTGTGGCACTGTATCCAGGGCGATAACTGTCTCAAAAAAAAAAAAAAAAAAGGACTAGTCTCAAATGAAAGCCTTATTGAGGATATTGAGGTGGATAAAAGTTCTCTGTGCCAGAGAGCTGCAGGTCAAGAAAGCTGGAAGCACTAGTTAAACATGTAGTTGTAGGTCCCACTCCCAGAATTTCTAATTCAGAGGTTTGGGGTGTGATCAGAGAATGTCTAGTTCTAACAAGTTCCCGGGTGACACTGATGCTGCCTGTAGGGAACCACACTTAGAGAACCACTGCTCTAGGGGAATCACACACTAACTGAAAAGAAAGTTGGTATTTGGGAGGCCTGCAGAGCTGAGTTTGTAACGGAAGGAATTTGTAAAGGAAGGCCAAGGGGGAAGGGGATTCTGGGTGAAGTTTAGCTTTTCCAAAGGCAGAGACTGGGAAGGCAGTGATTTAGGATGTTGGGAGACTAAAGATGACTCCTGGGAGACCCGAAAGGAAAAGCAACCGTTGCCTGCCAGGCTAAGGAGTTTGCCTCACTATAGTCCTTGGGGATTGAAGGATTTTAATCAAGACAAAGGGAAAACCATAATAATTTTACCACAGTGCTCCTTTGACACCCATAAAAGTTAGTGATACTCGCTGCATTCTTTAAAAAAATGAGAAAACTGGAACTTAAAAAGTGCAACAATTCTATAAGCAATTATTTCTAAGTGATCTATTCCCCGACCAAAGTCTGAAGTGGGCTGAATCTTTGGTGCAAAGGGACTTTTATTAGATATTTTATATTAGAAACTCAAGCCAAATTTACTTAATACCATAAAAATATTTAAAAGTTTTTAAATGTGTCCTTCTTTTCTTGTTGTAACTACCTGGGAAGGAAATATAGTTGATTTCCTAGGCAGATTTTGACACTTAAAAAATACATAAGCCCAAAGGGTAGGAATTTTCATTACTTAGGTTTACTTATAGTAAATCAAATGGCTGTTGTGTGTATGTTATACAGCAGAATTTGTTCCATAATAAGAAACAAAAGAACATTGTAAATGGATATTAAATAATACTTCAAATATATTTAGATTTTAGAAGATAATTAAAGCCAGCACATTAATAATGTACAATAATAATCTGAGACATAAGTTGATAAATACTTCAGCACAAAAAGATAAAGTTAAGAATAAGACTTTGAATAACTAAGAATAAAAACAAATAATAATAATTTAAAGAACATTCATGTTCTTTTTTTTTTTTATTGAATGGTAACTATGTACATTAATGCACTTCTGGGGTACAGTGTGGGGTTTTCACATGCAATCCGAACTACTTCCATCAAACAGAACATTCATGTTCTAATAGAACTGTGAAACAAGAGGGATTTGTGTCTATTAGTCAAAAGCTAATTAGTAATTCAACAATGACGCCAGCCAACCACCTGTGTTGCATGCTTAGCCTGGAGAGGCACCAGGTGTAACCAACTAAAAGTGTGTCTTAAGAGTGGCATTCCACGAAACTTGTAGTTTCCAGAACAGTTTGTAACTACAGCTGGGGACATCTAACGCACATGAACACCAGGTGGAAAGGAAAATGCTCTTCGTAACACAAGAGGTAAATACCCCAAACCAAAACCAGTTAATGACAATCCATGTGAACATCAAGTGAACTGGCATGGAGGGGACAAATCACTTTTGCATACAAAAGTTTCCCCTTAAAGCAAGTAGCTTAATTCTAAAAATCTAGAGAAGACTTGATTAAAAAAAATAAGGAAAAGAGATTTAGTATAATAAATGCTGACCAATTGCCGAAAACTTAATTTTCTCTTTCTTCAAATTATATCTATCAACATAAACTTTTTCAAGTAAGAACTCTTTTATCTATTTAAAAATGCAAAATTCAATAAAATATAGTCAAGAAATACCAGTATTTCCAATCCATTTTAACTTTGTTCCCAGTCCCTGTCTCTGTCTTTCTCTCAGTCTCTCAATCTCTCTTTTTCCGCTATGTGTCTCTTTTTCCAGGCACAGAATGGGGGGAAATGACCTTTTGCCCCTGGAGAATAAATGTGAGTTTGTTCATTGAAAGACTTTGAAGAATTGTTCATGATAATCGTGAAATTTATTATAGCAGGTTCTCAGCTATACCTGTTGTAAGCAGACATTCGTTATCGGCCTTAGTCTTTCATCTTTCCTGCCAAGCACTTACTAGAACAACTGACCCACTTATTTACCACGACAGAAAAAAAGCATTGCAGTTCTACCTCTTTGTTCTGGGGAGACGACAGGGCTCAGGAGACCAAATGGCAGTCTGGGGAGACCGGGTTGATGAACACGGAACCTGTCTTTGCCACTCCTTGCTCTTGGGATTTAAGCAAAGCATTTAATCATCCATTCATTCAATCTTTCTCTTTGAACTCAAATAATAGCACCACAGGAGTAGTTGTGTGAGGAATTAAATAATATGAAAGGACTTTGTTAACACAAAATGGCTTATTTAATAATTTCTTTAGAAACTGAGACTCATATGCAACTTATTTGTTTAAGCAGATTTTTTATCATATAAACTTATCCTTGAACATAAGTAGGGAATTCTGTAAGATAACTTTTAATGATATTATAAAATCTTTTAGGTTAATAGGCCAAAAAACCTATTTCAGAGGCAAACTGGTATCCTTCTCTCTTATGAGTTATTGTGGCTTCAAAATAGAAGGAGATTAAGATTTATTCAATGCATTAATTCAATAAACATTTATTGAACATCTGCCATATTTCATAAATATAGTCTATTCCTTCAAAAAAATTAGGCACTCAAAAATCTCTGGATACAATATTGTAGTGAAATACTTATAAAAGGAGAGAAGCAAATGAAAAGAATTTTCTTCCAAAGACCTATAAATTTAAGCCATATTGGCAAAATTTACTTTATTTATTTATTTATTTGAGACAGAGCCTCAAGCTGTCCCCCTAGGTAGAGTGCTCTGGCATCACAGGTCACAGCAACCTCCAACTCCTGGGCTCAAGCAAGTCTCTTGCCTCAGCCTCCCAAGTAGCTGGGTCCACAGGCGCCCACCACAACGCCCGGCTATGTTTTGGTTGCAGCCGTCATTGTTGTTTGGCGGGCCCGAGGCTGGATTCGAACCTGCCACCTTAGGTGTATGTGGCTGGCGCCTTAGCCACTTGAGCCACAGGCGCCGAGCCGCAAAATTTACTTTAGAATGGAGACAATAATTCTTTATGTTCAGTCTGAGAATCACTCCCATTGCCTGAACTATTTGGATAACAAGCCTATGTTCAGTTTGGGATTTTTAATACAGTCCATTAAAATTCTTTTTTATGACAAAAGTAGTACAAATAATTGCAAAGGATGTAAAGTAAAAATGGAAGTCTCCCCGGTAATCCCACTTCCCAGAAGTAATTACAGTAAGCCTGGTTATTTGTTCACACTTTTTTTTTTCCCTCTGTGTACTAAATCTTAATAGGTGATATGAGAAGGTAGCAATTTCCAAAATATTGGCAAATTTGACAGTCGAACCTCTTCTATAACTGACACAAGCCTAAGAATCTTAAATTACCCAAAGATTGCCCAGAGTGTAGGCCTCTCACTCCCGGTCAGCAATCTGCTGTGCTTCCTCGCCACACGTGTGGACAAGCAGCAGGGTACAGACGAGATCTCTTCATTCTCTTTCTAGTCCTTTTGTGTTCTTAAGAGTTGAAAACTTCAAAACAACCTCATCATCAAAGTTTTGTCACCACTCTACATAGGGCTTCTTATCAATCATCCTGTTAATAATTCCCAGACTCAGGCTAAATGGCACCACATGTTGGATATTTCCAGAAAAAAGGCCTTTAACATGCTCCTTTCCCAGCCAGTTCTCTCACTCTATTGATGCAAGAAAGAGTCTCATAATTCCGGCCAAACATGCATGTAAAAAGAAAAGTTGATATTTGTTCCTTCAGTGATCATTTTTGGACACTTGCTTCATCTCAATGAATATTTAAGAATAAATGCCTTGAGAGGACATGAAGGTCAAACTTCTCATTCCGCAGATAAGAAAATTGAAGTCCAAGAGATGAAGAGACTTTTCCCCCAAATCATATAGCTGGCTAGTTCAATAGCATTAACTCAGGACCTAGGTCTGTATCCAGGTTAGGGCACTGTAGTAGGGGACGGGGGCTTCTAGCAAGTGCAAGCAAACCAAGGACATAAAACAAAATTTGAAAAAAATAAAAAAGACATTTAAAAGTAAATATATAGGCTTGGCACCTGTAGTTCAGTGGTTAGGGCACTGGCCACACAGACAGGGGCTGGTGGGTTTGAACCTAGCCTGGCCCTGATAAACAACACTGACAACAATAACAACAACAACAACAACAAAAAGTAGCATTTTGGCAGGGGTCTGTAGTCCCAGCTACTTGGGAGGCTGAGGCAAGAGAATTTCTTAAGCCCAAGAGTTTGAGGTTGCTGGGAGGTGTGATACCACGGCACTCTACCAAGGGCAACATAATGAGATTCTAATAAATAAATAAATGAATGAATGAATAAATAAAATATTGCTTAATTCAGTGCTTAATCATCCCTTATAGCTTCAAAGAAATTACTACTAAGAACAGGAAAAGAGAGCCATGCACAAGATACATCAAAGGCAAGATTAACAATTCAGTCTTATTTCAGAGTAAAATACTCTACATCCCTCATGCAAACTGCTCATGTTTTAGATCAAAAGCCTTTCCAACAGCCAGAACAAAACCCAGTGCATGGAGCCTGATGCACTTACTAAGCACCTTGCATCAGGAAATATTATGTGAGAAGATGCTAACATATTTCTGTTCAAAATGCTCTATTTTATATATAGTAGAACCTCTCTGTAAGTCGACCACCCAAGGGACTGTAACAAACTGGTCAATGTATGGAAATGGTCAACATAAGGAACTGTACTGATACATACTTGTGGTCTATGAACATTAGGTCAAGTTAAGGAGGTGATCAATACAGGGAGGTGGTCACTGTGGAGGGTCTACCGTATTTATCTTAAAAATGTTGTGAACAGAAATTTTCCTGTTTGTTGGAGTGTGGTCTTATGTGAAGGGCATGGGAAAGAAAGGGTTGTTAAAAATATTTTTACTGGCAGCGCCTGTGGCTCAATGGGTAGGGAGCCAGCCCCATATACAGAGGGTGGTAGGTTCAAACCTGGCCCCGGACAGCTAAAACAGCAGTGGCAACTGCAACAAAAAATAGTCAGGCATTGTGGAGGGTGCCTGTAGTTGCAGCTACTTGGGAGGCCGAGGCAAGAGAATCACTGAAGCCCAAAAGTTGGAGGTTGCTGTGAGCTCTGACACTACAGCACTCTACCAAGGACAACAAAGTGAAACTCTGTCTGAAAAAAAAAAAAAGTTTTACCACCAGGTGCAGTGGCTCATTCCTGTAATCCTAGCACTTCGGAGATTAGGGTGGAAGGAATGCTTGAAGCCAGGAATTTGAGACCAGTCTGAGCAACAAAGCAGGAGCCTGACTCTACAAAATATAAAAAAAATCTGAGGAATGATGGCATGAGCCTGTGGTCCCAGCTACTCAGCAGGCTGAGGCAGGAGGATCACTTGAATCCAGGAATTTGAGGTTGCTGTGAGCTCTGATGATGCCACTTCACTCTGGCCTGGGTGACGGACTGAGATGTTGTCTCAGAAAAAAAATTTTTTTGTTTACTGTTGGCTGATAGGTAGTTTGCTGATCAGTATGGCAAGTAGCTGAGGGCATTATGAGACTTAGTCTCATGTAACTTAGACATATATGAGACTAATAAAGACTTGTATATAATGAATTATAAAGTCTTTAATTTTTACTTTGTTTTTAGTTTGGCATTTTCATCTAATTCTATTAGAAAACTCTATGATGATTTATATTTATTTAACTAGACTTCAAGAAATTGTCAAGCTGCTTTGTTGTCATATTGAAATAAACATCTTATTTCACAAAACTTCATTTGAATGAACAGATTATTGCTATATTCATTTAGTAATAGCCTATAACTCTCCAATAGTTTTTGATATTTGCTGTTAAGTCATTGGCACCGACCATTGGTAAGTCCTCACTCTAATACAGTCTTTGAAGTAGAGCTTAGTAAAGAGTTCTCTTTTGACACTATGCAACTATTTGGATGTACAGATACCAATTCCTGGGTTTCTCTAACCCCTGTGCTCTAAGAAGCACTGTCTGCATTAGTAGTTGCTAAGATTTGGATTCTGTATGGTGAAAAGTTTAGTCCAATTGGATAACCATAAAAATAATCTATACTAATTTTCTATACAAGAGTATTTCTACAACAGAATTCATGGTTCAGAATCTATTTCCTTTTCTTTCTTTCTTTCTTTTTTTTTTTTTTTTAAGAGATGAGATTTTGCTATATTGCTTAGGTTGGTTGCCACCTTTTGGCCTCAAGGGAGCCTCCCACTGTACCTTCCTGAGTAGCTAGGACTACAGGCTTCAGCCACTCTGTCCAATCAGAAATTGTACGTAAGTAAAAGTACATTTAAGTAAGGAGAGAGAATTATTTGAGGTCAAGAATTTGAAACCAGCATGAGCAACACAGTAAGAGCCCCTGTCTCTACAAAATATAGAAAAATTAACCAGCCATAGTGGTGCATGCCTATAGTCCCAGCTGCTTGGGAGGCTGAGGCAGGAGGATCACTTGAGCCCAGGAGTTTGAGGTATTGATGAGCTATGATGATGCCACCGTATGCTAGCCCAGATGACAGAGTGAGACCTGCTCTCGAAAGAAAAAAGTAAATACAAATGGCATGATAAAATAACGAAGGAACAGAAAGAGCACGTCCTGAAGGTAAGAGCGCTTGGACTGGAGATCTAGATCTGCCAATCGGGTCTTATTTGGAGACCTGACTGGCATCTGTTTTAGCTGGTAAAATGACAGCTCTGATACGACTCTAATTTCTTCATGATGTTTTTGTGAAGATCAAATGAGCTGATTGCACATCAATATGTTTTATAAGGTATAAAGTAAGTCCTATACCAGTGGTCCTCAACCTTCCTAATGCCATGACCCTTTAATACAGTTCCTCATATTGTGGTAACCCCAACCATAAAATTATTTTCATTGCTGTATTAAAGGGTCACAGCCTTAGAAAGGTTGAGAACCACTGTCCTATACACAATCATAAATATAGTAAGAAAATATTTATTTGAAAATTCAGATTTAACATTTCATCTATTATTTTTCACAACTGGAAAGGTTTATATGGCATTGTACTTTTTTTGGCCTTCATTCATTTTACTGGATCTTTGCTACACAGCTTAGATTTGGGGTAACTATACTTATTGTCTCATTTGGTTTTAATGAAACAATATTGTTTATGTTACATACAGGACGATGTGCATATGCCCGCCCTTAAGAGTTTAACAAGCTTCTGTAGTACATTATGTGTTGAAGGAAAAAAAAACCCACAACACATTAGGCACAGACTTTCCACTTTGGTAATGAAAGATTTTTAAATGTGTTGTGGGGGAAAATCTAGAGAGAGTTATTCAACCAAAAGTCAAAAACAGCCAACTCGAAGTATAGAAAAACTTGAAAGAAGATGAAAAGAAACCAAACTTGAAAGATAATCAAAGAAGAGCCTTCAGGGAAGTCTCTTCTCCAGTCAAGAAGGATGTACTTGAAGCTTATTTAAAAGAGAGGAAAGAGCTATTAGAGTAATAAGAATAGCTGATATGAAAGAACCTAAGAATAGTGTCTGGCAAGAAAGATGAGGCACAGAAGCTTGAGTGTTCCTAAGGGAGAGAGAAATGGAAATGTTTACAAAAAGAGAGACATGTAATAAACTAGGAAACTCCAGACATCCCTGTGGTTCCATATTAAAAAGAGGTTCTTCATGTTCACATCTGTCTCTGTTGCTAGATTGTTAGCTCCTTAAAGGAAGGTGCCACATCTGATTCTCATGTCTCCCACAGCAACTGGCTCAGGTCCTTGCTCACAGAGGGTACTCAGTGGGTATGGACTTGAACATGAATAAACGTTCCATGTCCCGTAGCTCACATGCTGACTATTAAACACAGTGGAAGGAATGGAGCAAGAAAAAATTTCAATAAATATGAATACATACTGACTTATTGTTCATTCTACAAATTCCTAGGGAGCATCAATTGCTGGGAAGGCTCTGAGGATAGAGCTATGAATCATATGTGTTAGGATTCTGTTTTTCTTTACAGAAATAGAACCCAAACCCTCAAGTTTAGCATTAGAAGAAACATTTCCAGATGATCAGGAGATAGTTGGACCACTTGCTCCTGCCTATTTCCCCTGCCCTTAGGGTCTCTAAACTGAATGCCGTTTTGACAGACATACTAGTGCGAGCAGGCTTGCACATCACCCTTTTGGCATTCTGGACTGAGCATGGTAAAGAGACCTCTTTCCTTTTTTTCTTGCAGCACAGCTAAAATAGTTTATTAAAGATTGAGGGATTTTTAAAAAGGGAAATGAATCTAAATAATTGCATGAATTTGGAAAAAGCAGGTTGAAATTATACCTTGCTCTCCAAAGTTTTTTTGGCCAGGGCTGGGTTTGAACACACCACCTCGGCATATGGGGCTACCGCCCTACTCCTTTGAGCCACAGGTGCTGTCCGCTCTCCAAAGTTTATGTGCTACCCTGGAGGGAAAATAAAAAGGACAAGTAGAAAACAAGCACATTATCTGCGTCCTTCCTTCTTGGCTCTCTGTCTGCTACCATACGATGGATCAGGGGAGTCATCTGTACAGTGATTACTTAAGGTATCCTTCTAAGCCTTCTGACTCCTTGGCTTTTGGAGATCAAATTTTCTCTCATATTGATTTTGAGCCCACCCATTGAGTAAAACTTTTCTCTATGAGGACTTTTTCCTTGGTTGTTATCAACAAGAAAGACCTAATCCTTCAAATGAGAGTCTACTCTCTTGTCCAGTGATTTTCAACCAGTGTGCCATCAGAAGATCTTAGATACACTGCAAAAGTTTTTAAAGATCATTAATTAAATTATTTTTGAAAGAAGTTCAAAGCACAGTACGTATATTCTTTTTCTTACTTGGTTTTTTGATCAACATAATTTAAGTGTGCCACAGAAGTTTAATTATAGGTTCAAGTGTGCCATGAGATAAAAAAGGTTGAAAAACACTGCTCTAGTCTGAGGCTTTACTATTACAAACGCTTCAGGATAATTGCATCATAACACAGTAAGATGAACATTCCTCTAAGACAGTGGTTCTCAACCTTCCTAATGCTGCAGCCCTTTAATATAGTTCCTCATGTTGTGGTGACTCTCAACCATAAAATTATTTTCGTTGCTGTATTAAAGGGTCGTGGCATTAGGAAGGTTGAGAACCACTGCTCTGAGAGATATGCACAAACAGAAATACGGTGGGTGGAAAAGTTAGTTCTCTACCACAAAGGCACTCTTCTCTAACTTCCTCTCTTTCCTAATTGAGAAAATGAACTGTGCATATACTCCAATAATAATAATACTTTAAGATTGTTGTTTATGTCTCGCTAGCCCACCAAATTCCATATGCATGTCATACAAAAAGGCAAAGAATCATATTGCATGCACCCAGGTTCAAAATGTGAACACAAAGCAGGCTCAAAGCATTCCGTAAGGGAAGGGGGCCAGGGGGACATAATTCGAACAACATTCTCAAACATCATTTCCCTGAATCTTCACAACAACTCTATGATTTATGAACTATTTGGCCTGTTTTATGGGTGTAGGACAGTCTAAGTGAAGCCTGTAGATGTTTAGCTCACAAATGCTGTTCTGAATTAGACTGAACCCTGCTTCCTGTAGTCATTCCATGGATAGTTACCATGAATTTACTACATATGAGCACTACAATGTTTCATGGAGAAAACAAAGTGGCATATAGTCTGTGTCCTCAAATTACTTCCACTCTAGAAATGGAGAAAAAAACAGTTCACTGATGAAGAGCTCATTCATAGTTACTGGAATAATATTTTTAGATGACTATAGTAGAATTGGAAACCACCATTCAGTAGTTTAAAAAGTGAATGGCTGGTGAGGAAAAAGAGGAACAAGTAACATTATACTCTCTGAACATGTTGGTTCAAGTAAAAATTTCTTAAGCTCCTTTAAAAATTGAATTTGCTCGGTTATGTTGAGTCAGTCATTCAGAGATAGCCTTAGGGAAAGGACATTAATTAGAACCAATTGTAGCAGATCCAACTCTAGCACAGATCTTAACTTTAAAAGGGTGTGGGGGGTAGTTGGGGAACAGCCTCATATGTTTCCAGAAATGAATTGTTCCAGAAGGGAAGACATTGACAAAGAGAAGCTGAATCAGAGAACAAAAAGAGAACAGCTGCTCTAAGAAATAATAAAAATGACACATGGTAATATCGCAGTGGCAAAGCGCAGGGATTTAAACATCACTAAGAGTGGGGTCAGGATTCGGGCTCCCCTGAAGAACATTATTTCAGGTCTTTGAGCCTCAGGCTTCTCATCTGTAAAATGAGGAAAAAACAGTCATACCTTACTTATATGGTGGTTGTAAAGGTTAAATAGACAAGTGTAAATTAAATGTCAGGGCATGGCCAGCTATCAGTTACATTGTTTCTATTTTGATTATTCTGTGAGTGAAAGAGATTGTGTTCTTTAATTTAGTCAACAGTTGGTAACTCACAAGTGCATGAATGGTAGACAACCTTTACAGTACATGCCCTCATTCACGCGGGAGCTTTTTGAGAGTTTGTAGGAAAGGTTTTTGGACATTACAATCGTGGGAGTGGGAGTGGGGAAGTGATATTTGGGATGAGTGGAAAGGCTAGATGTCCTAGAAATTTCAGGAAAGTTCTACACAGAGATGAAAGAAAAATCTGTTTATAATGATCTGAACCTAGAACCAACTCTATTTCACTTATAAATTGTTTTGAGAGTTTTCCCCCATGGTTTTATTATGGATTTTCTGGGAATGTGTCTATTGTGTAAATGAAAGAAAGAATTTGTTTTGCAGTGAATTTTACCAAGAGCAGCTCACCATTTTGGAAGAATCATGTCACTCCTGTGATAAGTCAACACATTTGTGTGTCAGTCTGCTCGGTAACCATGGGATGGGCATTAAAGCCACATATAGGTACAGGCATCTAACTTCTTCACTATGGCTTCTAATACAGTCATGCCTGAGCATTCCATTATAAATCACTTTGCTTTTAATTATCCTATATATATTTTTAATTAAATCATAACTTTGTACATTAATGGATTTATGGAGTTCAGTGTACTGCTTTGATATACAATGTGAAATGCTTACACTGAACACATCCATCAAAATTATACTCATTTCTCAATAGTTTTGAAATGTACCATTGCACCATGCACATTATTAGGTGAGGTTCCCCCAAATAGCCCCTCTCGCCTCCCCTCTCTCTCCTCTTCCCTTCTAGTTATGTTTTGCCATTCATATGAATGTGTAGGTGATTCTATATTGATTTCATAGTACTGAGTAAATTGGAAATATCCTATATATTATAGCAAAGCCATTATATTGCTTTTAAATACATTGTCTATATACATAAGATATATTATCTATGCATTCTAGGTCAGGATAATAAAGAAAACATTACAAAATATTTGCTATTTAAAGGGAATGTTGGATCTGATGAGTTTTGAGAATCATGGTCTAGGACATGGGTGGGGAACCTTTTCATGTTAGAAGGCTGCATTAATTTAGCTCTCATTAAATGAGGCCACATTCAAAAAAGTTCAATTAAATACACTTAAAAATATTCATTATTTTAGAAAAAGGAAAACTATTAAAGTTAACTTACTTTTAATGACTTTGTTGTGACTGCTTTTGTTGGAAAGCATTTGAGTATTTGGTTGCAGCAGGGAGGTCCCCGGTTTCCGTGGATCTTCTAGATAGTTATCAGCCATTTATGACCTTAAGGGCATCTTGATTTGGGTTAGGTAGGCGAAAGTAGATTTGCGGTAATAAGTGGTTGAAAATCAGGAGAGCATTTTTGGGGCATGTTGCTGATGGCATGAGTATTCTACTGTGTTTCCCCATATTTCAGTTGAATCCCTCTTAGCATCAAACAAGAACTTTAAAATGCTATCTACTGAGAGCTTAATCAGTTCTATCTGTATTTCTTTAGGTGCGTTGGTGATACAAACTGGGTCAGGCTGAAATGCTAATTTGAGTGTGATGTCATGATTCTCAATGTCAGTGTAACTCTCATTGTGCTCTCCAATTAATAGGTCAGTAACAGCTGCACATTCTTCCAATGATTTGCATATATCATCCTGCTCATCAATGACCTTTGCTAACTGGGGAAAATGTTCATCTGAAATTTCCTTTTGAAGAGGTGCTTTGAAAAAGGACAGCTTTTAAAAAAATGCTTTTTGCCACATATCATATATAGACTTAGTTTTACCTTACAAAGAAATGGTCATTTTCATTTGACATAGTATCACACAGAAATTCCGCATTCCTATAGAAATATTTTTTCAATAATCCTTACCACCGACTCTGTTCTTCATAAAATTTAAGTGGCTTTTCTTGCAGAGATAAAATTTTGGCTAATACTTGTCCCTGCAATAGCCAACACACTTGGGAGTGACCCAGCAAATCCACACTGAATTCTCCATCACTGAATTGCTTCCCTCTTTCCCTGATGGTAGAAGCTGCTTTGTAAGTTGCTTCAATGGCATTATTTCCAGGTCTCATTACTTGAAAGAATTATCTTTGTTGGGTGGTGCCTGTGGCTCAGGGAGTGGGGCACTGGCCCCATATACAGTAGGGGGGTGGGTTCAAACTCAGCCTGGCCAAATGGCAACAATAAAATAGCCAGGCATTGTGGCGGTCCCAGCTACTCGGGAGGCTGAGGTAAGAGAGTCACCTAAGCCCAAGAGCTGGAGGTTGCTGTGAACCATGATACCACTGCACTCTAACAAGGGCAATAAAGTGAGACTGTCTCAAAAAAAAAGAATTTTGCTTTTGTTTTTCATCTTTAATTTCTGCAATGCAACCTTTCACACCACTCCCTCTAATTTAATGTATTTGTGGTCCTTATGAGTTTTATAATGCTGATGAGCATTGAATTTTTTGACATTGCAGTATCACAAAGCAAGCAAATCATCTTGTCTTCAACAGAAATAAAAAAATGCTACAATTCCCAATCCTCATTAAACATTCTGTTTTCTTCCTTCATTGTTCTCTTGGTCTTTGACATGCAGAATTAAAAAATACTACTGAACTGTACAATTATTCACAAACTCCACCTTAAACAGAAACATAGTGTACCATTATCAAATGCTGATAACAGAGTGGTGTACTTGACCCCCATAAACTCTTGCCAACCAGCCTCATGTAGTAGTGGTGCCAGTTAGGCAAGGAAGTCAGAACCAAAGCATGACTGTAAAGCTGTCAATTTAGCCCTTATGGCTACTAATGCTCTAATTGTGCTGGTCAATCTGGGAGGATTATTTCATTGAAACTTACTTTATTCTTCATATTTTACATACATTTATCATTTTTTTTAAATGGGAGGGTGAAGGGTTTTTTTTTAGAGACCGAGTCTCACTTTATTGCCCTTGGTAGAGTGCTGTGGAGTCACAGCTCACAGCAACCTCCAACTCCTGGGCTTAGGCGATTCTCCTGCCTCAGCCTCCAGAGCAGCTGGGACTACAGGCATCCACCACAACGCCCGGCTATTTTTTGTTGCAGTTTGGCCAGGGCCGAGTTTGAACCTGCTACCCTCGGTATATGGGGCCAGTGCCCTACTCAGTGAGCCACAGGCACTGCCCTATACATTTATTTTAAAAATACAATAAAGATATAAAAGCAGGAATGTACTTACAACAATAAAAGGATTTGTTATGTAACATTTAGAAACATAAAAGCTGCACTTACGGACCAAAAAGGCCACATGTGGTCTTAAGGCTACAGATTACCCATCCCTGTTCCAGGATTATATTTAATGGCAAGGAAATATATTAACAATATGAGATCAAGTGAAAAAAGTAAATTTCAAAGGAATAGCTATAAGGTTTATCTCATTTTTATACAGAAACAAAACCCAGAACTCATACTTCTTTCCTCATAACATTCAGAATCACAGAATGATGATTAGAGTCAGTAACTCAATGAAGAGGCCTCCTGTGTGCACAATAGTTCCCTAGCATTTTGATCATATAATCTGTGTGGTTCATTTCACATTTATGAATGTCAAATAAATAGGGCTCTATGGTTAGTATAACTGAGAAATCACTGTGTTAAACAAAATTTTTGTTGTTGTTTTCATTTTTTTATTTTTTTTAAAGCTGCTTTTCATGGCCACCCAGCAAAGGGTAGCGGAGTAGAGGCAGCGTGTGTGTTAAACAAAGCTAAACATGTTTCTTCAGGTAAAAATTCTTAATTTTCTTGTTAAACTTAAGAGTACTATGAGTTTTCAAGAGAAAGAATGCAGTATCTATAGCATTTCCTGTGTTTATTTTAGCACAGAATCTCCCCTCTCTTCATACCCTGAGAAACTCATGGAAAATAGCATTCTGCATAGCATGTGTTGTGACACACTAATTTAAGATGATGTAGGATATTTTAATTTATTTTTTGTTGTTGCAGTTGTCATTGCTGTTTTAGCTGGCTGGGGCCGGGTTCAAACCCGCCACGCTCGATATATGGGGCCAGTGTCCTACCCACTGATCCACAGGCGCCACCCAAGGTATGGTATTTCAGAAGTTTTCATTTTCAAAGGATTCAGTCTCCATGGTAGAAATTGTCAGTCATTACAGCACACAATGGGGAAAATAGTTTTGTGTAATGATTCTCAAATCATATGTCCATATCCTAACTTCTAAGCTCGGGTTGATAGAAAGAAGGAAGTGAAAAGGTTAACTAGAGAACACAAATTATAGTGTGTGATAAGGATGAGTCATGTTAGAACCAAAGAGTGAAATAGAGGCTCCATCTTCACATCAAAAGGTTTTCACTACTTCATAAACTCTGTAAAAAGAAACAGGCTTGGTCTATTCAGTTAAAATCATTAAATCTGAAAGTTGTTTATAGAAAAAAAGCACAAGATAGATATAGACAGAATGTACTAATACATATGGAAAATAAATAGAAGTTAGAATATTTGAAATATTAGAAATGATGTTCTTTCCTGGCTATTCTGGGGGATTGGACCACCAATACAGACAAGCCCAGATTAAAAAGTAGAATAAAATTCTGGAAGGAATGCAAATAACAAGATTATCCCTGTTGTAGAAAAGAGCAAAATTCCTTTAACTAATGATTATTTTAAAGGTCAGCTGGTAGTAGATCACTGAATTTGTTTTGAGTAGGTGTGTTAGCAGTTGGTATTTGTTTAAAACAAAAAACCAAAACTTAATGCTTGACATTTAAAGAGTTATTCCACATTATATAAGTCTCAAATTTCAAAATATAAATTATGTAATGGGCAGAATATCTATTGTAAACTTTTAATATCTAATTTATTTTCTCTGCCATATAGCATAAGAATGTGCTGTATGGAAACTAATTTTAATAACATACAAAAGAAAACTTCATCATCAAAATAAAAACAAAACTAAGTGGTCAGATAATGGATTCTAAAACCAAATTAAGACTTCTTCACTAACAGAGTCCCTAGGGCAAAACCAATATTGAAGTCTGTATTTTACCAAACAATTATTAAGTCCTCACATGCACAAATCATTGAGATAGATTTTTAGGCAGTGGTAAACTGTCATGACCCTAACCCAGGCTGCACATTTATTTACCGTGATATGATGTGCCTTCTGATGGGATGTAAGATTAAGTACATAATGTACCTGTGATATGTTCTAGCCCAAAATGTTTCATTTTAATCCAGTAACCTTTAGGTATAACATCCACTTTATAGAAACACAGAGGATAATGCAACAAACCAAATGATAACACAAGGAAGCAAAGAGACACACCAGAAAGTCTGACATTTTCTGGTTTAATAGACTTTCTAGAACAATTACTCTGGTTCCTTCAACAAATCAGGGTCATAAAAAAGGGAGAGTGCTAGATGAAGGGAGACTTTGCCATGGTAACTAGATGCCCAATGTGATCCTGGATTGAAGACTGGTTTGGACAAAGCAGCTCTAAGAGATTTTTTATTTTTTGTCATTAAGAAATTTAAAACCAAGCATTTACTAAAATAGGTAGACAACAGTGGCTGATAAAAGCAGGTTACAAAACAGCACACATGAGTTCATTTAGTTGAAAACTATATATAGCAAGAGGGCTGGAAAGATAACCACTAAAGTGTTAAATGTAATGGAAATGGAATGTTTTTGTCTGTAGTTTTAAATTTTCTCTAATGCAAATTCATTAATGACAGGCCATTAATGACAAAAAATACATGTTCCTCAAAAAAACGTCAGTTTCCCCATAACTTCTCAGGCTGTACATTAGCAAGGGAATATGACAAAAGCCAAGTTTTCCTGGGTCTTGTGCTAGATACTAGTCTCTTGCAAAATGCCTCCATCCCACTTTACTCCTATACCTCTATTCCTTTATCAGTCAAATATTTCTAGGAGTTTTTTCCAAGTTGTTAAGAAAAAAACTCTTCTCTGTGTCTCCTAAAGATGCACAGTGAAAACGACTCCAGCTTCTCTCCCCGCCCTCGGAGACACCGGATGGAACCCCTTCTCTGCTGTGAGCCTCACTCACTAGTGCCACAAGGAGTGACAAACCACATGGGCTAGACCTCGGCATTCATTAGAGCTGTAATTTTCAACCCATGTGGTGTGGCACACTGGTGTGCCATGAGAGGATCTTAGGTGTGCCTCAAAAATTTTGAAAGATTGTTAATTAATTTATTTTTGAAAGAAGTTCAAAGCACAGTAAATATATTCTTTTTGTTTGTTTTTTTTGCAGTTTTTGGCCAGGGCTGGGTTTGAACTCGCCACCTCTGGCATATGGGGCTGGCGCCCTACTCCTTTGAGCCACAGGTGCCACCCAGTATATTCTTTTTTTTTTCCTCTTTTTTTTTTGATTAGCATAATTTAAGTGTGCCGTGGAAGTTTAACTATAGCTTCAAGTGTGCTGTGAGATAAAAAAATGTCGAAAAACACTGCATTACAGCATGTTTTGCTGATGGTTATTAGAGTTGCCAGGCCTAAAGTACAACTCTGTACTTTACTGCACCACAGGTATTGGAGTGTTTCCTTCCAGCTCCAATCTGTTAGCACATCTGGACAGAGCCTCAGCATCTCCCACTGTGGGGACAAGACCCGCCATGCTTTCTGTTCCACCTGTAGCTGCCTGCACACCAATCTCACTCTTGCTGTTCCAGCTACTCCTATGGGTAAGTCAGCAGACCCAGCATTCCTTATTTCCATGGGAAGGAACTGAAGGAATCCCCCACACTGGCCTCAGCCCAGTAGTGTAGCCAGTTCAGCACTCCTTAAAGCACAGTATGGAAAACATGTTTAGAGACCGTAACTAAATGTCCTTTGTTGACAGGAAAATTCCCAGAAAAATGTACTTGATTTTTGAAATATGAAAATACTTCAAATAGAAAATTTAGAACACACAAAATATCTCTGCTTCACAGTACTTTAGGAAAATTATGGTACTATACCGTGCTTTCAGAACAACATGCCAGGGAGTGAAGTTTTCATAAAATGTGCCGTTTCTTTCCATCTCTTTATGCAATTCTACTTCTCTGTTTAATGTGATATTCTAATTTAAAAGCATACAGTAAAAATAAAAACAAAAATAAATCCGAAGTTTAAACACCTACATTCTTTTGGAATTTGAAATTTCATGAACAATCCTCATCTGAAAAATCATCCCTATAGAACTGGTTATAACTTTATTAACATATTTATCTATCCGTGTGAGCTCTGGGTTGATGTCACATAATTGCTTGATGACTTCAAGCTCCAGATCATGCTTGCTACACAGAACTACAGGTTGACTTGGAAACAAGAACAGAAAAGCATATCCTTCTGCATTGCTTTTAGCAAGAGAGAACACACAGACATTTGGTACTTTTGTTAAGACAGTTATGTGGGTCAACTCATGCATTAGCATATAATCTTCTATTCATCTCAAGAGTTAGGTAAAAACATTTATTTAATTCATTAAACAATTATAAACGCTGCACTATAAAAGGAAGGCAGAAAGAAAGAAAAAAGGAAGCGAAGAGGGTAAGTTGTTTCGAGGGAACTGATTAGAGTACGCTATCACAAAATAAAGTACTACGGGTGAAGATGAAAAAAAAATCGCAGGAAGAAAGCCAAAAGAGACTTGTCTCTTTCAAATATTTACTTATCTTACTGTAACAACAAACTTACTAGACTTATTATTATAAGTAGCATGTTTTGGTTATTTATTCTTTCTCATAATATTTTCACTTGGTTATCTTCACCTTTATTTAGGTTATATAATATTATGTTTTTATTCTTTGATTTTTGATAGATGAAGAAACTGAGAAGTAAAAATCCTGATAAACTGCCAAAGGTAGCAAAACTAATGACAAGATTCGAAATGGAACACATCACTCCTGCCTCCCAATCCAGTGCAAATAGAAAGTGTATTTCTACAGTTTTTCTGACTACGGCTACCTGGTACTTATCTGTGAAGAGATTTCTTGAATTAAATATGTGCTTTAAGTAATTTCTACTTGTGGTTGTGCCATCTAATTATGGTTGAAACAGTTTGTTTTCATGATTTTTCTTTTTTTGAGAGACAGGGTCTCGCTCTATTGCCCAGGATGGCGTACAGTTGTGTAATCACTAACTCATAGCAGCCTCAAATTCCTGGGCTCCTCCCACCTCAGCCTCCCAAAGTGTTTGGATTACAGATGTGAGCCACTACACTCAGCCTGTTTTCATTTTTTATTTCTGATAACATCTTAAGCAAGAAAGCACAATAGCTAATACTCCTTGAATTCATCTTTGAAAAATTCACAATATTAAATACAAGTCAGCACAAGCTTGTGTGCTATATTTATTAATTTAGTCAAGAAACATCAAGTGCCTTCTATCATCAGGCTTAATATTTACTATTTCATTTGTTTTCATGCCAAGGCTGTAAGTAGATACTGTGTTTCAGATGAAGTTATGCAATTTTTCTGTAATCATATAGTGAGTGGCAGAGCCAAAGCTTGTACCCAGATCTGTTTTACTCCCCAAATCAGAGGGTTTCCACTGCACTAAGTTCACATGTCAGAGTCTGTTCTCTCAAAGTTCAGATGGGGAGGAAGATCTACCTGATTGTGGGAGCATTGAAATGCTCTGAAAAGCAGTGGAGCAGGAGCTTGAAAGATGGATGTGCTTCTGGAAATGAAAGGCCGAGAAGTGAAAGTCAAGAACAATGCGAACAAAAGTATGGTGCAGTGATCAGGGCATGTGCAGAGAACAAGTGTGGATGAACACAGGGTGAGTGAAGGAGAAATTTGCCAAGTTTGGAAGTGTCTGAGTTCAGGTTATAAAAATCCTTAAATGAAAGGAAGTGGGGAGCACTTATTAATTATCACTGGCTTGGAAACATAAACACAGTACACACTGTTTTAAACTTACAGTGGTACCTTGGATAGAAAAAGGACCATCTTGTTAAAAGAGAACTTTTTAAAATTTCATAAAGAGCAAGGAAATCCTTCTACTCAATAATTAAGAATTTAAATATAGATGTTCTTTGGGATACCAAAACCAAACTCTACTGACCTTTCAGAGAAGGAGAAACAGCGATACACATAGACATAGAAAGAGAAAAAGGGAAATTAATTATTGGCTTCTAAAAACAGACCACAGAGTTTTTGTTAAAAGTGTCTTGCTTTAATTTAGATAAAAATAATAGTGTTTGCTTTTAGTTATGAAACTCAACCCAACGGCATTAACTCTAATTTCTTTGGACTCCCCAACCACAGACTGTGGAAGCGACGGATTGTATCTGTGCTGCATTTAGCCTGGGGCTGCCCAGTAGTTTATGGTGGCCGTGTGTTTAACTAAAACATCACATTTCCCAGCTTCCCTGTCAGCTATCTCTGACACCTCATTAAGTTTTTGGACAGTGAAATCTAAACAAATATTTTTTGAGTAAGCCTTCCAAAAAAGTGCTTAGGGGGTGGAGATAATTTTTACCATCCATACAGGAAAACTAATGAGATAGCTAGAATCCCAGTGGTCATAATATCTCTGTTCACGCCTTTAATGTCTTTGAATAGAATAAAAGAATCACCCTCTTTGTAGATGAGTTAGAGAAAGTTCCTCCTCTGGGTAGGATGCAATTCCTCCGAGTGTATAGCCCCTGGTCTTCTACAACAAACTACACACCCCTTTGGGTGGCCGTGACAGTCTCATTAAACTAGCAGCAAAAAAGGAAGCTAAGCTTCAAAGACAGCAAAGCCAAAAGAGAAGCAGTCAGGCTCTGCTGACTATGGCTGTGCCACATCAGCCCTGAAGTCACTACTCATAGACTTCTTTTATGTAAGAGAAAAATAAATTTAAGTTCCTGTTATTTCTGATTGTTTTTAGCAGCAGCTACTTAACCTGCTACACTGTATGCCTTGAGAAATGAACACTTCTACTACAATAGGTGTAAAGAGAGTACCAAGAAGGGCTTTTCAGAAGGCTTCACACAGTAAGCAATGCCTAAGGTTTAAAAAAAATTGTTTTTGAGACAGAATCTCCCTCTGACGCCCTGGCTAGAGTGTAATGGCATTATCATAGCTCACTGCAACCTTAAACTCTTGGGCTCAAGGCAGCTTCCTGCCTCAGCCTTCTGAGTAGCTGGGACTACAGGTGCATGACACCATGC
This sequence comes from Otolemur garnettii, assembly GCF_000181295.1. NCBI lineage: Eukaryota > Metazoa > Chordata > Mammalia > Primates > Galagidae > Otolemur > Otolemur garnettii. Next base: position 11,063,174 of record NW_003852434.1, read on the forward strand.
CCAGTTATTTCTTTCCAGTTTTGGTAAAGATAGGGTCTCCCTCTTGCTTAGGGTGGTTTCCTGACCTTGAGTGATTCTCCCACTTCAGCCTCCCAGAGTGCTAGGATTACAGGCATGAACCACTGTGCCCAGACTGTAAATTAAATCCTGAAGAACAAATTTCAAGAGGACAAAACTGGAAAGAGCATACTATGCTGAGGAAATAGCACCTACACAGGCATCTACGTCAGAAATGATAAGCAGTTCATTAAAGGCTAGGTGACAGAGAGAGGCTGGGATTACGTGGCTGGAGATGGTGGCTAGAGCAGCAGATCATTATGGGACATACATGCTTGTGAAATTAAGCTCTATACTATAAATAAAGTGGAGTAATTTAAAGAGCAGAGAAACATGAACAGAATACGCTTTAGGAGGATGCTGGGATTATACTTAATTAGGATCCACTAATAGAGAAAATACCAATGTTCAGATAAGCAGTCACAGGCTAACTTAAAACACTGGCAGTGCACTGGAACGAATGGCCTGCATTAATGAAAATACTAGTTAGAATTGGCAGATCTTAGTGAGGATATAAGAGGAAAGTTAAGAATTACTCTGGGATTCTACATTGTAACTATTCATACGATTACATGATCTTTAGCATGAAAATACCATTTTTACTGACATAGGATCATGCAAGGCCAGGAGTATACTTTGAGGGAAAGGCAATGAGCTTAGTTTTAAACATACAGATCTTGAAACATGACTGTTCAGGAGGAAATATCGAGGAGGAAATTTGAATGTGTGGCAAGAACTCTAGATTAGAGTGTGGACTTGGGAGTCAAAAGCATAAAGATGGCAGTTTAAAGTTGTAGATCTGATCATCTAAGACTCAAAGAAATTGGGTTGCGCCTGTGGCTCAAAGGAGTAGGGTGCTGACCCCATATGCCGGAGGTGTGTGGGTTCAAACCTAGCCCTGGGGAAAAAAAAAAAAAGACTCTAAGAAACTGTTTGGGGTCAATAAAAAAAACTTTTGAGGAGCTAAAAGAAGAAAAGTGGCCCATTATGGCTTCTGTGCCAAGAAATATCTCCCCACTATGCCACCAGTGTCTGAAATTGCCATTGTTTTGATTTAGTCTTTCAGGTTACGGTTGTATTTCTAAATAATTGCCTCTTAAAAATACCTTTGGGAGAAATTAAGCAGAGTAGCTTAATGAAGAGAACAACTGAACGAGACATCTAGAGACCAGTTTCTAATGCTGGCTTGGCCAGATTGCTGGGTGATACTCATTCAGGAAGTCCCTTTGCCTCAGCCTCCTCAGGTAGAAAACGGAGAAAGAGGTCTAAGTAATGCTTGGTAGACTGAGATTTAACCAATAATAATGGATTATGTAAGTCTACTTCAGTGATTTTCAGGCTTATTGAGCAGCAGTTTGCCTTTTTTAAAAGAATTCTTGTGCAGAAACAAATGTATTAGGCTGTTTTGGTTGCAGAAGTCTAACTCAAGTTAGTTTGGATATAGAAGAGACTTTGCTTGTTAATTTAGCTACACTATGTTAAAAGGTACAGCTGGGCCTTTGGGATGACTGAAACCCAAGACTAGTGTAAAGCCAGGAAGTGTTCTCCACACTTCTCATCCATGCTGTGGCTTCGTCTATACAAAGTCGTGGGCCATTCTCAGATTTCCTTCTTGGCTCTTCCTCGACAGTGGAATAACCTCTCTTCCCTAGTTCCACCTAAAAACATCTTGGAGAAGAACTGTGCTTATTTTGGCTTGAGTCATATGCTCACCCTGTAGCCAAGAAATTGGGGGACTCTCTTGAGCTGTGGCTGTGACTAGAATCACTGTGGTATAGGCAGGGATAGTTTCCTTCAAAGTAGAAGACAATTGTCTGGAGGACAAAAAGGAAAGGGAGTGGGCAGATAGATGGTCAATATGCAGAACAGACGAACAGAGGCTTTTTAGTTGAGGTCCCATTTATCCGGTCCCCTGTGTGTACTCTAGGTAGCTTCTGAAGCATAGTTTGGAAAAGCCCATAAAGAGCCTTGGAGTACAGCATTAAAACCCACAGGGGCTAGGCTCCTGGACCCCCTGTTGATACCAAAAATCAACAGATGCTCAAGTTCTTATACAAAATGACACAGTATTCACATACTTCTGTACACCCATGTCTAGATTACTTTAATACCTAATACAATGTAAATGCTATGTAGATAGCTAATGTACTATATTGTTTAGGGAATAACAAGGAAAAAAGCTTGTGCATGTTCAGTATAGATACAACTGTCCTATTTTTTTTCCTGAATATTTTTGACACAAGGTTGATTGAATCCATGGATGCAGAACCCACAGATATGGAGGGCTGACTGTAGCTGATTTTATTAATTGATGGCATGTCAGTTGCCCCCAAGTCCTAGATAAACTGAGGTATTAGATAATTATTGGTAGTGGTGGTGGTCCTTGACTAGTAAAAACTTTCTGCATATAGGAAAGTATTAGAAAGAGTGGTACAGATATTGATGGGGTTGGAGTGAAGAGTCTAAATACTCAGGGATTAAGAGATTTGAGATTAAGCCTGTAGAATGAGGTGGCAGGACAGCTACCTTTAAAGTCCAAAGATGAATTTTACTTACTTTACTATTTTCTGGAAGAAGTAATGTATCATATGGCACAATACTGATTTTCCATAATGCTGGAAAATGTTCATCTTTGACTAAAATAGGGGGATGGTTATTGGTGTAATCCATAGCCATTCTGGAGAAAAGAACAAAGGGGAGGTTCATAAAGAGAGACTTGGTGCACTCAGAGAGGGGAGCAGAGACAATGAGTAAAACTACTTTTCTTGGATGAACATACCCATGGTAGATGCTACCTCAAGGAAATATAAGAAATAAAGCAGGGGCAGGGGGACAGGGAAAGAGAGAGAGAAGAGAAATAAAAGATAGGAAAATGGAGAGTTCAGTTTAGTAAAAGGTACACTATATCTCTGCTATATGGTTTGGAGGCCCTGTGGAGAGTCTGGGAAGTAAAAATTCAAAATTATCATGATACTTATATTAAAGTTATTTTACTAATTACTATTATATAACAATACATTTATTTTACTAATTATACTTTACAGAATACATTTTAAAAGGTGACATTTATTGAACATCATGTAGTTATTAGTATAAAATCAAATTTAAGTAAAATAAAATCAATTCCTTATCAAATAGTAATATTTTCTTAAATAAAAAATTGAAATCTCTGCCTTCTGAGCAACACGCTCAACAGAATTTCAGAAAAGAGACCAGGGAACACAGTTTATGAAAGCGATAGGACCAGCTACCTATACTACCAACAAAAATGTAGAGAGATAGGAGGATTTATTCAGAGCAAATATTAATTGCTAATTTGAAAGAGACACAAGTGGTGTTTAGAACATGAAGTACCTTTTTTTAATTGAGAAAGAATGAACCAGTTCTGTACTAATACAAATAAACCAAAGTATTGTTTCAGAAATAACTGTACCTACACACTGCGGCTATTAAGCCAATTTGATCAAAAAGGCCTTACTTAAGCCAGAAGTTTCAATTGGATAAATCACTTCTTTCTAGAGAGAGAGAGAGATTTTCTTATTACATTATTTCTAATCTGAATGAAAAATTGAAAAACAGGAAAGATCCTCATAAAAGAGATACCAAAAGCAGGTTACTATTCTGCTGCAAACTTTGATCAGCTGCTTGCAAACTTATAAAACAGCTTTTAAAAAATGGCTGAAGTGCTACACTATTGTTTTTGTAATAAGTTTTCAACTGGAATCTTATGAAGGTTTTTTTTTTTTTAGTATCAATGAAGATTTAACTTCTCAACATGTATACAGTGGCAACTCTCTGAAAATTATTTTAATGTGAATCTAACTGCAAATGAAAAAAGCAATCTATTTTCAGATGATAATAGCTATACCAATGATATATAAAATAATTGCTTTTCTTTCGTTTTTAATGAGTCAACCCATTGACATGGCAAGAGCAGAGATTATTTAAATTTAACCTGCATTCACTTGGCTTTTTATAACCTCCACTATTTAAAGTCTAAATGTTGCTACTACCTTTTTTCCTCTGGTGGATTGTGATGCATTTATACTAGTTTAAATTTAAAGGCCAACATTGAAAGTCCCATATATAAACTCAACTCTAGGACTAGTAAACCCTCTATTTATTAGTACTTCTTTAACATTCATGGCAGCTCTACCCATTCTCCCTACCCATCACTTGCTAGGCAGCCTGTTAGAGCCCGCAGGTATCAGATGGCTCAAGTAAAAATGTCAGTTGCCATCAGCTTTTCCTCCTAGACATTGTTGTGACTATTAATTTCATGTCACCTTTTATACTTTCATTTCTGGTTTGTTCTGTGAGAATTTCCTGTTTATAGGTCAGCTCCCCCTAACAATGATTGTGAGCTACAGATTAACTTAGAGACTATATGTGCATGATAGTCCGTCTCTAATGTTATAGCGTTGAGGACATAATATACCCTTTGTGTTTGTTCATTGTATATGCATGAAAATTCATGGAAATTTATCTATAGTTATTAGAAACTTCCATTCTGTGAAAGTATGTTGTCTGATTTATGTCTTTTCAGCATTTATTTTCCCTCTTTCCTTCAACATTAGGCAGTATTTGTCCTTGGGGAAGAGTGTGTGCCAAGGAGAAATGCTGCAGCAAGATGCCATTCAGGCAGGTCCACTGTTGGGGATTTTTGAAGTGACTTGCTTGACTTTGTTGCTTACAAAGCCGAAGACAATTTTTCATTATCTATCAACCCAGACTCTGGATAGTTAGGAAAGAGTGAGGGTTCTTCCAGAATTAAGGAAGGCCATTTTGGCACTTTCTACAGAAGATGCTGTGGCGGTGGTGTTGCTAGGAAACTTAACACAGGTGGAAGACAAAGTCTTCTCTGTCCTGAGCAGCTTCTTCAATCACTCATTCATACTTCCTGGTGACAAGATGAAAGTGTGCACTGCTTCTTCTGCAATAGCTGTTCAGTTCTAGCTAAATGATGATTTGCATTTTTACTGCACCTTTTCCTCCCAAAGAGGAAGGCTTTCACATTCAAATATAGGGCCTGAGACAAACGGTAAGTAACACAACGTGCTTAGTGTGCTAAACATTCCTGCAGGGAAAAAAAATACTGAACACTGTTAATATACCTTTGATCAACACTGGTAAATACGTAAGACTGAAGAACGCGTTAAGAGATTAAAACTGGGCAAAACAGCAACAGTATTTTGCCCCTAGAACCTGTGTCATTTGCCTCTTGGACTGCTGGTGGTAAAAACAGAAGCTGGCCCAAAAGAACCAAAATAAACCCCGAAACTTAAATATCCAGGCTACCTACACCGAGTACACATTAATACTTCGAGTTTACATTTAGATGTTTTCATTCTGTAGCCGGGGCGGATGAACTGCCAAACAGACGTAATTCTATCGCGAGAGAGGAGAGTGAGAAAACAGGACACGGGCATCGCAGAGCGTCACAGGTTTCCATTTCCCTTTCATGGCACAACTTACAGATGTTACACGTTTAAAAAAAAGCCCGCCGAAGCTATCAGGAAACCTTTCCTTCGGTCACTTCGCCTCACCTGGCGTCCCAAAGCCACCTAGACTCGCGCTCGGCCGCGCCGTGAGGTCGCCTCGGGTGGGGGTGCAGTAAACAGCGCGCAGCCCACGCAAGAACGCAGGGGGAGGCAGTTTCCTCAGGCTCTTCCTCCACGGCTTTGTGGATGTGGTTTTAGAGACCTTATCAGCCTTCTCAGCTCTGCTGCTCGCTCAAGCCAAGAAAACAGAGTGAGGAAACCGCGGGGGGAAAGGAGAAAAATGGGGAAAAACCTCCGCACGCCGCGCGAATACCAAACTCAGACGCGGCGCGCGGGGGCGGGGCTAAGGCGCCGCGCTGGAGCTCCGCCCCGTCGCCGCCCCGCCTCCTCCCCTCACCCCACCCCTCAGCGCCGGGGAGTGACTGACTCCCGCCAGCCCCTCCACGTCAATCAACCCTCCTCCTTCTCGCACTCTCTGCACCTTGTTATTAATCTCAATACGGATATCGCCTGGACGCCTCTCCCCTTGCTCTGGGGAGTGTGAACGTGTGTGAGCGAGAGCGAAGGCACCGAAAGCTGGCGTCTCTGTTCCGGCTCGGCCTCGGCGACACCAGGCGCAGCAGCAACCCCTGCAGCGGCGGCAGCCCCAGCGCCAGGAGGCCAAGGCCAAGGCCAGGCTCTGCACGGCTTTCGGAGCAATAGCCGCGGCTCGGGCCCTACGGGGGCACAGCTTCCTTCGGCTGGGGCCTTCGCATCGGCGGCCGCGGCCGCGGGGCCTCTCCTGCGCGCCCAGGGTCCCCGTCCTCGAAGACCGGCGTCTCGGCCCTCGTCC
>NW_003852434.1:11070451-11103090 GCF_000181295.1 Otolemur garnettii
GGGCTCCGGGAGCTGCGGGTCGGCGCCGCCGTTCCGCGGCAGGAAGCGCGCCGGCCTGCTGCGCGGCCTAACCGACTCGGCGCCCGCCCGGACGCCTCCCGGGACGCCGAGCCCGCGCGGGCCCAGGCCGCCGCCTCGGGCCTGGGCAGGTGAGGGTCCAAGGCGGGACGCGCCGATCGCCGTCGCCTGGGCCGCCCCCGCGTCTCCAGGGGCAGGCGGGGGCTTATTTGGGCGTTCCAACTGCGAGCCTTTCCTGGGCGGTCGCGGGAGCTGAGGGAAAGTGAGTCTCAGCAGTGGAGCAAGAGAATACGCGCCGCGGAGACCTGCTCATCCTGCCCTCGCGGCTGTGTGGAGGGACTGGGTACATACTGTCGGTTTTTGTTGCAAATTCTTTTTGGTGGTAAGATGTAATTTTTTTTAATAAGAGAATTTCCTTGAAGGGGTGGGAGAAGAAAGGGAAACTGGTTTCCCTGGCCTTTGGTGTCGGTGGGATTGGGCAGATTTTGTGCATTTGAAATTGTTTTATCCTGCCTCCTAGGGGAAATGCGAGTACTCGCCGAGCTGGGGCGGCTGTCAGGAAGAGGAAGTTGCAGGAGCTGTCATCCTCCTCCACTCGCCGCGGTTTAGCTGAGGCTGTCGAGGTGGATGGCGCTCAGGGAGAGGGGCCGAGCCGTTTGTGCACGCTGGACGCCCCGCACCGAGTTTTAGGAGATACTCACAGCCTCTAGTTATTTTAACTGTAAATCATGATAGGCATGCATAGCAAACATGTTTTCCTCTCAGTCTCCAAAACCTGAATCGGGCAGCTTCTGTTGTCTACTCTGTGTGCTCCTGGAAAGGTCTTTTGCGAGTAGCCCTAGCAAAACGTGGCTCTGTAGGTGTATCTGCTGCCAACAGCCGTCTGATGCATTTCCGAACCAAATGTAAATGGCATTTGGGTTAATTCTTGGCTGATTTACTTTACTCCAACCTCTTGACATTTGCATCTACTTAGCTTATCTAACTAGAATCTTACTTACTATGGATGAAGTCGTAATACAGATTTGATTCTTGTAGGCCATGCTTTGTATAATGTCCAGAGATTGCTCTTCTCTGAACCTCGTCTCACAACAGAATAGTGTGGGAGGTGAAGGAGATACAAGGAGTGGTGGAAAGTTGTTTTCTATTACCACTACTGGAAAAACCATTTAACACATATAGTTCAGTGGAGAAAGGGCTTGTTTTACAGACCTCAGTTAGAACCCTGGCTGTGCCATATATTTCTTAGCTGTTTAACTTAAGGCAAGATATCTGTTACCTATAAGCTTCTGGTTTTTTATGTGTAACCCGGAGAGATAAATACCCTTCTTATAAGATAGTTGTGTGGATAGAATGAGAAATCATGTTTGGCTAACAGAAAATGCTTAGTTAAATTTTAGTTCTGCCTCCTGAAGCCCTGATTATGGTCATTGTGAGGTCCTTGTGAATACAGACTCATTAATTGCCGAGAGCAGTATTAAGTAACTGTAAGTTTAAAAAGTCAAGAAAATGGAGTATTTCAGACTCCTGTAGTATACTTGAGGCATATATAAGCAACCTTTAATATACATGAGAAATCTTTTTTTCTAGAGCTGGTCATTAAAATAACCTGGCATATTAGTTAATTGACAGTTGTCATACTTAATAATTTTTTCATATTTTCAAATAGCCCATCTTTCAGTTTCATTACTTTTTATGTGTTTCTGCTTTGAAGCCCTGAGAAAAAAGAATTTAAGCTGTGTATAGCACATGTACAGAGGGCACTAAAAAATGTATACACATTTTAAGAAGGAAAAAACTGTATTAAAATTGTAATACTCAATATATACCAATGACATTTGTTATCTTGTATATTGTGTCTTGTATCTCTTGTAATTGCAGAGGTCAAACATGACTTGAGTATTACAAGTTTGATGTGGAGTGGCATGGAGTTTAAGGTAAAGACAACAGAGAGGTTAATTAAAGGCAAAGAGAATGTGGGAGTTTCACTGGTTTAAGTTCATAATATCCCTGTTTATAAATGGCAGGTTTCCCAGTAGGGCTTATTTGTATCAAAAATAATAAGCTTTTCTAAAAGAAGCCTTATTAGTTTTTTCTAAAATTCAAACCAAAATTTCAACACATTTTGTATAACTTCTATACAGACATTTCTGTGAAAGGTAGTACAGACAACTTTTATTAGAATGCAGAATGACATGGTTTTCATAAAGTGCGTTGTGGATGTGTGTATGCAGAGTGAACAGAATCATCTGCCATATGCATTATGCAGGGGTCCTCAAACTTTTAAAACAGGGGTCCAGTTCACTGTCCCTCAGACCGTTGGAGGGCTGGACTGTGGGCCCCGGGACTAGTCGGCTGCTAAGCAGGACAGGCAGCTGCAGCAAAAACACCCAGCGGGCTGGGTAAATGTCCTTGGTGGGCCGCATGTGGCCCACGGGCTGTAGTTTGAGGACACTTGATTTAAAGGAAGGGTTTACCTTAAAAACTATAGATAGTGATTTTTTAATACTATAGAAATAATGAAGTAGAAATTAATTTTGTCCTTCTTTAGTATTTGCTAATTTTCATTAGACATGATGAATTATAATATTTTAGAACACCTAATTTTTTATTAATTTGGGAGAATTAGGGAGAATATTCTTTGTAGTGATCATGGAAGCAGATGATACTGAACTATGAAAATACTTAGATTATTAAGTGGGTGTGGTCATGCTGTTATTGTTCAGATTAAAGGAATTATTTTAACAAAATCAAAGTGGAAAATTGTTAGGTTTTAAAATTTAATGTTACTGAAATGGGCTATTAAACTGTATTTCTAAAATATCTGTCTAATGGCTTTAACTGAAAGGAATTGGACAACTTAGGAATTTCTGCATGTATTACTTTGGCTAATGCTGATTAGATTAATAAATATACTTCAGAATTTCAGTGGCATAGCACACAAAAGTTTATTTTTTGCTTCCTTGACAGCCCAGTGCAGGTGTTCCTTGTTAGCAGGCTTGTGGCTTTTCCTCATGTTGTAATTTAGGGACCCAAGCTCCTTATATCTTGGGACTACACCATACTATCCAGTTATTGGTTATGACGTGTTAAATGGGCTCTGGCTCCTTGAATTATTTCTCATCGTACTTTGCAATAAGTTGACATCAGGAGGGCAAAACTCTGAATTTCAGTTTGTGGGCTGTACTTTTATAGGACTTAATGCTTAAAAAATTTTTTCTCTGCTATTGGAATAGAACAATATTATTACTTTATAGAAATAGCATTTAGGTGGACTTTACCATGTTCTTTTGTTTGCTGTTGCTGTTTTTGTTAATTCTAAAGTCATTAAAATTAATATATGTGAGCATTAACCCAGAAAGAACAATAAAATCATCAAGTAAACAGCAAAGGTTTAATTATTAACTTGCACTCATACTTCATGATGAAAATACTACAACTTTCTTTGACTAAATGCACTAACACTGGACCTCTAATATGCTAAGGGGACTTTACTTCTTAACAATTTTAGTTTTAGTTGAATCACTACTTACTCTTTCATTGTCTAAGATTATTATAATGTGAAACCTCAGATCTATATCACCTTTATGTATTTTTATTCTCAGAATTCAGTTAGGAGTCTCTGGGGAATTATATGTAATCTGTTTATTCCCCTAAAGGAAGATTTTTTTCTTTTTGGTAGAGAGAGCGTCTTACTTCATCGCCTTCAGTAGAGTGCCAAGGTGTCACACAGCTCACAGCAACCTCCAACTCCTGGGCTTGGGCGATTCTCTTGCCTCAGCCTCCTGAGTAGCTGGGACTACAGGCGCCTGCCACAATGCCCAGCTATTTTTTTGTTGTAGTTTGGCCAGGGCTGGGCTTGAACCAGCCCCCCTCGATGTGTAGGGTCGGCACCCTACCCACTGAGCCAACAGGCGCCGCCCAACCTAAAGGAAGATTTTTGAGTAGTCTGGTTAACTTCTCCATGGTAAATATTCTTTTTTTATTCTTTCTCTTTTCTATCTTTTTTTTTTCTTTTTGAGACAGAGTGTCACTGTGTCACCCTCAATAGAGTGCCATAGTGTCACAGCTCACAGCAACCTCAAACTCTTGGGCTTAAGCATTTCTCTTGCCTCAGCCTCCCAGATAACTGGGACTGTGGGCACCCTCCACAACGCTGGCTATTTTTGTTGTAGTTGTTATTGTTGTTTAGCAGGCCTGGGATGGGCTTGAACCAGCCAGTCTTGGTGTGTGTGGCCGGCGCCCTACTCACTGAGCTACAGGCACCAAGCCCATGGTAAATATTTCACATCTTGAAAATTGCACACTCTTAAGTAAGAGAGATGATGGATGTGTTGATCAGTTCAATGTAAGCATTTCCTATTGTATGTAACATCACTGAACCCCATAAATGCATGGATAGATACAGTTATGATTTAAATAAATAAATAAACATTAAATAAAAAATAAATAAAAATTAAAAAAAGAAAGAAAATTGCACACCTTATATGAGGACCCACTGTGTTCCCATTTTTATACCCAGTTCTAAAGAGAAGTTTGAAAGATGTAGAAGTGACCCTCGTAAAAGCTTTATACCTTATGAGTAAGGAAGCTCAAATGTATAATTTAGTTATTTCAAAACAACAAACGAACAAGTGCTAGACAATGTAGTATAATTTGTTTATAGACATTCTGAGGAGTAAACATGAAATAGAATGGTGAGTGGATTTGGGATTACTTAAGGGGTTGCTTTTGGTGGGAGGAGGAGGTTTTTTTGAAGTATAATTCATATACCTTAAAAGTAACCCATTAAAACCGTACAACTCAGTAGTTTTTAGTATATTTATAGTTGTGCAGCCACCACTGTAATCAATTTCAGAACATTTTCATTACCTTAGCTGTAAATCCTGTCATGTCTCCTTCTCCCATTCCCCTAAATCTGTACAATTCCTGATCTACTTTCTGTCCTACACATTGACCTATTTTGGACATTTCAGATAATTGAAATGTTAATATGTGGCCTTTTATAATGGGCTTCTTTCACTTAACCATGTTTTCAAGATTCATTCATATCATAGCAAGTACTTCATTCTTTTATGGCTGAATAGTATACCATTGTATGTCTAAGTAGTAAACAAATAGATAATACATTTGTTTATTCATCAACTGATGGACATTTACCATAGGAAATAAATAGATGCCGTGTTTGTTTATCTGTTCATCAGCTTATGGACATTTGAGTTGTTTCCACTTTTTGGTTATTTAAATCATGCTTCTGTGAACATTCACTTATAAGTTTTCGTGTATGTACATTTTTAGTTCTTTTGGGTATATGCATTATCTAGGAGTAGAATTACTGGAACATAGGGTACCTGGTATTTAAACTTTTAAGGAACTTCTAGGCTTTTTTCCAAAATAGCACACTGTTTTATATGGCAGTGTTTGAAGGGCTCCAATTTCTGCACATTCTCGCCAATATATCCTTGTTATCTGTTTGGTTTTTTTTTCATCACAGCTTCTCTAGTAGGTGTGAAGTGACATCTCATGGGTTTGATTTGTGTTTCCATGATTGTTAATGATGCTGAGCATCTTTTCATGTGCTTATTGGACATTTGTTTATCTTCGGAGAAGGATGTGTGAAAAGATTCAAATCCTTTGCCCATTTTTATATTGAGTTACTTATCTTTTTATTATTTAATTGTAAGAGTTCTTTATGTATTATAGATATTTCCTTTAGCACATATGATTTGTGAATTTTTTCACCTTCCCAACAGTGTCCTTTGAAACACAAAAATTTTTAGCTTGGTGAAGTCAAATTTGTTTTTCTTTGGTTGCTTGTGCTTTTGCTGTTTTATCTAAGAAACCAGGGCCTAATCTAAGGTTACAAAAATTTACTTCTATGAGGTCTGACTGTTAAGTTCACAACCTCATCCTAGATAAATTGCCACATACCTCATTGCTGAATATCACTATGGTCACCTTCAAAGTGCTTTTCTGGGGAAGCTGTTCACCAACACCAGTGCCCTTCAAAGCAGTTTTGGAACTTTTTCTGGAATGGCCATCAAAGCTGTCGTCATATTACTCTTAATGTCCTGAATGTCATCAAAATGTCTTCCTTTCAATATTTTCTTCATCTCTGGGTAAAGAAAAAAGTTATTGGTGGCCAGATCAGGAGAGGGTGTTCTAAGACAGTTTTGTGTTTACTTGCCAAAAACTCCCTCACCAGACAGAGCCATGTGAGCTGGTGCATCACCATGGCAAGAGCCATAAGTTTGTTGGCCAACATTTTCTTTTTTCTTGAGACAGAGTTTCACTATGTCACCCACAGTAGACGGCTGTGACGTCACAGCTCATAGCAACCTCAAACTCTTGGGCTCAAGCAATTCTCTTGCCTCAGCCTCCCAAGTAGCTGGGATAATGGGACAATGCCCAGCTATTTTTTTTTTTTTTTGGGTTGTAGTTGTCCTGGGCTGGATTTGAACCCGCCAGCTCCCGTGTATGTGGCTGGCGCCCTAGCTGCTGAGCTACAGGCACCAAGCCTGTTGGCCAACATTTTCAATTAAGATTTTCCTGCTTCTCTATTGATACTTACTTGGTCTGCTATTTTTCACCATGAGCTGACAATTTTGATGCGTAATTCCATGAGTTTTTGCAATGATTTCATCAGTTTTGCTTGTTACTGGCCACCCTGATCTTTCTTCATCAGTGATGCTTTCTTTTCTTTTGTACTGTGCCATGTTCTTCTTGCATTGTTTCCATAAACTTGGACTAACATGTCCCTGATTTCACTTCCACTCTTTTCCAAAGTTAACAAGAAATTTACAAATGTTTGTTTGTTGCTCTAATTCAAGCTCTGACATTCTTGCCATTGCACACAAAACATGCAACAACGATATGAATGCTACTCAGCAAGACACTGGCACATGTTGATATGAACACAACTCTGAGACACTGATATACCAAGGTTATGAAACCTTATTGAGTTGTTTGTATAGTGCTGCTGACCTAAACTCATGGTGGCAAGTTTGTGAACTTGTCAGACATCATATATTTGTTCTAAGTGTGTTTTGTTTTGTTTTGTTTTGTTTTGAGATGAGGTCTCACTCTTGCTTAGGTTGGTCTCCATTGAACTCCTGAGCTCAAACAATCCACCTGCCTCAGCCTCCCAGAGTGCTAGGATTATAGGTATAAGCCATGCTGCTGATATAGGATAGTATAGTATAGGTATGATCTGATTGCTGTCCTCAGGGTTTTATAGGTTTAGCTCTTATATTTAGGTGTTTGACCCATTTTGAGTTGTAGGAGTTTAATGTTCATGTGCATGTAAAGACCCAATTTTCCCAGTCCCATGTGTGACAGACTGGTCTTTCCTCATTGATCTTTCCCATTGAATTGTTTTATCACCATTGCTAAAAATCAATTAACTATTAAATGTGAGATTTAATTTCTGGACTTTCAATTCTATTTCACTGATACGTATGTTTATCATTATGCCAGTACTGTTTTGATGATTGTAGCCTTGTACCTGAGAGCGATAAGTACTCCACCTTTTTTTGTTCTTTTTTAAGATTGTTTTGGCTATTTTTATCTCTTATAGATTTCCTATCAATTTTGGCATTGGTTTGTCAATTTTTGCAAAGAACCCCAGCTAGAATTTTGGTAGGGATTATGTTAAATCTGTAGATCAGTTTTGGGAATATTGCCATCTCAGTAATATTAAGTCTTTCTGTCCCTGAACATGAGATGTCTTTCCATTTATTTACATCTTCTTTAACTGCCTTTAACAATGTCTTACAATTTTAAGAGTCTAAGTTTATATTTTTTGTTTCATTTTTTTCCAAATATTTTATTCTTTTAGATGCTATTTGGAATTGTTTTCTTAATTTCATCTTTGGAGTTTGCATTGTAAGTGTGTAATTTTATAATTGATTTTTGTGTGTTCTTATACCCTACAACCTTGCTAAACTTGTTTATTAGTTTTGATATTTTTTTATGTGGGTTCCATAGGATTATCTATATTCTAGGATCGTTTTACCTGCAAATAAGTGAAGTTTTAATTCTTCTTTCTAATGTGAATGCATTTTATTTCATTTTCTTGCCTAATTGCCTTGGCTAGGACTTTTTTCAGTACATTGTCAAGTGTCAAGAGCATACACTTGCAGCAAATCTTTGTCTTATTCCTGATCTTAGGGGGAAAGCATTCAGTGTTCAACCATTAAATACTATGTTAGCTATGGATTTTTATTAATACCTTTTATCAAGTTAAGGAAGTTCAGTTCTATTCCTAGCTTACTGAGTGGGGTTTTTTATTGTTGTGTTTTCCTTTTTTTTTGGGGGGGGTGTGAAACGATGAGATGTGTGAAACATGGATTAGAAAAGTGAAGATGCTATGCCTGGTAATAAGTGGCAGATAATAATGCTTAATTTGGGGAAGAGTGCCTAGATTTTTTTTTTTTTTTTTACTACTGTTCCCTCCTGTCTTTCCTTACTTCCCTACTCCTTTCTTGAACAGTGGCAAGTATTTTTTTTAAATATTCAATAAAAACAATGACAGATTTCTTCTGATTGGTTTGATAGCCAGGTTTGAAGGGGAATGCAGGATCAGAATACTAGATCATAAAAGAAGTGCTGATCATAGAATTAAAAAGAAGTTATCACAGTGCAATAGTACTCAGCCACATAAAAGAATGAAGTCCTGTCATTCTCTGCAACATGGGTAGACCCAGAGAAATCTATATTAAGTGAAAAAAACCAGAAATAGAAAGTTAAACATTACATGTTCTTATTCTTATGCAGAAGCTAAATAAAAAGTTGATCTCATAGAAGTAAAAAGTGGACCAGAAGATACTAAGGATGGGTAGGGGTTTGGGGAAAGGGGCAATTGGGAGAGATTTTCATTAATTAAAGGATACAAAATTATTCTTAGATAAGAGGGATAATTTCTAGTGTTCTATGACATTGTATAATGCTAATATATGGTTAAAAATAAATAGAAGGAGGATGTTCATTGTTCCCAACACAAAGAAATCATAACTATTCCAGATGGTAGATATACTAATTACCTTAATCTGATCACTTAACCTTGTATCAAAACATCACTAGGTACCCCATAAATATGTATAATTCTTGTGTGTCAACTGAAAAAAATTTTTAAAAAGTAACTAAAATTTTGTCATATTAATGGCAAAGTTGGTGATTAATGAAGAATTCCATGTTTAGTCTGTTGTGCTTTGAGTCTAGCTGTCATCTTTTTCCCCCAAAATATTTCAGCTTGAATGGTTTTGTTTTTATAAGTTTTCTTTATAGTTTTCTAAAAAAAATTAGTAGATTTCTTAGATTTTGCTCTGTAATGTTTCACTTGATGTGGTGATTGCCTTTTGTTTAATTTTTGAAATTTTTATTATTTCTGTAAAGCTATGTTCTAATGAAATACTAATATTAAAAACTTTTTTTTGTTCTTCATGAGTAAGTCTTAGAAGTTAAAGTAACTTTGAGTTTAGCTAAGAATATTCCTGTCCACAAAAAGAATTGGAAATGGTAATAGAATTTTTGTTTTGTAGCAGGATTATTAATGTTCATTCATTTTGTTTATTTGACTTTAAAATTTTGTTTCAGATAAAATTCATTTTTTTAAAATAAGTAAATAGTTCCTTTTGTATCATTCATACTGAATAGATGCCAGGTAATTTTAGGCTTTCGAATATTTTCATTTATTAATGAAATTGGTGACACAAAATAGAGATTAAAACACTTTATTTTATATTCATCTTTTGTAGAGAGAACCTCCTTCTATAATCTTAAAGTTTAAACTCTTTAGTTCTTTTTTCCCCATGTTACCTAAATAGATTTTCTAAATGACTAACATAAATCACTTATGTAATACCAGTTACAATTACTCCTAAAAGAACAGAACTAAATTTAATGTCTCTCTACAGCGACTTTGTGGGGAGCTCACGAGACGTATCCATTGCTTTCTGATTGTAATGTGAGTTACATACAGGATGATAACCTGGAAACATGAGAATTTGAGTCAACAGAAGTTATGTCCAACTTATTAATAAATATTTATTAAGCTTCTACTGGCTGTAAGCTGTTGTATTCAGGATTCAAGGGAATAAAAAGAAGTTTAGAATGTAGTCTTTCTACCAGGAAATGGAATTATATTTATTGCACTACTATGTACCAAGAACTATGAAAAACCACTCTCTTCCCTTTAAATATGTAATCTAAATTAGTTTTCATGAAAATCGTATGAGATAAGTGGTATGATTCTCATTCTGTAGCTGGTAAAAATATAAGCCTTGAATCCTCCACTTTCTAGCATTGAGGAAACTCATTTAACTTCTCCATGCTTCAGCTTCCTCATCTATAGAAGGGAGATATTTCTTACCTCATAGACTTGTGTGAAGATTAAACGATGTAACACCTACAGCTTGCTTAGAACAGTACCTGGCACATTCATAGTAAAACACACGCATACAAAGAAAAACTATATATGTTAGCTATTACTGTTTCTTATTATTGGAAGACATACAATTTAATTAATATGCCTAAGATTACAGCTGGTTCTGGCTGACTTCAAAATGCTTACTTTTAATACTGTTTACAATCATGCTTATCCAAGTCTGGATATAGCCAACAAGTGCAGGCAGAATATGATAAGTGACAATGAAGTGCTGTAACGTACAGAGTACATGATGGATTTTAACCTATGGAAATGACTTAAGGGGTCATACTACTTAAGGGGTAGATGTTACTCTCACCTTTATGATAAAAAGAAAGGAAGAGAAAAAGTTAACAGATTACTGCAGTATTTTCCTTGCTAGTCTATCAGATTCCATTACTGTTCCTTTAACTTCTGTTTCTTTGTACACCTTGTCACCAGAGAAATCCTTGTAAAATTCCTCCAACAGTTGCTTCTATTTCCTATTCTTTGATAATAGTCAACTGTTTTCTGGTTATCTACTGTGTGCTTAGATAGGAATCATTAACCTGTACAGGGACAGATACAGTAATTATTTTGGCTTTTTGGGTCACTCATTCCCTAGGCTAGCCATAGTGAGTGACTTACATGCTGATCTGTGCTTTTGTGTGTGCCTGTAGTACTGACCATGGGTGGGGAACCTGTGACCTTGGGGCTATATGTGGCCTTCTGGGTCCCTGAGTGTGGTGTTTTAACTGAATCCAAATTTTACAGAGCAAATTCTTGTAATAAAGGATTTCTTTTCTGTGAAGTTTGGATTCATTGGGTTGAGGGGCCATACTGGGGGATCTGGAGGCCACATGTGGCCTTGAGGCTGCAGGTTCCCCAACCTCAGTGTCAGGGGGCCTCACAGTCTAATAAATCCACCTTAGGTTCTCCCTATTCTGGAAAACCTTACCCAGCAATCCCAGTCTTGGCTGGGATCTTTTTCTGTGCTCCCCTGGCGTCCTGTGCATTCCTCGTTCATAATGTTTACCACATTGTCTTGTGTTATTTGGTTTATGTGTCTGCTTTTCTGTTAGACTGTAGGAGTTTTTTTTGGGGGGGGGGGGTTGTTTCTTTGTGTATTTTAAAGGGATGGGGTTTCACTATGTTACCCCGGCTAACCTTTAGCTCCTGGGCTCATAGATGCACCTACTTTAGCCTTAGACTGAGATTTTTAAGGTCGTGGATGATATATACCTCACCTTTGTAGCTTTGTGTTTGATACATAGTAGGGGCAGCTAAATACAGAATTTGGCATATAGCATGGACTAACGTTTATTAAATGAGTGAATAATCAAATGGCATTACACATGTGGAAATTACATCAACAAGTGGTGTAGTTGCAGAAAGATGAGTACAGATTTCAGGGTAAGTGGTAAATTAAGTTAATTTTGGTTAACTTACAGGGCTTAAGTAGGAACATGAGGCTAATATGACAAATTGGATGAAGCATGATTATGGAGGAGCTTGAATGCTTGGGTAAGGAATTATAATTTTGTCCTAGGGTCATTAATATAAAGATTTCAATACCAGAGCAGTAGGTGGTTTTTAAAATCCATAACCTGGATATTTTATTAATAATACCCCAATTTTATTTTGTAATATTGCTTTAGATATTTGACAGGACCTTCATTATCAATTGTATTGATTAATAGATAACTGCAAATGTGGCCCCAAAATCTCATAATTCTCAAACAATGGGAGCAATTGATTTTGAGCAGGTTAGTAGCAGTTTGAAATTAATTTTTTAAGGATATTATTCTGGTTGAGATATTCAGAATCATTTGAGATAGGAATAGGAGGAGGGAGGCTTTTTTTTTTTTTAACCAGTTATAAAGTGAGTAGTAAGTTAACATCTGTGTCTGTGGGTGGAAAAGAAAGTTTTCAAGTGAAATTGATGATTGAATGTGGGGAAGTCAGAGATGAGTGAGAAAACAAGGAAGAGATAGTTCAAGGAAGGAAATTATGAATTTTGCATTGGACAATTTTTTTTTTTTTTTTTGGCTGGGGCTGGGTTTGAACCCGCCACCTCCGGCATATGGGGCTGGCGCCCTACCCTTTTGAGCCACAGGCACCGCCCAGCATTGGACAAATTGTTATGGTTTCTATTGCAATGATTTATTGCCTGAATTTGAGCCCTGCTCACTTTATGCATACATGATTAGAATGTCCTCATGATTAGTTTCCCTCCCAGTCTTTAGTTCATGGATTCTTAACCTTTGATGCTGTGGACGTTTTGGCAGTCTGGAGAAGGTGTGGATCCTTTTAAGAATAACATTTTGAAATGAGTGAAAGATAAAAGATAGGACTTAAAAGGAACCTGTTATATTGAATGCCAAAACATAAAAACAAACCAATTTATGCTATAGTAATTTATATACTTCTTTATCAATGCATTCACATAAGAAGGTCTAACAGTGAGTATAGCAACTACCATAATTTTGGTAGTTGAATACATGTTAGATGATACTTACATCCTTAGCAACTATAATGTGATAGGGAAATGTAATTACGTTACTTAAGAAAATCACAGGTACTGCTAATACTATTATGGTAGGTTGTTTAGGTCTGTTTGAAAAAGGTACTAGATTTTAATTAGAGGTTAATGAAAATAGTTATGTAATTTTTTTCTCCTGTAGATTCACAGGTTCCCTGAGATTTATGGACTCCAGGTTAATTATCTTTGCTTGTATTGTCTCCTGTTTTGCACTCTTTTGGGTATTTTTGTCATAGTAGTATACTTTGCAGCTGGTAATGTTTTTATTGCTTCATGTCTCTTGTGGGATGTAATATGTGAATAAATTCAGGACACTGAAGAGCATCATTTTCTGGTTATCTTAATGGAGGTCAAGATTGTTAGTATACTATATACTGTAATCCTTTGGGATAGGTGAGTATTTAGTTCAAGGACCTCTATGTATACCCACATCTACCAATGCTCAGGTCCTGTAGCTGACCCTGTGGAACCCATCCACAGGGTGGAAAAGTTGGCCATCTGTATATGTGGGTTTTATATCCTTCTCATGCTATATTTTGGATCTGAGTTTACTTGAAAAAACTTCACATGTAAGTAGACCTGCACAGTTCAAACCCATGTTCAAGGGTAAACTATAGTATCATCATCTCTTTCTGGGCAATGTGTACTTACATAACCATGTAAACATAACATAAAGAGAATAATATTGTATGTACTGTTTTTTAAATTTGCTTTTTCATTTAATAACATGACTTTTTCTATCAATGGATATTTTATGTTTTTAAAAAAATTATGGCATTCAAAATTGAGATAGACATTACATAACATGAAAACATAATTGTCTTACACAAAATTCACCATTTAAAAATGTATACTTCAGTACTTTTAGTGTATTCACTATGTTGTAAACTGCTACTACTAGTTAGTTCCAGAATATTTCGATCATCCCCAGAAGACACATCATATTTCATATTAATATCAGTTAATTCCAGTTCCCCCAGCTGCTGGCAGCTACCAGTGTATTTTCTGTCTCTATGGATTTGCTTGTTCTAGGCATTTAATATAAGTGGAATCATACAGTATGTGACCTTTTATGTCTGCCTTCTGTCACTTAGCATGATCATTTCAAGATTAATCTATGTTGTAGCATATATTTCATTACTTTTTGTGGCTGAATGTTGTTTTTATAAATAAAAATACTTTTTTATCAATATAGTAAATTTTGGCTATTATAAATTGGCTATGAACATTTGTGCACAAGTTTTGGTGTGGATGGATGTTTTCATTTCTCTTGGAGTGAAATTGCTGGGTCGTGGTAATTCTTTGTTTAACTTTTTGAGGAATCGACAGCCTTCTTCGCAGCAGCTATACTATTTTACACACCTCATGCTTTTTAATGGCTTCATTGTAATCCATCTTATTGTGCCATCATTCAGTCCCATGTTGATTGACAGTTAATTTGTTGGTGTATTTTTGGTGATTATCAACACTTTATAATAAATTGAAAATCTTATATATGCACCTTCATATGTATTTTTAAAGGTAAATTTTTAGAAGTGGAGTTCTTGGATCAAAATAATTACATGTTTAAAATTTTGATACATCTTATCAGATTGTCCTTTAGAAATGTATAAATTTATACTCCCACCAATTGTGTGATGGATGCCCATTTTCCCAAACTTTTATTCACGTTATGAGTCTTTGCCATTCTGATAATAAAATGTCACATAAGTTAAAATTTATAAGTTTTTTACTAATAGTGGGGATAATTTCACATTATTTTTGAGCCGCTGTATTTGTTCTTTTGTGTTCTGTCTGATGGCTGTTACCCCCAAATTTTCTATTAAAGAGTTTACATTTTATACATTTAATAGTTTATGTTTTAGAAATACTGCCTTTCTGTCTATTATAAATGTTGCAAACTATCTTTGTTCCTGTTATTGTTTATCTTTTGACTTCGTTTATGATTTTGCTCTTTGCAAATATATGTACTGTTTAATCTCAATCCTTTTCCTTATGGCCTTTACCGTGCTTAGAAAACTTTTCTGCATTCAGAGAATATTAGATTATTTTTCTTCATTTTTTTCTAGGAATGTCTAAAATTAATTTGGGATGCACTTGTAGAAGCTTGGATTTGGTAGTTGGGCTTAACTATGTTCAAATGCCAGTCTAGTCACTTATTAGCTGTAAAGTGTTGTATGTTTTCATACCTTTTCTGTACCTCAACTTTGTCATCTATAAAATGATAGTTAATAATATGTGGTTTACAATTTTGGTGAAATTAAATGAAAAATGCATGCAAATGATCTAGCACATTATCTGGGCACATACTGGGCAGTCAGTGCAGGTTTTCTCTCTCTCCCACTCAAACTCTCTCTTCCATTAGCCTAGTTAAAATCTGAACCTGAAGATAAGGGAAGGGAAGGTTTCAAGAAATAAAGAGTGTTGCCCACAATTGCCAAAACCAGCAAAGCCATGTGAGGTAAGTATCGACAGAAAAGGAGATTGAACATTCATTTAGTAATTAGAAAGTTATTTATATTTAATGAGAACATTTTTTTCAGTAGCATAAGTGAGACAGCCATATTTTAATAGACTACAGACTAAATAAAGCTGTAAAATATAAAGGATATGTACATATGCAACATGTATCTGTATTTATAATATCTGGGAGAAATAATTGTAACTCTATTCCTTTTTCTCTCCTTAAAATGTTAGCAAAAGTATAGAGATAGCAGTAATAACTCATGGGGTATATTTATAGTGTCTCTAAATTGTATACAAATTTAGGTACTTTTTACTATGATTAGTTACAGGTATTTCTAACACTTCACAATCATTCAACCTGGTTAGGAACCACTGCTCTTTTGGAATCTTGTTCTTCTTAGTAGTTCTTTTATGGAACTACACATATTCTACATTATAGTTTACACATATTCTTCATTAAATTGTAACTATTTATAAACAATGTTATATTTTCTTGGTAGAAACAAAGTTATTTTTTAAAATATCAGATTAGTGTGAGGATACACTTAGGTTACAATGTTTGCATTTGTTAGGAAGAATCCTTGTTGTAGTGTCTCACACCCAGGAGATGTGTCATAGACACTTACACCTGTGCTCTTTCTGCCTCCCCTCTTCTTCTCTCCTTCCTTTTTCCTCCACCCATCTTGAATTGAATTTTTTCTCTTATGTAGGCATGTATTAGATCATCTACTGGCTTCATGTTAGTATTGACACGTTGGATACTTGCTTTTCCATTCTTATGATACTTTACCAAGAAGAATGTGTTTCAACTCCATCCAGGTTAATACAAAAGATGTAAAGTCTCCATCTTTTTAATGTCTGAATAGTATTCTATGGTATACATATAAGGTGGAAACAACTTTAAATACATTTTGGAAAGAGATAGGAATTAGATAAATATTTACAGTATATTAATCATTGTTTGCATTTTTCTGGTCTTTTCCAGACTGTAAGTTTTTTAGGACAAGAGACATAATTCTATAAATGAATTTTTTAAACTTTTTTTTTAGTTTAAAAATTTTTCTTTTTCTTTTTTTCCTTTTTAGAGACAGAGTCTTGCTCCAGGCTGGAATGCAGTAGCTACTCACAGGTGTGATAATAGCAGACTGCAGCTTCAAACTCATGGTTTAAAGGGATATTCCTGCCTCAGCCTTTCTAGTAATGGGACTATACCTGTGCACCAAGGTGCCTGGCTTACAGTGGGTTTATGAAAAATGTTTATAAAGTGTTACATTCTACCCTTTCCTTTTGTCTTTTGTTAAAATAAAAAAGTTGAGGGAAACATATTTATTTACCTCTTCCTCAAGTGGAATAATAATAGTCATGGATTATGTGCAATTGGCTTATAGAAAATGATATCAAATTCTATTCCTTGACCCTAGGTAATTGCCTGTTATTCCTGGTATGTTGTCATCATTTTGTCAGCTTTAAAATGAGGAGGAAATTCTGTATTGTTTAGCTCAGTAGAAAGGAAATGATTTTAAGTTAACAAAACTGGAATTTTGCTCCTCTGTGATCTATGATGAGTTTGTGAAGTTGGCAGTTCCACTGCAGGATTGAAATTGGGAAGAGCATTATGTTTAGTTTGCTTTGTTGCTTTAGTGGGAATGTCTACCTGCCAAGAAAACACAGGAATCCAAGTTAAAGGCTCTGCTACCTCTGTGGGAAATGACGAACAATACTTTTCCTTCTGCTGACAAAATCTGGGCATCTGTATTTTTAAATGAGTGGTTTTTGCTTTCACATAGGGCCAAAGTATCCTTTTCCTGGAACCAAGCTTGATTCAAAGCTTTTGTGAGTTCTCTTGTTCTTTATTCTTTTAATCAACTATTTTAGGAACTATTCTAACGTTGACACCCCTTCCTTTCTAACCTTTTCCGCTCAATACAGAACACCACCTTCTTGGCAGTCAGTTGTATGAGTAGAGTGGGTACTCTTGTTAGGCATTTATTCGTGCCAAAAAGTTAAGGGTTAGCTATTTGTTCAAGCTATCTGGTTTGGATCAATGTGAGTCAGCCTTGGCCCTACCTTTCATAATTAAGATGTTGACACCTTGGAACCTTTCCTGAATGGAGCTTTATTTTATGCTTTATCTAGTTTTATCTCAGGCAGTTTGGTCACTAAGCTTTTTCTGTTGTATTCTACTGTTTTTAATGGGGACTTGTAGATTTAGATAAGACTTATCCACATTCTAAATTTTGGTTCACAGAGTGTTAATACTAGTTTTAATACATCATTGTATGCATTTTGTTATGATTAATGCTGGAGCATTATATATATGTGTGTGTATATATATGTATATATATTTTGGTCAAGTCAAAAGCAAGGGAGGCTATTATGGTTACTCCCAGGCTTTCATATTATTCAAAACTTTATATTCAAGATTTAATTTAAAATATTTCCCAGGGAAAAGGAAAACTAAAATAATAAGTTATTCATTTAAGGGATTCATTAGTTAAACCTTTAGCTTTTGATATTATCAGATTCAGTTCTTTAGTGATTGAAATCAGATGATATCTTGAGTTAGTGTTTAATTTGTTGATGCAACAAAGTGTTCTTAGTTTATGTACAGATTGCTTGCTTACATAAACAGACTTGTGAAATAATAATTCTTTGATTTTTATGTACTAGTAGAAAAGCAGAATCTGAAACTGGAAGGTAGGACAAGGAAAAAGATGAGGATTTTATAAGCAGTATTAGAATGTTCTTTTGGTTTTTTCACATTTGAACATGTTGGACTCATTCTATTTTTCCTAGTGGATTTGTTACTTTCAGTGAAAGAGCTCTCATACTCTTGATATGCTTGCTTTAATAATGTGACATACAGATATGTAATCATTTTACAGATCCCTTTCCTTAGTTTGGGTCTGAACATATTTACTTTTGACTTTATTTATAGTAACAAAGATATTTTCATTTTTGGTGAATTTAAAGAAATATGCTATAGATTCTTGCTTACTCTTATTTCAGACTGTATAGCCAGTTGATTTAGGAAAATACTTTTCCTTGGGCAGTAATTGTTATTGATTAGGAATTTTAGGAAAGAAATTTTAGGAAAGAAACTTGCAGTAAATTTCTGTTCTTAAATTATAAGTATTCTTGTGTATAAGTACTCTTGTTTTGTTTTTCTCTCCTATTTAACTGCAGTAGGTTAACTGTAGTGGAAAAGAGGATTTCAAATGAGAATTTGTAGTAGTCTGATAAGTGACTTTTGATTATTGATATATTAAGGAGAATGCTAGAGAAAAGACAAATGACTTTGCATGTTTATCCTTGAACACATGACCTATATATTGGATAGATTTGTTTTGACTACGTAGTAGCATCCTGAGTACATACTAGGGTGGAAACTGTTCTGGTTCTGTAGCTTTTCCCCTGCTTACCTGTATATCTAAATCAGTGTCCCTCTAGAGGGATGTGAGTTTTATTGGGGTTAGAAAGAATTTGGAGGACAAGAGTATAAATGAAGTCTGAAGCCATGAGCTGCTTTATAATGGGTGTGTAACATCTCTTAATATGTCAGAAAAAATGAACTCATTTTGAATTACTTGTATTCCATTCAGGTTACTTGTATTCAGGGTTCCAATGTATGATGATAATCAGATTTGGATATTCTTGGGACTGTAGCTATGTTATCATTTATCCTGCTAATTACAGTTCTACTTGTGTCTTTGAGGTTTCTGAGCTATACATATGAAGAAAAATGAGAATTGAATTATCAACCTATTCATATATAGATAGGACCTGTGGTGGGCTGTTTTAAAATTAAGGCTTCTTAAGGCCTTCGATTCCTTGCCTCTTCTGCTTCTAGATTATTCGTTTTTAAAAATTCATTTTGCTAAAATTGCCAAAATTACTTGATTTCTTTTATTCAGGAAAATTATTTTGAAATGTAATCATTTTATCATGTCCTTCAATAGTTTATTCCTTTCTATTGCTGAATTCATTGTATGGGATTAAAATAATTCATCCTTTAGCCTATTGTTAGATACTTAGGTTGTTTACAGTTTGGGGCTATTACAAATTAACTGAAGAACATTTGAGTTCAGTTGAATCTTTTGGTTAACATGTTTTCATTTTTCATGTGTAGGAGTGGAAAAGAAAGCCTGGTGTATTGTTAACTTTTTAAGAGACTACCACGCTGCTTTCCAGAGTTGTGTTATTTTGCATTCTTATCTACAGTATACGAGAGTTCCAGTTGCTCTGTATTGATCAGTTTTTAAAATTTTAGCCATTCTAATAGGGATGGCAACTAGTATCCTGTGGTTAATATTCATTTTGCTAATGACTAATGACATTAAGCATCTTCTTGCTTATTTGTTATCACTAATGAATCTTCTATTAAAATGTTTTGCTCATTAGAATTTTCTTTTTATTATTGAGTTTGAGAGTTCTTTGTTTATGCTGGGTATACATTATTATATACTGTATATAATTTGCATGTGTTTTTTCCCATCTGTGACTTATTTTTTCTTGTTTTTAATAAGGTCTTTCAAAGAGCAAAAGTTCTTGATTTTTTTTTTTTTTTTTTGAGACATAGTCTCTCACTCAATCACCCTGGAGTTGAATGCCATGACATCATAGCTCACAGCAATCTCAAAGTTATGGGCTCATGCAATCCTCTTGTCTCAGCCTCCTGAGTAGCTGGAACTACAGGTGCCTGCCACAATGCCTGGCTTGTTTTTCTATTTTTTTTTTTTTAGGAGATGAGGTTTTGCTTTGTAGGCTGGTCTTGAACTCTTGAGCTCAGGCTATCTGTCCACCTTGACCTCCTAGAGTTACTAGGATTACAAGTGTGAGCTACCACACCCTAAGTTCTTGTTTTTGATGAAGTTCAGTTTATCATTTTTTGGTTTTATAGATCATGCTTTTGCTTTGGTATCTAAGAAATTCTTGCCAAACTCAATTACTGTGATTTTCTCCTATATTCTCATCTAGGTGTTTTATAATTTCAGCTTTTGAATTTTAAGAGCTAAAATGTGTTTTTGAGTATATAGTAGTCCCCCATTGTCTGTGGGGTATACATTTGATAGATTCTGAGTTTGCCCACTAGATGCCTGAAACTGAGGATGGAATAGAACTCTATATACCATGCACAAATTTCTTTTCCCTTCACAGTTTCACAGATAGAAGATTTGTTCTTACTAATATCTTGGTAGAGTGCTGTGGCATCACAGCTCACAGCAACCTCAAACTCTTGGGTTTAAGCGATTCTCTTGCTTCAGCCTCCCAAGTAGCTGGGATTACAGGTGCCCACCACAATACCTGGCTACTTTTTTTGTTGCTGTAGTTGTCATTATTGTTTAGCAGGCCTGGGCTGGGTTCGAACCTGCCTGCCTCAGAATACATGGCTGGTGCCCTAACCCCTGGTGCTGAACGATCCTTACTGTTTCTTAATTAGTACTCAAATTGCCAGCATCACTACTTTTTTGAGCTTTGGGGCCTTATTAAGCAAATAAAAGTTACTTAAACACAAAAACTATGGTACTGTGACAGTTGATCTGGTAACTAAGAAGAGTATGAAGTAACTAATGGGCAGGTATCAGATACAGTCTGGGTATGCTGGACAGAGGGGTAATTCATGTCTAGGCAGCATGGAACAGGACAGTGAGGGATTTCTTCAGGAAACTTAGAGTGGCCGCACAATTTAAAATGTATGAACTACATATTTCTGGAATTTTTCATTTAGTATCTTTGGAATGAGGTTGGCCACAGGTAACAAACTGCAGAGAACAAAACTGCAGGCAACAGGGACTAATACATAGTATGAGGAAAAGATTAAGGTTCATTTGCTTCAAATATGGTAATCTAATTGCTCTGGCACTACTTGTTAAAGATTTATCATTTCCCTGTTGAATTTTCTTGGTACCTTTGTTGAAGATTAATTTACCATGTATGTTTATGTCTGCTTCTAGACGTTCTGTTCTCTTGATCTGTTTATCTTTATGTCAATACCTCATTGTTATTATTGTATTTTTATAATAACTTGAAATTAGATTGTGTGAATCCTTCAATTTTATTTTTCCTTTTTAAAGTTTTTTTTTAATTTTTAATTTTTTTTTAAGAGACAGAGTCTCACTTTATTGCCCTTGTTAGAGAGCTGTGGCATCACAGCTCACAGCAACCTCCAACTCCTGGGCTTAGGCAGTTCTCTTGCCTAAGCCTCCCAAGTAGCTGGGACTACAGGTGCCTGCAAGAATACCTGGCTATTTTTTTGGTAAAGTTTGGCTGGGGCCAGGTTCAACTCGCCACCCTTGGTATATGAGGCCGGTGCCCTACTCACTGAGCTACAGGTGCCACCCTCAAAGTTGTTTTAAAGTTAGATCTTCTAGGTCCTTTGTAATTCCATGTAGCTTGTCAATTTGTATAAATAAGTGCTGGGATTTCACTGGGATTGTTTAAAATACATGCATCAGTTTGGGGAGAATTAACATTTTGGTTATTTATTTTTTTTAGAGACAGAGTCTCACTTTATTGCCCTTAGTAGGGTGCTGTGGAGTCACAGCTCACAGCAACCTCCAACTCCTGGGCTTAGGTGATTCTCCTGCCTCAGCCTCCCGAGTAGGTGGGGCTACAGGTGTCCACCACAATGCCTGGCTATTTTTTGTTGCAGTTTGGCCGGGGCCGGGTTTGAACCCGCCACCCTCAGTATATGGGACCAGTGCCCTACTCACTGAGACACAGGCACTGCCCGAGAATTAACATTTTAATGTTCATTTCCTGATCCATATATGATATATGTCTTATTTAGCTTTTTAATTTTTCTCAGCAGTGTGTTGTAGTTTTCAGTGTACTGGTTTGGACATCTTTTTTTCATATTTTTTGTAAGTATTTTATAATTTTTGATCCTGTTGTAAATGGTATTTTAAAAAATTACAGTTTTGCTTATTGCTTGTATATAATAATACAATTGATTTTATCGGGGAGTATTTATCTTTTTATTTTGCAAACTTGTTAAACTTATTCATTAGTTCTTGCATATTTTGGGGAATTTTATAGGGTTTTCTGCATATATTTAATTTATTATTTGTAAATAAAGATGAGTTTGATTCCTTCTTCCAAACCTGATGACCTTTATGTCTGCTTTTTGGCTTGATTGCATGGGCCAGAACTTCTAATACAGAGTTGAAGAGAGAGCAGACATGCTTGCCTTATTTCTGATCTTAGGAGGAAAGCATTCAGAATTTCTATTGATACCCTTTATTAGGTTGTGTATATGTCCTTTTATTTAGAAAATAAGAGTTTTTCTCTTTTTTAAAATAATTTTTATTTTTTTTAAGACAAAGTCTCACTTTGGCACTCTCAGTAGAGTGCAGTGGCATCGTAGCTCATGGCAACCCCAAACTCCTGGACTCAAGAAATCCTCTTGCCTCAGCTTCCCAAGTAGCTAAAACTACAAGCATCTACCACAACTCCTGGCTGTTTTTAGAGATAGGGTCTCATTCTTGCTCAGGCTGGTCTCAAACTCCTGAGCTCAGGCAATCCATTGTCCTCAGCCTGCCAGAGGGCTGTGATTACAGTGTGAGCCACCAGGCTGGGCCATTCTATTTTTAAATAGAAATAGCTATTGAGGTTTTCAAATGCTTTGTATGCATCTATTGAGATGATCATATGTGTTTTTAAAAATATTAATTAAATTATGTTGATTTAAAAAATTTTTTTTTGAATGTGAAACCAACTTGTGTTCCTTGGGTAATCATCACTTGCTATGATAATATATTGCCTTTTTTTAATATATTGCTGGATCTGATTTGCTAAAATTAAAAAAAATTGCATCTGTGTTCATGAGTTATATAGTTTTCTTATACTGTGTTTGTCTTGTTTTGGTATTAGGGTAATGTTCAACTCAACTTTATTAAAGAGTTTCTGTAGTATTGGTATTGTTTGATTCTTAAAGGATAACCTAGTTAAGAACTACTGGATCACGTATGTTCCTCCTTCTTTCTATTTCTAAATTCTTAATTCTGTCCTCATAATAGGATGTGTAAATTCTAATAAAAAATAGCTAGGTCTTGTTAAATGAACTTCCTTGGAAGTGGAGTGGGAGAAGTAAGTTTTTCTAGAGACAGCACAGAGTGAGTCAGTGTTACATTTAAATTTTTCGTTGAAGTAGAAATGACTCCAAGGGACTAAGAATCTCTAGGAAAGGGGAAGGCCAGACTTCATACACTTACAGTGGTGTGCTAGAGTGGCTTAAAGTGGCTTAAGAGAGTCAGTTATTAATATTTCAGGAATTTTATGAGCCAGTTGTTAAACACAACTGATTAAATATTATATAAACTTAAAATTAAACCATATTAGAAATATTCATTGCTTCTTAATAATTTTGTTGTATTTCATCATTACCTATGCTTTTGAGGTTATTTATATTTGAAATACAATATAATGTTGTGTTAGCATTTCTTCCTAGCTCCTCACTCATTGGTATTTCCTTGGAAGCCTGAAGTGTGCCACTTATGGGAGATTTTGTATCATAAATACACGTGGGAGTATTTGCACCATAGGCAGATGCTGCTGCTTTTTTTTTGTAGAGACTTTATTTCTGATTGTCTATAATTTAAAGAGTGATGGTAGAAATATTAATAATCCAAATTTAGTTTGGGTTTTTTTTTTTTGCAGTTTTTGGCCAGGGCTGGATTTGAACCTGCCACCTCCGGGATATGGGGTCAGCATATCCCGGCCACAGGCACTTTGAGTCACAGGCGCTGCCCCAAATTAAGTTTTTAATATCTTCTGAGTCTGTTGTGAATAGCATAGGAAGTTGAGGAAATATTCTTCATGTATTAGAAGCCCATTACAAGTTGGATATCTCTTACCTGAAATGCTTGGTACCGGAAGTGTTTTAGAATATTTGTGTTATTATATTTATCGGTTGAGCATCCCTAATCTGAAATGCAAAATGCTTCAATGAGCATTTCTTTTGAGTGTCATGTCAGTGCTCAGGTTTTTGATTTTGGAACATTTCAGAGTTTGGATTTTCGAACTAGGAATACTCAACTTGTATCAGCAAAGAAATTTCTCATGTCTTTGATAAACAGTCAAGTTCTGACAAGTCTTTGCATCATTTTTATCTTTTTAATATAATTGAAATTATCAACCATCATTCATTTTGTCAGTTGCAGCCATAGGTTGTCTACCAAAATGAGTTCAATAAATCACCTAAAACATTCTGTGAGAGTCAATTGGCTATATTGAATTTACAGTGAATATGGTACATTTTAGTATAAATTTTAAGTTTTTTGGTTAGTAAAATTTATAACAAGTGCACACACCTACACACTAACCCCTAGAAAGGTTATCTGTCCTGTGATCCTTTAGTAGTTCTTGTAGTTAGTTGTTCTGGCTGTGTCCTTTTCAGCTTTCCTGCCCAACACTCAGAAATCAGTGCCTACTCTTAGTACTCTGGGAAAGACTCAGAATTTCTGGGAAGTTTTTCTCTGTTCTGCTCTGTCATCCTACTTTTCCAGGTCCAGCATATGAGGCAGTATGGTTTAATTAGGTTAGGACTGAGACTATGGAGCCAGACTGCCTGGGTTGAATCCCACTCTGCCACCCACTAACCATGTAACAAAGGCAAGCTGCAGAATATCCTTATACTTTTAAAAAATATATCTTCACTCCTAACTCTCCAATATTAGGCCATTTAAGCTTTGCCTTTCTTGTACTAGGAACTCTATTCTCTCCACCTGTCCTTCATTGTTCTAAAGGTTATTATTCAACATCCTCTTTGGTTTTTTTTGTTTTTTTTGTTTTTTTTGTAAAGACAGAGTCTCACTTTATCACCCTCTGTAGAGTGCCGTGGCGTCACACAGCTCAACAACCTCCAATTCCTGGGCTTAGGCAATTCTCCTGCCCCAGCCTCCCAAGTAGCTGGCCCTACAGGTGCCCGCTACAATGCCTGGCTATTTTTTTGCTGAAGTTTGGCCTGGGCTGGGTTTGAATCCGCTGCTGTCGGTATATGGGGCCGGTGGTGTACCCACTGAGCCATAGGCACTGCCCAACATCCTCTTTGTTTTATTCTCTCTTTAGTTCTGCTCATTTCAGAACAGTGACAGTAGGAGCAGGATAACTACTTATGAGGGGCAAAAAGTTATAACAAAAAGAAATTTAAATTATTTTATTTTGTTTTACTGTTGTTTTAGAGATGGGATCTGGCTTTGTTATCCAGGCTGGATCATAGCTCACTGCAGCCTCAAACTTCTGGGCTCAAGCAATCCTCCCACCTCTGCCTCCTAAGTAGGTAGGAGTACAGGCATGCACCACCATATTTGGCTAATTTTTAAAAAAAAAAATTGTAGAAACAGGGTCTCCCTGTGTTGCCCAGGCTGGTTTTCAATTCCTGGGCTCGTGATCCTCTGACCTTGGCCTCCCCAAAGTGCTGGGATTACAGTTGTGAGCCACTGTGCCTGGCCCCTTATGGAATTATTTAACAGTAAAATATTCTGTAACTTTATTTTTCAAGTAGCGGCATGAAAACGGTATATGAAGGTAAGGACAATGCTCATCTTGTTCATTGTTGAAGCCTTAGTGCTTGGTACAATAATAGCTACAACAGTAGGCTTGCAATAAATATCTCCTGAATAAATGTTAAACTGGTCTGAAGCATGAAACTTCAAAACTCTAAAGCTTATATTTTTCATAACGGTAAGTAACTTTGTCATGATTAAACATAGGTTTGGTTTGTTTAGAGTAGTCACAAAGCAGGAGATATGAAAACTTGGAATGAAATTCTTTGTGAAAGTTTGCATTATTTATCATTTATGGGCTTTAGTTGAATATATAAAGACAAATGCCATCTAGAGGCCCTTAATATGGATATGGAATGAGATTGCTAGTAAAATTGTTCTTTATCCTGAGCCACCTTCTAAAGCCAGTGGTCCTCAACCTTCCTAATGCCTCCTATTACTGCGACCTTTTAATACAGTTCCTCATGTTGTGGTGACTCCCAACCATAAAATTATTTTCGTTGCTCCTTCATAACTGTAATTTTGCTACTGTTATGAATCGTAATGTAAATATCTGTTATGCGAAGCTCATAGTGCTTAAGACCAGTTGGAAAGGATGGGTGTTTGTCAAGGTGAATATTCAGTAAATAACAAATAATGTGTTTTCCATTCCGTAACTTTTGGGGATAAATTCCAATATAAGACAGAGTGATTTGAGAATTTTTAATATGGAATGCTGTTAACATTTGTTGTACAACAGAAACAGCGATATTTAATGTAGGCTTAATTTTATGTTCTTCCAATTTTAGGACTCTGATAGAGTCTGCATCTCTGCCTGTGATTGATTTATAAACTACTGTTGAGATGATAACTTAAAATTTCTATGGCAATATGTGCAGGTTTAATGATTCATATTTTAGTTGTATTCCATTAACTTAGAAGTGTCTGATTCATTATGAAGTACTCTTTCATGGTTGTAGCATTCTTTCTTAGTCTGAATCTTAAATGATGTTAATTGTGCTGAGCTATAGACTGAGATAAAATGTCCTTAAACTTAGGGTGGTAAATGGAAGATATGGTAGAATTTATATCTTTGCATACACTATAGAGGCTACTGTTTTTATAAGTGACTCTAGATGACCAATATTTATGGAAATTTAGTTGTAGCTTTTAGCTGTTTGCTCTGGTTTGGCTCACTTACTTTGTTGGGGGAATTATACTGCCTTTTTTTTTTAACTTCTTATGAGATTTTATTTTTTTTATTAAGTCATATACACATAGATCATGAATACATTTATGCATAATACTGCTTTATTCTTATTTGTCTCTAGTCTTAGACACAAAGCCTGAGATTTGGGACTATTATAATTTAGTAACAGTATACTTTAGTGTATTTCATATGTATTTTTGAATATGCTATTCATTAAAATAGGATATTAGTAGCTATCTTTTGTTTGCAGTTTTGGAAACGCCAGTTTAAATTTTTCTGTGGAAAGTAGCCCTCATGTTACATATAATGCTTGTAATTAAAAAAAATTAAAATGCAAATATTATTTGGTTGCTTATACCCTCACTTTAACTTGACATTAAAATACAGTAAAAACAATTTTTAAAGAGATAAGGTCTTGCTGTGTTGCCCAGGCTGGAGTGCAGTGGCTATTCACCAGCATGATCATAGTGAACTACAGCCTGGAACTCCTGGCCTCAAGAGATCCTTCTGCTTTAGCCCTGAGTGGCTGTGACTATAGGCGTGCACCATTGTGCCTGGCTTTGAATTGCATTTTCTATGAAGTGTTTTACAAGTTTATCTAAGTTTTGGCTTAATGAAACAGAAGACTGCCTGACAAATACAGGAAAGCTTTCACTATATAGTAAGTAGTATTTAGTCAGCCTTTGATGATGGAGATTAAAGCTTGTTTACTTCTGGAATAGTTCATGTAGGAAGAAAGAAGTAGAAGATAATAAGATTCCTTTTCTAGGACTGATGGCTACTCTCAGAAATTTTGCAGTAGAGTAAATTTTGTATAAGTGGTAGGCTAAGGAACAGGGAGTGAATGGCAGGTTCAATACAGCTTAGTATTTGGGCAACTATTATGTAGGGTATTTTTTATAATTTTGAAATGGTGTTGAAGAATGGGAAGTTAAAAAGGTGTTGTAAATGGGCTTTTAGTTTACTTGGTTATGTAATCAGGATCTCCATGATAAATTAGATCTAATGGGAGGATCCTTTGGGAATTGGTATAAGATATTGCAGAAATTAGAAACTCTTGGAAAAACTAATTTAAAAACTTGCCTATTTTTCAATTGGAAATTAAAGATAAGGAAAAATATTAGCTATGCTAGTTCTGTACTGTTTAAGCCTTGGACTGACCCGTATATGAGACTATTAGAAACCACAATATCAGTATCATATTTAGAAATTTAAATTACAGTTGAAAGATTATTTTATATTTTTAAGTTATTTTGAAAGCAGTTTTTGTGGTATGTGCACAAAGTGGAAAGTTGATACTGAGGACCTAAGAGGGGAAACAGAACTGAATAGAAGGATTCAGTAATGCTATTTCCTGAATCTGAGTTTTTAACAGCAGAGTTGAAAAGCTGATGTTTGGAGCGGTAGTGACCAGAATTTTACTAAATTGCTTAGTTAACTCAAATGAAAAATGTTCTAGCTTCATTTAGATGATCTAATTGAAGAATTAAGTTACTTGTGTTTTTATTGGTATCCTACTCAAGTCCAAAAGAGACCTCTGACCTCTAATATAGCTGTATTAATATTACTTTGCTTTTTACAAATTACAGATATTGGTAAACATTTTATGGAGCTATATTTTTTTTTTTGAAGAGAAATTGAGCTTTTTTTAAGAAGAGATTTTATAACTTTAACAGACTTACAAAATGGAAACATGGAAAAATTAAAAAAAAAAGAAATACTATCTATGTAGTATCTATTTTAGAGATTATAATTGGAGCTCCAGAAAAAATGGTAACTATTATTAATATCTAGAATTTAAAAATATTTGGGAAAATTAAACTTGCAGATTACCATTTTTTAGATTAATTTTTGGAAAATCATTGGATATTGCTTGGCTGTGAGATGGGAAGGGTGGGAGAAAGGTGGTAGACTTTAGGATTATAAAGTATATGATCATCCCACAAATACATCCTAATTACTTACCATGTGGTGAGAACTGTATAGAAATGCAAAAAGGACATGGCTCCATACAGAAATAACTCACAGTCCTCTTATATAACATGTTATTTGGTGGGAATCACATTAAAATGGTCAGATTAAGTTGACTTCTAATCCTGTATCTTGTGTTTCATACTAAAATTAATGAAAACTATGTTTTTACAAAGTTAGTAGTTTTGTTTTTTACCTATCTACATAGATAGATGTGTTCGGATCCAGATCTGTTTGATATGGCTTTACTTATTAATTCTGTATTTTTGTGGATTCTTACTTTAGTATGCCAAAGGAAACACAGAGATACATGTACCTCTGTAAAAACTCTAGTATCTAAAAACTTTATTTTCAGAATAGTCTAAAATGTGGTAGAAATCAAGTTTTTCTCCCCTGGAAAATGATCATATTCTTTGTGCTGTATGAAGTTCTAAGATATCCTTGGAAAATTATGTTTTAGTATCACCCAAATTGCATGATAAGATTAGAGTCAAAGAGTTTCAACTTGGAAACTTGAGAACCTCTTACTGTTTACACATGAACAAATATGGAAAATTTTTTCTTTGCTCCTTTACATAAATGGAAAGGAATGACTATTTTTGCCCTTCAAAAATATGAGGGAAAATGATTGGGAAATTTTGATCATACTCCTTTCTATAAACTAGCTTTGATTTCTTGATGCATGATCAAATACGTATGATTTTTCTTTATTCTCTCTGTATGTAACAAATCTCAGACCATCTAAAAGTAATTCTATTTGGGATAGAAGTTCTACCCTCTACTTAGAAACAGTGCCAGATCAGACACTTGTTTTGGGGGGGCAGGGGTATTAAGATATGAACAAAGAACTAACTATAAATACTATGTGCCAATTCACTGATACCCTACGGAAGTTTATTTAAGCGCAGGACTTTCTATCATTTGTTATTATTGTTATATCTGGAGTGGATCTTATTTTCTTAAACTACCAAGTAGTAATTCCTGTATCACATCTCTTGAATAAGATTACCTTAGGGCCCTTTGTCATCTGCTTCTTATGTAGCACATTTAAGGAGTTTATATCTCATTGGTTATCGTTGATGACCAGTGATCATTTTGACAGTTACGTGAAGAGGATGGCACAGTGAGTGCGTGGTCATGCACTGCATAACATTTCCATCAACAGTGCACAGTGACATAAGATTATGATCCTATATTTTTACTGTACCCTTTCTATATTTAGATGTACAAATACTATTATATTTCAGTGGTCTACAGTATTCAATATAGTAACACACTGGATAGGAGTATGTTATAGCCTAGGAGTGATAGGCTATACCATACAGCCTAGATGTGTAGTAGGTTATACCATGTAGGTTTGTGTAAGTATATACTACGATGGCAAAACACCGAAATTGCCTATCAGTGCATTTCTTCAAGTGTATCCCTGTTAAGTGATGTGTAACAGTACTGGTTTTGATAGGTTGGCTATGCTATGTAACTAAGCCAAATTGGACACTTTTGAGCGAAAAGGAATGATATTAATAATTACTTCAGAACAGCAGATATAAACCAAGACTGGTCTAGGCAAGCTAAGATACGTAATCATCCTAATTAGGATGATTGCAAGTAACAGAAAATACAACTCAAACTAGCTTAAACAATAAAGGAACTGTATTGGCTTATATATCTGAAAAGGCCAGTGTTTGGGAGTCCTACAGATGTGATTAAGTGAGGACTCTGAGTTATTCTGTTTTCCAGACTCTGCCTTCTATGGCTGGCTTCCTTTATAGTTGTTGGGTGACTGCCAACAGGAATCTGGGCTATATTCTTCATTTATGACCAGCAGGAGAGAGAATCCTGCTTCTCCCATACACATAGATTTGAGTCTTCAGGATTCGTGATTATTGGATACTTTTGAACTGATCTCTGTATCAAAGGGAATGTCTGTGCTGATCGTCTTAAGCATGAGATATCTGAATATCCCTGAGTAAAGGTGGATAGAATTACTTATTCTTAGACTGGTTTTAGTTCATTCAGGACACTGTAATGTTAGTCTATCTAGGAAAGTAGTACAACTGAATGAAGGGAAGTGGGTTAGGAAGCAACCACAGTGTTTACTGCAAAGTCCAGAGCTGTTTCTTGTTTGCATTTTCCCTCAGGCAACTGTTAATGGGTTCCTACAAGAGCCCAGTATACTGCAGGTGATATGTTTTTTTTGTTAAGTGAGAATATGTCATATAAAATGACTTACTAGCCTGGAAGTAGGAGAGAAAGAAAAAACTTTTATCATCCCATTTTTTTTTCTATTAAGACTATAATAATTGTTGACCTTCTTTTTTTTACAGACTAATAGGGATGCCAAAGGAAAAATATGATCCTCCAGATCCTCGCAGAATTTATACCATCATGTCAGCAGAGGAGGTAGCCAATGGGAAAAAATCTCACTGGGCAGAATTAGAAATCTCGGGTGAGTGGAGTCTAAAGTATTTAATTTGGGGTACAACAGCAATAATGAATAAGAGTCAAGTATTGCAATATTTATTTCTTTTTTGAACATTTTTAATTAGATGGGTTAACTGAAAAGATACAGGATTCTGAGGTACTAGTGTTTATCTGTTAATTTTATTGTGACAAAATCTTTGTACCCTTTTTTTTGAGATTACATTGAGTAAGAGTTGGCATCTGAAATTGAGAATATTAGGGGTTTGATTTCTGAGTAAGATTAGGTTCTTTGATATGATAGATTCTGTTTTGGCTACTCAGAACAATTATTTTTGGAAATTGAGATTTTTACTCCTATTCTCTCAGTTTTGGCAAAGAAGGAAACCTAGAAGCTGTCTGTCTATTCTAACTAATATGTAATAACTGGATTACTGGACCTTAATACATGTTTAGGATTGGTTAAAATAGAATATGATTTCTAAAAACTTATAACTCTAGTCTAGTGAGAAAAGCATCAGAGAAATGCAACTGAAGGACATTCAACAAAATATCTGACTAGTAATCTTCAAAATTGTCAAGATCATGTAAATCAAGGAAAGCCTTAGAAATTGTCACAGACCAGAGGAGACTAAGGAGACATGATAACTCAATGTAAAATGGTAGCTGGTATTGAATCCTGGAACAAAAAGTTGTAAAAACTGGTGAAATCCAAATGCAGTCTAGATTTAGTTAGTAGTGATGTATCAGTGCTGGTTTCCTAGTTTTGGCAAATATACCATGATGTAAGATTCTAACAGGGAAACTGAATGAAGGATATATGGGAATACTGTATTATCTTGGTAACTTTTCTATATCTAAAATTATTAGCCCTTTCAGCCGGAGATGCCATCTTCCAGTAATTCACCAAGATGACAAACACAAAGGGACAGAGGAGAAGCACTGGATACTTGTTCTCTAGGCCTTTTAGGAAACAGGGAGTTGTTCCTTTGGCCACATATATGTGAATCTACAAGAAATTGTAGACATTAAGACATTGAAGACATGAATGTAGACAATTGTAGACATGAATGGGTACTGTTCAAAAAGGCAGGCCACACAAATGTTACCATGGCAAAACTGGAA
>NW_003852434.1:11103179-11111858 GCF_000181295.1 Otolemur garnettii
TTGTAGACATGAATGGGTACTGTTCAAAAAGGCAGGCCACACAAATGTTACCATGGCAAAACTGGAAGAGTCTACAGTGTCACCCAGTATGCTGTGGCATTGTTGTAAACAAATAGGTTAAGGGCAAGATTCTTACCAAGAGGATTAATGTTCATGTTGAGCATATTAAGTGTCTAAAAGCCAAGATAGCTTCCTGATACATGAAGGAAAATGATCAGAAAAAGAAGGAAGCCAAAGAGAAAGGTACCCTGGGTTCAACAGAAGCACCAGTCTGCTCCACCCAGAGAAGCCCACTGTGTGAGAACCAACAGAAAGGAGCCTGAGCTCCTGGAACCCATTCTCTATGAATTCATGGCATAATAAGCATATCACATAGCACACAGGAGTACCAGTGGGCCCATGCTTTTAGGTACAAGAACCTATTTATTCGCCATGAGCTCATGGCATAATAGGTGTACAGCATAGCACACAGGATAACCAATAGACCCCATGTAACAGTGATACAAGGTGCTGGAACCCATTTTCCATGAATTCAAAAGTCAATCAATGCTTTGTCACATTTAATGGCAAGATGCCTCCCTGAGCTACTGGAACCTCTTCCCTATGAATTCATGGCATGATAGTTAAAAATAATAGCCTACTGCTACTGTAAAAATGTTTCTTGTTCATTCATTAAAAGTATGATTTTTTTTCCTCCAAAGAAGTATTAAGCCAAATTTCAATGTACCCTAACAATAAAAAAAAATTATTAGAAAATTAAAAATTCATTAAAATGGATTATAAGGACTATTTTTCTCTTATGAATTGGTACAATACACATTGTATTGTATTATATACCTCCTATAGGAAGTATATCAATGCATTTTTTTCTCCAGTATGCTTTTTTTTGAGACAGAGTCTCACTTTGTTGCCCTTGGTAGAGTGCTATGGCGTAACAGCTCACAGCAACCTCCAACTCTTGGGCTTAAGCAATTCTCTTGCCTCAGCCTCCCCAGTAGCTGGGACTACAGGCCCCCACCACAACACCTGGCTACTTTTTGTTGTAATTCTCATTGCTATTTTAGCTGGCCACCAGGTTTGAACCTGCCACCCTCGGTATGTGGGGCAGCGCCCTACCCACTGAGCTACAGGTGCCGCCCATCCAGTATATTTTTGTTTGGAAGAGTTAAACCTTCATTATAATTTCAATACCAAAAATTCGTTGCACATTTAGCTAAAAGGTAACTGGGTGGATGGGTGATTGGTAATCAAAAGAATGAATAGGGCAGTGCCTGTGGCTCAAAGGAGTAGGGCACTGGCCCCATATGCCGGAGGTGGTGGGTTCAAACCCAGCCCTGGCCAAAACAAAACAAAAAAGAATGAATATGTATAAATTCTATTACATTAATCAAGGGTTTCTCAGTCTTGGCACTACTGACACTTTGGCCTAGACAATTCTTTGTGGAGGAGGGCTGTTGTGTGCATTATAGGATGTTTCATAGCATCCTTAGTTCATTGCAGTTCAGCAGTGTCCTTTTTGTTGTGACAGGAAAAATGTCATTAGACATCCCAGAGTCTTCTAGGGGGCAAAATCACCCCTGGTTGGGTGGCACCTGTCCTGTGACTCAAAGGAGTAGGGCGCTGGCCCCATAAGCCGGAGGTGGTGGGTTCAAACCCAGCCCCAGCCAAAAACTGTAAAAAAAAAAAATCACCGCTGGTTGAGAACCACTTGGTTACCTAGGTAGGATTGAAGGAAATTTCTCTTTTACCTTGAGCCTCTTCACTTGAAAACTTTATTTATTATTAAAATGCCAAATTCTAATTGGCACTTTAAGTCTGATTATAGACAGCAGGAAGGAATCTGCAGTAGAAAGAACTCCGGACAGAAAGTAAAAGTTCAAATCTGCTGCTCGGCTATATGAACAGTAACATTTTCCCCTTTGAGATTTTATGCCCTCTCTACCTTATACTGCCCTGTTATCAAAATGTACTATTTGAAAAATGATAAATAATTAAAATACCTCTTAACTTTTGCAAAGTTTATAAAATATCTTCCTATAAATGATTTTGCATAATGGATACTTACAGGTAAGATAGGAGATGAGGCTAGCTGATTTGTCCAGATTTACAAAGCTGGTAAAAATCAGATGGTAAAAATCAGGACTCTCAACCAAGTCTTCTTTTTCTACTTTTTATTTACTTATGACAGAGTCTTACTTTGTTGCCCTCAGTAGAATGCTGTGGCATCACAGCTCACAGCAACCTCAAACTCTTGGGCTCAAATGATCTACTTGCCTTAGTGAGACTATAAGCACCTACCACAATGCCCAGCTAGTTCTTTCTTTCTTTTTTTTTGGCCAGGGCTGGGTTTGAACCCCCCACCTCCAGCATATGGGGCCGGTGCCCTACTCCTTTGAGCCACAGGCGCCACCCCATAGTTATTTTCTATTTTTGGTAGAGACAAGGTCTCTCTCTTGGCTTAGGCAGGTCTCAGAGCAGTCCATCTGCTTCAACCTCCCAGAGTGCTGGGATTACAGGCGTGAGCCACTGCACCCGGCCCCTTCTTTTTGTAGTACATGTTCCACCATACCTATTATTAGATGCTGTGACTGATTGATAAAGATTAATGTGTGACTGTTTCCTTGAGTATGTTGTACTTAATGCAAAAACCTTAAGCCAGAGTTGATAATATATAATTGTGACATCAGAAACCTGGAGGAGATGTCCCCTTTGTCGGTAAAATGGTTTTCCTGGTGACTGATCTAAGGTTGGTTCTAAATCATGGTCATTTACTTTTGTCTATTTAAAATTTGTAATCAACCCTATTAAAGGAGGACACATACGTTTAGAAGCAATCAAATGGCAAAAAATACCGAATTAAAATATCAGTGATATAATATCGGTCTGAATTTGCATCATCTTTATAGTTCTTGTGGTTTAGTCTTTATCTTTGACTTAGAGTTTTATGCTTCAATGTTTTTGCCTTTTAGGTAGAGTGCGGAGCTTAAGTACATCACTTTGGTCATTGACACACTTGACAGCGCTGCACTTAAATGACAATTTTCTTAGTCGCATTCCACCTGATATTGCCAAGCTTCATAATCTGGTTTACCTGGATCTGTCATCCAATAAACTCAGAAGTTTACCAGCAGAACTAGGAAACATGGTGTCTCTCAGGTGAGGAAATATAGATGTGACTGATTATATAACATTCTAAATTTAAGAAAATTAAAGATTAATACTCATCTTACAGTAGGATTTCCATGTGTGTGAAGATCAACTAATGATACAAATTGTCTAAGCACAGTTCTTGAGTTGGCTTCTATTGTACATTTCTTTGCCTTCCTTTAAATTTGGAGACTCCTAGGTAAGACAGTGAGCGTCACCAGTTTCTTTTGACAGATATGAGGTGGGATGGGGCTAAAATTTTAAGTCTCACTTCAGTCTCATGTTTGATAAGACGACATAATTGGGAAAATATGGTTTGCTGATAAGTGAAACTTTTAGGAACATATCTCTGTTATGTAAGAGAAAGTATATTTATATTTTATATTATAACTCTTTAAGACAACTTAAAACCTGATGAAACGAATTTATTTCTCATCCTTCAGAATTTTTTAAGTCCTTCAGGATTTTTCACAGGAGAAAATTTTTCAGTAGTCTTAAGATTGTAAGATTAAAGACAAATTGCTATCCGATGTATAAAATTAAGCATATTGTTTTAGAATTTTTTCTTTACCATTTGTTTTTTACTACTTTTGATCATCTACAAATGAAGGTTCAATTTATATTTTCCTGTAGTCTGCTCAAAATGTCAGTCATAAACTTAGATCTTGTTTATGCTACCCTGTCCTTCTCTGTACTGTCCTATGCCTTGTTTCAGTATTTATGTTCTGTTATAGTATTCTTGACTTTATATTTTCTGTTTCTCTTCTTTGTTATACTACTTCGTTATCTATTAATTTGTCTTTTTTCATAGTATTTTGACATGATTAGTTGGTATTCATTTTCAAAAATTGATGCAGGTGGTTGGCAACTATAGTTTAATTCTAAACTTTGTGTAAAAATTTTACTTTTTACTATTAATTAGGCTAGGTTGAGGAATTGTCAGTTGTCTTTGAATACTAATGATATCTGTCACTGTCATTTGCATTTTATAGGAATTTTAGGTGACAGAGAAAAGGGGGTGGATTTAGCCCGAGAATTGTGTGTTCTTCCTATAACTCTGTGTCAGAGAATGTGTAAATCGTAGGAACACTGTTAAAATATGTGGCAATTACACATTTTGTAGTATACTTCAATCTTGTACAGCATTTTGAGGAGAGCATATAGAAATGGGCCTTGAATGTAAACAATCTTTGTATATTAGAAGGAAGGATAAGAATGGGAAATGTAGATATCGATAAAGTTTGGTATATTAAACTAAAACAATTTTTTTTTTTTTTAACAGGGAATTGCTTTTAAATAACAATCTGTTACGGGTTTTGCCTTATGAACTTGGTCGGCTCTTCCAGCTACAAACTCTAGGTTTGAAAGGTGAGTGATTTAAAAAAAAAATGAAGGGCAGCATCTGTGGCTCAGTGAGTAGGGCGCCAGCCCCATATACCAAGGGTGGTGGGTTCGAACCTAACCCTGGCCAAACTGCAACAAAAAAAGAAAAGAAGGAAAACAGGAATATCCATGGCTCTATTAAAAAAAAAAAAAAAAAGATAGCATTAACACTCAATATTGAGGTGTTCTTTCTTGGGCTTTTCTAAAGACCATTTTGGTCTTTAAAGATGTCAGGTCAGGTTTAAGGTGTGATTTTGAGAATGTGATACTACATATACTTTCTCTTGAAAGAAGAATAGTTCTTCAGTATCAAATTGAGTTTCAAGATTTCAATATGTGCCATAATTTTAAACAAATTTGTATGAAGAACATTTTTGTATTTTACCTTTAATTTTCTATAAAACTTTGAAATTTCTTAGAGAAGATATTTTAACATTGTAGTTTTTATTATCTTTTTTTATTTCTTTATTTTTAAAGGTAAAGAGATATTTTTATTTTTAAAAATAAATGAAAAAAGGATTACTTTACATCATACTTCATGTTTGGCTTTTCAAGGAGTGAATAAAATAGCATCAACATACTCTACAAGGAAAAAGGAGTATAGCAGTCAAAATTAGCTATACCTAATACATAAAATTATTCTAAATAAAATATATTAATCCAAAATATATGCTTCTCTAACCATCATTCTCAGTCAGTTTGAGATGAAAGTCATGCTTCATTCATACACTTACTGAAAGGTGTTTAAT
This sequence comes from Otolemur garnettii, assembly GCF_000181295.1. Classification (NCBI taxonomy): domain Eukaryota; kingdom Metazoa; phylum Chordata; class Mammalia; order Primates; family Galagidae; genus Otolemur; species Otolemur garnettii. The sequence continues at coordinate 11,108,459 of NW_003852434.1, forward strand.
TTTCTCCTATGCCATAGCATCTGAAGAGAGATTATTTTTGAATTCATAGAACTAAATATAAATGTTCTGTATTGGTTAAACATTATATGCTCATGGGGAATGAACATCAGTCAAAGCCTTGTAAAATATACACTTTCATACTATGTATATTTTGTTTTCCTTATTTAAAGACTATTTGAGTGTCCATGAAAATGTTCTGTTTGCATTTGTTTATGTTATATCATGGAGCATTAGGAGTGAAGTTTGAATCAGAATGGAAGGATTGCTGCAAATGACAGAAGTAAAGTTTGGCTTCCTAGAGAATTACATAACTGGTCTGAATCTTGTGTTTATAGTTTCTGTGTAGGATTTTATTGATTTATTTTTTTAATCATATAGGAAGTGGAGAGGGAGAATACTTGTATTTAAAATATTTTCCTGAAAATATTTGAAGTTGTACTGTTGAAATATTTTACCTCATTTTCTATATGCTAAATCTCTACATAGTTAAATAGGTATCCAGTTAGAATTGGTGTAGGGGCAAGTCTCTCTATAAGAAATTATGGAACAATTGTCATTTCTTTTTTTATTTTGCAGTTTTTGGTCAGGGCTGGGTTTGAACCTACCACCTCCTGTATATGGGGCCGGTGCCCCACTCCTTTGAGCCACAGGTGCTGCCCACAGTTGTCATTTTTACAATCTTAGATTTATGAAAATGAAATTCACACTTCCATACTGATTATAGTAAATTATAACTCTTTATGTCTACTCGGAATAATCCTTGGTTTTTACTTTTAACATCAGAGTAGCTATTTTCCTCCTGATCTCAATAACAAATGAATAATTTACTGTAGAGCCTAGTGGACTTACCCTTGGTACACAGCAACATTCTTTTTTGTTTTAATTATTTTTTATTAAATCATAACTTTGTACATTGATGATTTATGGGGTTCAGGGCACTGTTTCAATATACAATGTGAAATGCTTGCAACATTGAACTAAGTAACACATCCATCACAATTATACTCATTTTTAAATAGTTTTGAAATATACAATTGCATCATGCACATTAGGTGAGGTCCCCTCAAATACCCTTCCTCCTCCCACATCCCCCCTCCCGTCCTCTCTTTCTCCTCCTCTTTTCTACTTTCTAGACTATAGTTATGTTTTGCCATTCATATGAGCATGTAGGTGGTTATATATTGATTTCATAGTAGTATTGAGTACATTGGATACTTTTTTTTCCATTCTTGAGATACTTTACTAAGAAGAATATGTTCCAGCTCCAGCCAGGTAAACATAAAAATGTGAAGTCTCCATCTTTTTTAATGGCTGCACAGTATTCCATGCTGTACATGTACTACAATTTGTTAATCCATTCATGGGTCGATGGGCACTTGGGCTGTTTCCATGACTTGGCTTTTATGAATTGGGCTGCAATAAACATTCTGGTGCAAATGTCTTTGTTGTAAAATGATTTTTGATCATCTGGGTGTATACCTAGTAGAGGACTTGCAGGATCAAACAGTAGGTCTACTTTTAGTTCCTTGAGTATTCTCCAAACTTCTTTCCCAAAAGGTCATATTAGCTTGCATTCCCACCAGCAGTGTAGAAGCGTTCTCTTCTCTCTGCATCCACACCAACATCTGAAGTTTTGGGATTTTGTGATATGGGCTAATCTTAATGGAGTTAGATGATATGTCAAAGTGGTTTTGATTTGCATTTCTCTGATGATTAAGGGTGATGAGCATTTTTTCATGTGTTTGTAGGCTGTGTGCCTCTCTATATCAGAGAAGTTTCTGTTCAAGTCTCTTGCCCATGTAGAAATGAGGTTATTTATTCTTATTGAGTAGTTTGAGTTCTCTGTAGATTCTAGTTATCAGACCTTTGTCAGAAGCATAACCTGTAAAAATCTCTCATTCTGAAGGTTGTCTGTTTGCTTTGCTTACTGTGCTGTTGGCTATGCAAAATCTTTTTAGTTTGATCAGATCCCAGTAATGTATTTTTGGTGTTGCTTCAATTGCTCGGGGTGACCTCCTCATAAAATATTCTCCCAGGCTAATTTCTTCAGGTGTTTTCCCTGCACTCTCTTCTAGTAGTTTTATAGTTTTATGTCTTAAGTTTAAATCTTTTATCCAATGAGAATCAATTTTTATTAATGGTTAAAGGTGGGGGTCCAGTTTCAGTCTTCTACAGGTCACCAGCCAGTTCACCCAGCACCATTTGTTAAATAGAGAGTCTCCCCCACTGAATATTTTTGATAGGCTTGTCAGATATCAAATGACAGTAAGCAGCTGGGTTCATCTCTTGGTTCTCTATTCTGTTCCATAAATCTACTGCTCTGTTTTTGTGCCAGTACTGTGCTGTTTTGATCACTATAGATTTATAGTGTAGCCTGAAGTCTGGTAATGTGATACCTCCTGATTTGTTCTTATTTCTGAGTAATGTATTTGCTATTTGAGGTTTTTTTCTGATCCCATATAAAACGAAGTACTATTTTTTCAAGTTCTTTAAAGTGTAACAATGGTGTTTTAATAGGAATTGCATTAAATCTGTAGATTACTTTGGGTAGTATGGTCATTTTAACAATGTTGATTCTTCCCAGCCATGAGCATGGTATGTTTTTCCATTTGCTAACATCTTCAGCTATTTCTCTTCTCAGAGTTTCATAGTTCTCTTTATAGAGATCTTTCACGTCCTTTGCTAGGTAAATTCCCAGATATTTCATCTTCTTTGGCACTATTGTAAAAGGAATAGAGTCCTTGATTGTTTTTTCAGCTTGACTATTGTTAGCATATATAAAAGCTACTGACTTGTAAGTATTGATTTTGTATCCTGAGACACTGCTGTATTCCTTGATCACTTCTAAGAGTATTGAAGTTGAGTCCCTGGGATTTTCCAGGTATAGGATCACATCATCAGCAAAGAGTGAGATGAAAGAGTGAGTCCTCTGACTCTATTTGAATACCCTTGATCGCTTTCTCTTGTGTAATTGTATTGGCTAAGACTTCCATTACTATGTTAAATAGCAGTGGAGACAGTGGGCATCCTTGCCTGGTTCCTGATTGGAGTGGAAATGTTTTCAGTTTTACACCATTCAATATAATATTGGTTGTGGGTTTGCTGTAGATGGCCTCTATCAGTTTAAGAAATGTCCCTTCTATGCCTGTTTTCTTAAGAATTCTAATCATGAAAGGATGCTGGATATTATCAAAGGCTTTTTCTGTGTCAATTGAGAAAATCATATGGTCTTTGTTTTTTATTTTATTGATGTGATATATTATAGTTATAGATTTGCGTATGTTGAACTAATCCTGTAACCCTGGAATAAAACCAGCTTGATCATGGTGTATAATTTTTTTGATGTGTTGTTGAATTCTGTTTGCTAAGATCTTATTGAATATTTTTTTTTTTTTTTTTT
>NW_003852434.1:11121700-11142007 GCF_000181295.1 Otolemur garnettii
TTATAGCTTGCTGAACTTCTTTCTGGGCTCAGCTCCCCGTCTTTGACTTCATAGATTCTGATTCCAACCAGTTTTTCTTCCTTTGTTCAGGAGCCTCTGAACAGGGTTGCTACCAGTCAGCCATCTTCCCAGAATTCCGTTTATTGAATATTTTTGCATTGATATTCATTAATGATATTGGACTACAATTTTCTTTTTCCTTTTTTGCAGTTTTTGGCTAGGGCTGGATTTGAACCTGCCACCTCCAGCATATGGGGCTGCCACAGGCGCTGCCCAATTTTCTTTCTTTGTTGAATCCTTTCCTGGTTTAGGTATCAGGGTGATATTTGCCTCATAGAATGTGTTGGAAAGTATTCCTTTTTTTTATGCTTTGGAAAACTTTGTATAATATAGGTACTAGTTCCTCTTGAGATGATTGCTAGAACTCATCTGGTGAAGCCATCTGGTCCAGGACTTTTCTTTTTAGGGAGATTTCGTATTGTTGATGCTATTTCAGTGATTGATATAGGTCTTTTCAAGATTTCTAATTCTTTCTGGTTGAGTCTAGGAAGGTGGCGTGCTTCCAGGTATTGGTCCATTTCCTTCAGATTTTCATATTTCTGGGAATAGAGATTTTTGTAGCAATTATAGAGGATTTTTTTAATTTCTGAAGTGGTTTTTGTCTGTTACTGTTTCTCCTTTATCATTTCTGACAGACGATATTAGAGATTTTACTTTTCTATTTCTGGTTAGGTTGGCCAAAGGTTTATCAGTTTTGTAATCTTTTCAAAAAACCAACTTTTTGTTTCATTGATCTTCTGAATGATTCTTTTGTTTTCAATTTCATTTAATTCTGCCCTAATTTGGTTATTTCTTTTCTTCTCCTGGGTTTGGGGTTGGAATACTCTTCCTTTTCCAGTTGCTTGAGATGATCCATTAAGTTGTTGGCCTCCTCTCTGTCTTCTTGATGAAGGCTTCCAATGCTATAAATTTCCCTCTTCAAACTGCCTTGGCAGTATCCCATAGGTTGTGATAATTTGTGTCTTCATTATCATTTTTTTGTTCCAGAAATTTTGTGATTTCCTTCTTAATCTCATCTTTGACCCAGCTATCATTCAGCCTAAGATTATTTAGCTTCCATGACTTTCTTTGAGTATGAAGATTCCCATTGCTGTTCAACTTTTATTCCATGGTGGTCCGAGAAGATACAAGGAATAATTTCTATGCTTTTAAATTTGCTGAGGTTAGACTTGTGTCCTAGGATATGATCTTTTTTGGAAGATTACTTGTGGGTAGATGAGAAGAATGTATATTCAGTTTTATTAGAGTAAAATGTTCTGTAGAAGTCAGTAAAGTCCATTTGTTCTAGGGTCAGGTTTAAGTCTAATATTTCTTTGTTTAGTTTCTTCTTGGAGGATCTATCCAAAACTGTCAAAGGGTTGTTAAAATCTTCTACCATTATAATGCAGGAAGATATCAAGTTGTTCATATCCATTAGGGTCTGCTTTATGAACTGAGGAACATTCTGGTAGGGTGCATAAATGTTAATTATCGAAATCTTTTCATGTTGGGTGTTTCACTTGACAAATAATGTAGTGACCTTCCTTATCTTTCTTTATCTTTGTTGGTTTAAAGCCAATTGTATCTGCTACTAAAATTGCAACCCCTGCTTTTTTCTGGTTTCTCTTTGCCTGTATTATACAAGTCCGTCCCTTCACCTGGAGTCTATTTTTAGCCTTTGAGATAAGGTAAGATTCTTGTATACACCAGATATCCGGTCTGAGTTTATGTATCTACTCACTCAGCCTGTGTCTTTTAAGAGGACAATTTCAACCATTCACATTAATTGAGAGAATTGATAAGCCTGGTTATGTTTTGGGTGTCATGATTTTCAGATGTCCAATGGACATTTTTAATCCTTTCACCACTGTGGAAGTTGGGTTTTCAAAAATTCCTGAGTGAGTTTACTTTGGAGGTAGAGCATTGCACTGGTTGTTGTGGAGGATGGGTCTGAGGATAGCCAGGAGAGCTGGTTTAGTTATGGCAAATTTCTTCAGCATGTCTATGTCATTAAAGTATTTGATTTCTACATCATAAATGAAACTCAGTTTAGCTTGATAGAGGATTCTGGGCTGGAAGTTGTTTTGTTTTAGGAAACTGAAGGTTGATGACCATCTTCTTCTGGCTTGAAACGTTTTGGCTGAGAGATCTGGAATTATTCTGACATTTCCCCTTTGTAGGTGATGCTTTTCTTACGTCTGGCTGCTTGCAGAATTTTCTTCTTCGTCTTAACATTTGCTAAGTTAATCACAATGTGTGTAGAAGATGCTTTGTTTGGATTGAGTCTTGCTGGGGTTCTGTATCTCTTGCAAAACTTGTGAAATTCTCCTCCATAATCTCTTGGAGTAGAGCATCTGTACCTTTAGGACTGTCCTCTTCTCCTTCAGGAATTCCTATTAGAGGAATGTTTGATCTTTTGGAGTGATCCCACAACTCTTTCAGGGAATGACCAGTTTTTGCTCTCCATTTGTCTACCTCTTTGAGTGTGTGGGAACATTCAAAAGCATTGTCTTCAGTTTCAGAGATCTTTTCTTCTGCCTAGTCAGCTCTATTACTGGGAGATTCTACTGTGTTTTGGAGGTCCTCAACTAACTTTTTCATTTCCTTGAGCTCTGCTCTCTCTTTTCTCATTATGTCCACATCTTTGGTGACTTTGAATTCATTAATTTCTTGAGACAACTTTAGAACTACTCTTTGGAATTGAATTTCTATCTTTTCTCCCATTCTGTTTATCTTATTTGCAATCCATATTCTGAATTCGATTTCTCACATTGCTGCCATTTGTCTATGCATGGCATCTTCAGTTGTATCTCCTTTGTCATTTCTTGTGGGGGTTGATCTACTCTAGTTATGCATGTTGCCAGAATTGTTCTGTTGGGGGTCTGCACCGTGTTTATTTTCCACTGTTCGGTTATTAGAACTGGTAGGGTGAGATTGAATTGGGGTTAGTAGAGATAGCCCCTTACCAAAGCTCTAGGCTTTGAAATTGTGGCTTATCTCCTACAGCCTTACAAAGGTCCCTTTCAGAGTTTTGGCCAGAGACTCTGAAGACCTACTTGGTGAGATAGTACAGGCTAGCTCTGTTTTGATATCAGCCAACCTCTACCCTATCCTAAGAAACCACACTATTAGATTTAAATCTTGACTGTGAAAAGATACAAACAGCTGCACCACCCAGCCCCCACCTTTCAGTTCTTTTCCACTACAGAACTTCGAAGGTCAACCTCAGAATGTCCCTGAGTGGACAGCCCCAGACATGGGTTCTAATTAAATTATCTCAGGCAAACTAGGCCCAACAGAGAGGGGATTCAGGAGTCTTCAGCAGTACAATTGGAGCCAGGGATCCACACTCCCACCCGCCAGACTTAGTCCACACTATTGTTCGCTTCTCTGCTCAAGGGCCCAGCTGGAGCCATGGGGAATTCTCACCAGTCTCAGTCCACACACAGCTAGCCTCTGCTTGCCAGACCAGTTGGAGCAGAGGATCACACCCCCACCTGCCAGTCTCAGTCCACTTCCTGGCATGCCTGTCTTCACAGGCTCTGTTAGAGTTAGAGCTCTGGACGCCACCCTCCAGTCTCAGTCCACACACAGCTAGCCTCTGATTGCCAGACCAGTTGGAGTCAAGGGACTATGCCCCCGCCTGTCAGTCTCAGTCCACTGCCTGGAAAACCTCTGTTAGAGTCAGGCATCACACTCCACCTGCAGGTCTCAGTCCTCACCTAGTAAGCCTCTGCTCACCAGCCCCACTGGACGCAGTGGACCACGCCCTAGCCCTCAAGTCTCCATTCATACTCAGTAAGCCACTGCTCCAGGGTTCTGTTGGAATCCGGGGACCAAGGTCACAGTCTATGCCTATCAAGCCTCTACTTTCAGGCCCAGCAGGGGCTGGGGACCAACCCTGTCTGCTGAACTCAGTCCACAGGAACAACGACTCTCCTGCTGTGGGTGCCATCAGAGCTGGGGGTTCTGCACCTTGTCCCGCCAGATACAGCCCAAACCGAGTGTCAACACGACCACTGGCTGAGCATAGTCATAACCAGGAACTGTTCCTCCTCCTGCTGAATGTCGCTTTCTTCCCACACCCTCTTTCTTCCCCATTAGTCACAGATTCTGTCCGGATGGTTGGTGGTCCACACTATGCCCAGATCCCTCAGGACAAGACCAAACACTCTATGCTCTGCAGGGCACAGAACTTCAGACTGCCATGCAAGGGGAAAAGGGTGGACTGGGAGTTGGACTTGTCGGGGAAAATACCTGTTCAATTTTATGCTTGGCAGGGTAGTGTCTAAGTTCATAAGTGGAACCTCCCTGGAAAAAGAGACCTGGAGTTTAGCAGCTCTCTCCAGCAAGGTAAAATGAGAGGTCTTTTGTTCCCTGCTCATTCGCACATAGCCTGCTGCTTGGGGAGAGGTCTCCATCCTCTAGTTGATAGGCTTTGTACCTGTAATTTGTTTTCTTGAATGCTCTTCCTTGGAGTTACAGCTTGCTGAACTTCTTTCTTGGCTCAGCTCCCCGTCTTTGGCTTCATAGAGTCCGATTCCATCCAGTTTTTCTTTTCGTGCTCAGGAGCCTCTGCTGAGGGTTGCTACCAGACGGCCATCTTCCCAGAATTCCTCCCTGGCAACATTCTTGAAAAAGCAAATATTAACATGTGTTTCCTACTCTTTCTTAAGTCTATTCTGTGTTATCTCATATGGGGACATGTTCCCAGAAGGTTTACACTACGTATCAATTAAACTAATCATTCTGAACATCTCTTTATTTCCTCAGTCCTTAATTCTATTTTACTAATTAAAATGTTAGTCTTGCAAACTGTGTCTTTGCCTAGCCTTTGATTCTGGTAGCCTTTTTCTCCTGATTCACATTCATTTCTTCTAAGACTTTTGTCTGTCAAGTCAGGCACCAGCACCTATTACCAAACATAACTTAATTTTATTCATGTCTATGGTTAAATGCCTTTTTATTAAACTTCAATTTATTCCATGGTAAATACCACATGTAGCCCTTTTCTCTTCTTTGAGAACCTCTTTAGTTTTTAGTCAGTGCCACTTTCTGTTCAGAAATTCCAGTATGGAAGATCAAGGAACTTTGAGAAAGGAAGGAGAACCAAGCTCTTGGTGCCTTCTTTTTAAAAGATGGTAAACACAGGAGTGGCCTTTTAAAGTAATTGAAGGAATAAAATGTCCCTAATGAATGGTAGCTTTTTATTCTTAGGAACATAAAACTTAAAATAATTTCTAAATCAGTCTTAATAGCCCCATGTGGTACTTTGTATCCCCCCCTACCAAAAAAGGAGGAATGGAGATAATAGTTTAAAATAGCATGGTGATATAGTTAAAAGAAACAATGGGAATGGACTGGACTGACTCTGAGGTTTTATTTTGTCTTAATACTAGAAGGAGTGCCTTTTCTTTATTTCCTTTGAAATGCAGATACTGAAATTTTAATAATGATTTGGGTCATCCTGGCCTAATAAGCTAATTTTTAGAAATTCTATTTTGAGATTTGAAGAGTGTGTAGAGGGTAGGTTATTTGAGGAATTGGGTTAAAAAGGCCAATTTAAAAACCATACACAGGGAATATGGAAGTGTTCTCTGAAGTCACTTAAAAGAAAAATCCAAATAGATTAATTTTGTGGAAGAAAAGGCATAAATAAAGCAATTCTGGTACAGTTATTTTAAAATAATTTAGAACTCATGTCTTAAGATGTAAGGCAGTACTTTCTTTGACATATGTGCCAACAAATTGTCCTCTGGCATTAAACATTGATGTCCCAGGTCACAGAAACATGTAGGACTTTGATAATTAGGAAAATTTCTAGCTTTAATAGTTATTTTTCTTAAAATGAAGTGGACCACATGAGGGGAGAACTTTTTTTACTGTATAAATTTGCTTTATTTGGAATATATCATAATGTAAAAGTAAGAACATACATTTTAACAAAAATAGTATATGTATAACTATACTTACATTGTGAACATTTTAAAACATTTTAAAAAGTTGTTTAAAAATGTACTTGGAAAATATAATTGCCGTTTATATAGGAGGCAAAATACTTATTTCTGTGTTATATATGAGCTTCTGGAAATAAGAAAATCAACAATTTAGTAGAGAACATAGTTTATGTAACATAATAGTTCATATAAGAAGATATGTAAATGGCTCTGAAAGAGTAATCAACTTTATGCAAAATAATAATGTAAACGTATTTTTAGTTACCATTTTTTTGCCTATTGGGAGAATTCCAAAAATTTGATAAAATAACTATTGGTAAGATTATGAGAAAATAGGTACAATTACGCCTTTTTGGTATATGAGATGGTAGATACCCTATACCTTTTGAATTTCCTGTGTGGTTTCTACTGTCCTGAACTTAAATATTGTGGTTATGTATATACTAATATGTTAAAGGTATTTTAACCTTTATATAAGTGGAATCCTATTGAAATGTAATTTTTTGTGGCTTGCTTTGTATACAACAGTATGTTTTTATGATTTAGCCATGTTGTTGCATACATCTAATTTATAGTTCATTTGTATCACTGTTATGTTGTTTTTTGATATATGAGTATTTTATCATTTATTCATTCTACTATAGATATTTAGATCATTTCCATTTTTGTTTTTGGCTACTATGAACAGTATAGTCATAAGAATTATTGTACATGTCTCCTGATACAGTTCATAGGAGTGGAATTGTTGGGTTGTACAGGTTTGTGCATTCTTAGCACAGATAATGATGTAATGTTTTACCAGGTAATACTGATGATACTCTTCAAAGTAATATAGTTTCCATTTTTCAATTTTTTTTCCACATTTGAGTATTGTCAGATTTGTTAAAGTTTTGTCAATTACTGACTATGAGTTTTTAATTGTACTCTGAATTTGTGTTTTGCTAATTGCTAATAAGATTGAACATGTTTTCATGTGTTTATTGGCCATTAATGTTTCTTTGAAATTCCTATTCGTGGTTTTTTTTTTTCCTTTTTTGTTTCTGATTGATTTGGAGGGGTTCGTAACTTTTTTCTATTTTGTATTATAAATAATCTTATCCCACTCTGTGGCTTTTTTGTTTTCTTTCTAGTATCTCTTAATGAGTAGATTTGACATTTTTAATGTAGTTGAATTTTAAAATCTTTTCTTTTATAATTAGTGCATTTTGCATCTTATTAAATTCTGCCCTAGCCCAGGTCAGAAATACAGTTTCTCTTATTATCTTCTAAAAGTTATAAAAGGTTTGCTCTTCATGGGTAAACTTTACTGTATTGGAATTAATTTCTAAATGATATGAAGAGTCTAATTTTCAGAGTTATTTAGTCTTTTTTTTTTCCTATAAGTAACTAGTTGTCTCAACATATTAATGAATAGTTTTTCCTTTTCCCATTGATCAGCAAAGTCACCTCTCTGACTTACCAGTTGTGTCGAGGTCTATTTGGGGATCTTTGTTCTGGTGGTTAATTTGTCTAACCTTGCATCAGTTGCTTTGTTGCCTTAATTGTTATTATGGCTTTATGTATGTTAAGACTTAATATGTGGTTTTGGAAGTCATTTCACATTTTTCATTAGCAGTGTTTTAACAGTTTGGGCACCTTGGCTCTTCTTCGTATGTAAGAAACAGTTTGTTAAGTTTCACGAAAAACCTTGTTGAAACTTGGAATTGCATTGACTATTTGGACTGATTTAGGAAGACTTGATGTCTTAATTATATTGAATCTTTCTTTCTTGAATTTGGATTCTCTCTCTAGTAGTTTAGATTTTATTTAATGTCTTCGAGTAAAATTTTATAACTTTCTGCACACTAGTCAAGCACATCTTTTATTATTTTATTTCTAAGTACCTTGTCAGTTTTTTTTTGTTGTTGTTCCTTATATAAACTGTGAATTTTTTTTTTTTATGTTGGGTGTAAAAACAGTTGATTTTGTTTTTTAAATTGATCTTGGCTAAACTCTCATTCTTTCCAAAAATTTGTCTATAAATTCTTTTGGGCTTTTAATGCAGATTATCATTTCCTCTGCTAAAAGGGACAGTTTTATTTCCATTCAAATTCTTATATATGTTTTTCCTTTTTTCATGGACTGACTAGTACATCTTGTACAGTGTTGAATAGAAGCACCAATTCTGGGCATGTTTCTGTTCTAAATTTTAAAGGAAATGGGTCTAATATTTTTCCATGAAGAATGATAATTTGTTCTACATTTGGGGTAAATAAAATTTGTTTTCTCCCATTCCTACTTTGCTAATCCTTTTTCATATATTTTCTCAAATGCTTTTCTTCATCTTTTCTAGTAAGATGGCTACATTATTTTGCTCATATCAAAGGCTACTGTGATAAATTGTACATATACTTTTTTTTCAGTTTAAACCACATTTGTATTCCTGAGATAAATCCAACTTGATCATGTTACAGACTTTTGTACAGTATTGTATTTAATTTGATAATCTCTATCAGGAAATGTAAAGTGAGCCAGTTATTATTTCACATATAGCACCAGATATAAGACTCCTGGGTCAGCAAAAAGAACATTATTACTTAAGCTACAAAATGGATCCAGATGCACAATATGTACACAGTGAGTTTGTATTGCAATTGAGTAATCTAGGTCCAAGGGTCCAACACTTTTTTTTTCCAGTTTTTGGCCAGGGCTGGGTTTGAACCCACCACCTGCGGCATATGGGGCCTTTTGAGCCACAGGCACTGCCCCTAGGGTCCAACACTTTTTGGGCAATCATCTGTTATTGTAGCAAGCAGCAAAAAACTATTCTTGTCTCCCCAAGGGAACAAACAGTTACATACTAATAATGCTTTGGTTGCCTTGACCCATTTAGTTGCCTATGTAAGTAGCTACAGAGACATTCAGTATCAAGAGACAACTACTATCTGTGAATCTGTCACACTCACCAGGAATGCACAAAGATGCGCAAGGCCCATATGGATGAACTACCTGTCTCAGTAATATTTCCTAAAGGATTTTTCTCTATATGTTCATGAATATAGACCTTAAGTGTGTGTAAGGTTTATATTGACCTTTGAAATAGTGGGGAAAATTCTGTATTTTTCCTTAATCTGAGTTTGAGTAAGGTAGAACTTATCTGTTCCTGTAAATTTTGGTACAAAAATCCTATAAAACTATCATTGCCTCATGTTTTCTTTGTGGAAGATATTTATCTACTATTTTAATGTATTTGTAGTTACAAGAACTATTAAAAAATTTCAGTCCTCACTCGCCACTGACAACCTGCCACACCATGCGCACGCCTTGCCCCTGCCTCACAGAAATGCTTTGATTACCCACAGTTCTTTGCCAGATAAGACCAGTGTCCAGGGCACTGGCTCCCCATCTCACTCGGGCTTATGCCAAAGATGTAAAATTTGATGGAGATGCTCGTGCCTTAATGCTTCAAGGTATAGACCTTTTAGCCAATGCTATAGCTGTTGCAATGGGGCCAAAGGGAAAAACAATGATTATTGAACAGAGTTGGAGAAGTCCCAGAGTAACAAAAGATGGTGTGACTGTTGCAAAGTCAATTGACTTAAAGGATACATATAAAAATAGTGGAGCTAAACTTGTTCAAGATGTTGCCAATAACCCAAATGAAGAGGTTGGGGATGATACCGCCACTGCCACTGTGTTGGCACGGTCTATGGCCAAGGAAAGCTTCGAAAAGATTAGCAAAGGTGCTAATCCAGTGGAAATCAGGAGAGGTGTAATGTTAGCTGTTGATGCTGTCATTGCTGAACTGAAGAAGCAGTCTAAACCTGTGACAACCTGTGAGGAAATTGCTCAGGTTGCTACAATTTCTGCAAACGGAGAGAAAAAAATTGGCAGCGTCATTTCTGATGCAATGAAAAAGGTTGGAAGAACAGGTGTCATCACAGTAAAGCAGCAGTTCTCAACCTGTGGGTCGTGAACCCTTTGTAACAATGAAAATACATCACAGCATTAGGAAGGATGAGAGCCACTTAAGTAAAGGATGGAAAAACGCTGAATGATGAATTAAAAATTATTGAAGGCATGAAATTTGATAAAGGCTATATTTCTCCATACTTTTATTAACACATCAAAAGGTCAGAAATGTGAATTCCAGGATGCCTATGTTCCATTAAGTGAAAAGAAAATTTCTAGTGTCCAGTCAATTGTACCTGCTCTTGAAATTGCCAATACTCACCGTAAGCCCTTGCTCATAATTGCTGAAGATGTTGATGGAGAAGCTCTAAGCACACTCATTTTGAATAGGCTAAAAGTTAGTCTCCAAGTTGTAGCAGTCAAAGCTCTAGGTTTTGGTGATAATAGAAAGAACCAGCTGAAAGACGTGGCTATTGCTACGGGTGGAGCAGGGTTCAGAGAAGAGGAGGTTGACCCTAAATCTTGAAGATGTTCAGCCTCATGACTTAGGAAAAATTGGAGAGGTCATTGTGACCAAAGATGATACCATGCTCTTGAAAGGAAAAAGTGACAAGGCTCAAATTGAAAAACGTATTCAGGAAATTGTTGAGCAGTTAGAGGTTACAACTAGTGAATATGAAAAGGAAAAACTGAATGAATGTCTGGCAAAACTTTCAGATGGAGTAGCTGTGCTGAAGGTTGGTGGAACAAGCGATGTTGAAGCAAATGGAAAGAAAGACAGAGTTGCAGATGCCCTTAATGCCACAGAGCAGCTGTTGAAGAAGGCATTGTTCTCGGAGAGGGTTGTGCCCTGGTTTGTTGCATTCCAGCCTTGGACTCATTAACATGCAGGTCAAAAAATTGGTATAGAAATTATTAAAAGAACACTCAAAATTCCTGCAATGACCATTGCTAAGAATTCAGGTATTGAAGGATCAAAGTGGAGAAAATAATGCAAAGTTCCTCAGAAGTTGGTTATGATGCTGTCATTGGAGATTTTGTGAATATGGTGGAAAACGGAATCATTGATCCCTACCTACTAAGGAGGCTGAGGCGAGAGAATCACCTAAGACTAGGAGTTGGAGGTTGCTGTGATGCCATGGTACTCTACTCAGGGCAACAAAATGAGACTCTGTCTCTAAAAAACAAAAAAAGGAATCATTGATCCAACAAACGTTGTAGGGACTGCTTTCCTGGATGCTGCTGGGGGGCTTCTCTGTTAACTACAGCAGAAGCTGTAGTCACAGAACTTCCTAAAGAAGAGAAGGACCCTGGAATGTGTGCAGTGGGTGGCATGAGAGATGGCATGTTGGCATGTCCTAGCATAGGGATTTACCATTAATGAACTGTGACAGGAAGCTCAAGGCAGTGTTCCTCACCAATGACTTCAGAGAAGTCAGTTGAAGAAAGTGAAGAAAAGGCTGGCTAATGTTTAAGAAAATCACTATAACCACCAGTTACTGGATTCAGTGGACAAATATAATGGTTTACTGCTGTCATCCATTGTCCATGGCTACAGATAATTTATTTTGTATTTTTGGATAAAAAGACATTTGTACATTCCTGATACTGCGTGCGAGAGCCATGTACCAGTGTACTGCTTTCAACTTAAATCACTGAGGCATTTTTACTACTATTCTGTTAAAACCAGAATTTTAGTGCTTGCCATCACCAGATGAAAAGTTCAGAAGCAGCCTTTCTGTGGAGAGTAAGAGTAATTGTGTACAAAGTTGAGAAATATCCAATTATGTGACAACCTTTGTGTAATAAAAATTTGTTTAAAGTTAAAAAAATTTTTTTTTCAAGGCTAGGGGCGGTGGCTCATACCTGTAATCCCAGCACTCTGGGAGGCCAAGGTAGGTGGATTGCCTGAGCAAGACTAAGACCCAGTCTTTAAAAAAAAAATAGCCGGACATTGTGGTCAGGGCCTGTAGTCCCAGCTACTTGGGAGGCTGAGGCAAGAGAATCACTTGAGCCCAATCACTTGAGTGTGAGGTTGCTGTGAGCTGTGACGCTATGGCACTCAACTGAGGGCAACATAGTGAGACTCTGTCTCAAAAAAAAAGAAGTAAAAAGAAATTTCCACTAGTTAATGAGTCAGTTTTATTGACTGACTGTACTATACTATTACATACTATACTGTTGCAATTTATCAGCTTTTTAAGGTTTCAAATTTCTGTAAAAGTGTTCATAATATTTTCTTGGGGTATTTTTAGACTCTTCTATTTGTAGCTGTATTATCCCTTATCCCTCTTGTTTTTAAGATTCATTATTCCTTCTACCAGTTTTGTGATTCCCCCCCCTTTTTAAAAGTTGGATGTATGACTTGTTTGTATTTAGAATTAATAATACTTTCATATGTAAGCATATAAGGCTCTATATAGCTTTGCCTGTTTGGCTTTTTGTAGCATACACAATTTTGATGTGAAGTGTTTTCGTTATTGTTTAAGTATTTTTAATATAGGTTATATCAACCTTAATGCATCTTGAATTTAAAATATTTAAAATTTCAATATTATTTAAAATTTATTGTTAGCTTTAACTTAGCGTTATAGACAAATGAGGTACCAGTATGAACCAGTTCTTTGACGTTTGTTGATTTTTGCTTTATGGACTAGTATGTGATCAATTTTTGCAAAGGTATTATCTGTATCTGCAAAAAATATTTTTCTCTAATTGTTGGGCATGCTGTACAAATATGTATTTGTACATCAGATAAAATTTGTAAGTTGTATAATTACACAGATTATCTAATCTTTAGAAATTTTTGACTGTTTGCTTTTTTAATAATTGTTAAAATTTCCATCAAAACAGATTTGTTCATCTCCCCGTGTAATTCAATGAGTTTTGCTTTATATATTTTGAGGTTAACTTATTAGGTAATTCCAACTTAATATTGCTATATCTTCTGGGGAGTTGAACTTAATACTAGGTAGTGAGCTTCTTTTTCTCTTACTAGGGTTTTATCTTATAGTCTATATTTGTAATATTACAGCTGTGCTATTTTCTTTTGGTTAATGTTTGTCTAGTGTATCTTTTTCCATCTGTTTACTTCCAGCCTTCTGTGTACTTATGCTGAGGTGTATCTCTAACATGCCAGATCACACCAGTTCCCTTAAATATAATGTAATTATTGATATTTTTGTGTTATTGCAATACTATCTTGATTTTACTTTTTGTGTTGTTTTTCTTTCTTGCCTTTCTAAACATAGTTTTTTTCTTCTCATTCTATATACTTTCTATTAGTTTGAAATTATTATATTCTCTTTATAGACATGTTGTGGTTACTCTTGAAACTATATCTCACATATCTTTTAAAGATTAATTTTTTAGCAATTTTAATTGATATGCTATTTAAATATAGTGAAATTTCAAGATTTCTACAATCAAGAAATATAACTATTTCATCACCTTCCAAAGTCAGTGTGTGCCCATGAAAGTCAATACCATCTCCTCTCAGCCCTTGGCAAACTACTGTTCCAAAACGTCATATATGAAAACATACAGTATGTAGCATTTTGGATCTGGATTTTTGTTTTAGCATAACACACTTACAGCTCAACTGTGTTGTATCAATAGGTCATTTGTTTCTGTTGTTGAATAGTATTCCATTGTATGGATGTACTACAGATTTTTGTATCTATTTCCAAGTTGAAAGACATATTGGTTGTTATTAATTATGGATGATTTGGAATAAAGACACTGTAAACATTTGCTTGTAGATTTCTGTGTGCAATATGTTTTTATTTTTCTTGGAAAATACCTAAGAGTGGAGTAAATTTGTATGATATGTTTATGTTAAACTTTAAAAGAAGCAGTCATATTCTTTGCCAAAGAGGCTCTATCATTTGCATTTTTGCTAAGAATATAAAGGTTTCAGGGCTGTGTATCCTTGTTAGTATTTAGTATTATCAATATTTTTTATTTTTGCTATTCTAATAGGATGTAGTGACATCTGTATTTCTTCCTTGGTGGAGTGTTTATTCATATCATTTGCCCAGTTTTGATATTGGATGCTTTTTTCTAATTATTGAGATTCAAGAATTTATTGCAGTATTTATCAGATTGAAATCTTTTTTTTTAGATACAAGTTTTACAAATATTTTATGTGGCTTATATTTGTATTTTCTTTACAGTGTTTTTTAAAGATCTGTTTTTAAAAATTTTGATGAAATCCAATTTATTGGCTCTTTTGTTCTCTAGTTATATCTTTGGAATCACATCTAAGAATCTTTTTAATTTTTTATTTTTTTTATTAAATCATAGCTGTTACATTAATACAGATGTAAGAAAATCTTGCCTCACTCAAGTACATCAAGATTTTCCTCTAGAAATTTTGGGTTTTACTTGTAGATTATGTTAATTTTTGTATATTGCACAAAGTTTATTCTTCCGTATATGCACACTCAGTCATTCCAGCACTATCGAAATTGCCCTTGCAGTTTTGTCAAGATTCAGTTGACCAAATATGTGTGGGTTACTGGTAGACATAGTATATTCTGTTCCACTGATCTTTGCCAATAACAATATGTTTAATTACTATAGCTTTTTGGTAAGCTATGGTATGAAGTATTATGAGTCCTCCAATTTTGTTCATATTTTTCAGAGTTGCATTGACACACTTCTGTATGTTCCATATTACCATATAAATTTTGGAATTAACTTATGATTTGCTCAAAATATCCAACTGGAATTCTTAACTGAGATCATGTTGAATATGTGGATCAGTTTGGGAATAATCACTACCTTAATTTTGAGGCAGCATTTTGTCTTTCAGTCTAGTATATCTCTGTGTCTACTCAGATCTTCTTTGTTTCACTTTATAAATTTTAGTTTTCAGCATGCAGATCTTGCATATATTTTGCTAGATTTATACTTATTTGATATTTTTATGATGCTGTTGTAAATGGTAATGATTTTTAAATTTTTCTTTTTTGAGGAATCATTGAGGATATAAGATGTGTCACACACTGAGACCCCATCCCCTCCCTCCTTCCCTGATTTTTAAAATTTCAATTATTCATTGTATAGAATTAAAATACGGTTAATGTTTTAAAAATATGTTGACCTTGGGTGGTGCCTGTGGCTCAGTGGGTAGGGTACCAGCCCCATATACCGAGGGTGGCGGGTTCGAACCCAGCCCTGGCCTAACTGCAACAAAAAAATAGCCAGGTGTTGTGGCGGGCGCCTGTAGTCCCAGCTACTCAGGAGGCTGAGGCAAGAGAATTGCCCAAGCCCAAGAGCTAGAGGTTGCTGTGAGCTGTGATGCCACGGCACTCTACCAAGGGTAATAAAGTGAGACTCTGTCTCTCTAAAAAACAAATGTGTATATACACATTGAGCGTGTTCCTTGTGATATTTGTAAATTTACTTATTCTAGGAATTTGTGTAAGCTCTTCATCTGTGAACAGAGGTTGTTTTATTTCCTTTCCAATATATATTCTTTTAATTTCTTTTTTTTTTTTTTTTTGCCTTATCATGTTGGCTAGGACCACTAATACAATATTAAAAGTGATAATAGTGACCATCTATTTCTTGTTCTTGCTTTTAGGGAGATAGTGCTATCTTTCTTTCCCTCTGTATATTAACTATAGGTTTTTTGGTAGATGTCCTTTCAAGGAAAATAATTTTTACTTCTATTTCACATTTGCTGAGAGTCTTTGTCATTGATGCAAAATGTATTTAAATGTAGTCAAATACTTTCTGGAAAATGTTGCTAATACATCTGTTTGCTGGAAGAATTTGCAGACCATTTCTATTATTGTTTTCTTAACTGATAACATTTTTCAGTAAAGCAATATGGGTTTGGAATTTTCTTTATTAAACATTTTTAACTTCTAGTTCAATTTCTTTTACAGATTCAGGACATTGAGGTTATTCAACGTTTTTTTCTTTCTTCTTTTCTTTCCTTATTTTATTCTTTTTTTTTAAACTATAGCCACTTCAGCTCTCTCTGGCATGGTACACTTAGCTTTACTACTGATACTCTTTATTTTATATGTGGATCTGAATTATTGTCCAGTGTTTCCTTTTAGCCTGAGAACTCCCTTATCTTAAAGGTCTGGTCTGCTAGTGTCTGATTTGCTCAATTTCTGCTTATCTAGTAATGTCTAAATTTTGCCTTTTTGATACAGAATTCTTAGTTGATAGTTTTTTTTTAAATAGCAGTTTGAATATGTCATACTCTTGCCTTTTAGCCTTTTTTTATTTGACAGAAAATCAGCAGTTAATCTTTTTGAAGATCTGAGCGAGTCACCTCTTTTGCTGCTGCTTTCAACATTCTTTGTCTTTGACTTCCCACAGTTATAATTTGTCTAGGTGTGGATCTCTTGCATTTTATCCTGCTTGGAGTTTGTTGAGCTTCTTGGATGTATGTGTTAATAATTTGCATCAAATTTGGGATGCTTTTGGCCATTATTCAGTATTTTTCTATTATTTGTCTTTACCTTCTGGGATTCCCATCATGTGTATGTTGGTACCCTTAATGGTATCCAATCAGTCTCTAAGCCTGTGTTTATTTTTCTTCCTTTTTTTTTTTTTTTAACTTTCTGTTCTTCAGACTGTATAAGCTCAATTGACCTGTCTTCAAGTTTATTTACTGACCCTTTCTTCTACCTGCTAAAGACTGCTATTGAGCCCTTCCAGTGATTTTTTTTTAATTTTACCTTTCAATTTCATATATTTCCTTTTTATAATTTCTGTTTCTGTTTTGATATTCTATGTATTAGGAGACATTATTCTCATACTTTAATTCTTTAGACATGACTTTAGTTCTTTGGACATATTTTAAATTGTTAATTTTTAAATTCTTTTCTATCTTTTCTAGTTAATCCAGTATCTGTCCTTGGAATAGTTTCTATTGATTTCTCTTTTTTTGCTCTATATAGAGCGTACTTTCTTTATATGTCTCATAATTTCCTGTTGAGAGTTGGACATTATAAATAATATAATGTGACAACTCTGAAAGAATTTTTCATTTTTCTAGAGTTGTTTATTGTTGTTTATTAAGGTTTTATTTGTAGCTTTAGTGACTTTTCAGAGCTAATTCTGTATTCTCAGTGATGTATAGTGACTGAAGTTTCTAGTTTCCGTCTTTCAAGGAATTTACCCATTTATTCTGAGTTGTTGAATTGATGGGCATATAGTTTTCTTAATATTTCCTTCTACTTTTAATGTTTCTAAGGATGCCCCTTCATTCCTGATGTTTATAATTTGTGTCTTTCTGTCCCAGTCAGAGAGAAGTTCATCAGTTTTATTGCCTCCTTTTCAGTATGCCACCTTTCTTCTTCTTTTTTTAAAGAGACATGGTCATAGTCTGTTGCCCAGGTTCTAGTACAGTGGTGTGATCATACTCACTGTAACCTCAAACTCCTGGGCTCAAGCCATCTTCCTACCTCAGCCTCCTGAGTAGTTAGGACTACAGGTGTGTGGCAACATGCCCAGCTAATATTTTCATTTTTTTATAGAGATGGGGTCTCATAACACTGCCCAGGCTGATCTCGAACTCTTGAGTTCAAGTAATCCTCCTGCCTTAATTTCCCAAAGTGCTGTCATTATAGGTATCAGCCACCATGTCTGGCTAAAGTGCCAACTTTTTAGTTCAGTAACAATCTGTTGCTTTTTTGTTTTAAATTTCACTGATGTTGCTATTTATTAGTTCCTTCTATTTGCTTTGGGTTTCATGTGATCTTTTAAAAAATTCTTAATATAGCAGTTATATCATTGAATTTAGATGATGTTTCCTGGTATAAGCATTAATATTATACATGTCCTCTAAACACTGATTTATATGTACCTTAGAAATTTTGATAATGTCATGTTTTCATTGTAATTCAATTAAAACATATTATAATTGCCCTGTGACTTCCTTTTTGGTTCATGGATTATTTAGAAATGTGATGTTTCTTTTCACATATTGGGATTTTTTTAAAGGTATTTGTTAGTTTCTAGTTTTATTTTGTTATGCACAGTCTGTTTTGTTTGTTTTTATTTCCTTTTAACCTGTTATGGTTTATTTTTTGGCCCATAATATTATCTCTTGGTGAATGTTCATGTGTACTTGTGTTTTTGAGTGGCGTATTATTTAAGTACTAGGTTGTGTTAGTTGACAGTGTTTTTCTGTTTTCCATCTTTGCTAATTTTTTTGTCTACTTTTTCTGTCAGTCACTGAGAGAAGAATGTATGGAATCTGAAATACACATGTTGCTACTCTCTGTAGATATATTTCATTGTATTCTAGCTTCTGTTGTTGTTGGAGCTTATTGCTGTTATCATGTTTATTCTTTTGATGTGATTGGTCTTTTCCCTCCATATGGTTGTAAAATCTTCTGTTGGTCATTGGCATTCCCTAGTTTGTACTACAATCTATTATAGTTTAATACAGCATTTTTATAAACTTATTTGTGTATATGTGCTTCTTGTATCAGTTTATTAATTTTTTTTAAAAAATTAGGTTTTGAAAAATTGCAACTTTTTCTCTTTAAATATTGTCTCTTTTTACTTCTTTCCTCTCTCTGATCTTTCTTTCTGGCTAGGAGTTAATTGTGTTAACTATTTCCGGCAGCTGTAGTTCAGAGGCTAATATTTCCTCAAGTGTCTTTTGTTGTTGTTGTTGTTTCTTCTGTTGTATTTAGGTTTTCCTACAGGCTCCTTAAATTGAATCTGAGGCTTGTGGTTCTTTTAGCTGGAATCCTCTATTAAAATGCTGGAGTTCTGTTGATAATAGGGGTAAGATGTGGAGGGGAGAGGAAATGTCCTGCAGTCCTGTGGTTAGTTCACAGTCTTAGTGAGCTTGAGTTGGGTGTTTCTCTAACGACAGGAACTAGACTGGCATATTTATCTTCCTTCAGGTGTGTTAGGCTGGGGTAAAACTTAGACTCTGGTAAAATAGTTTCCTTTGAGGGCAGGACTTGTTAAGGACAACCTTACTTTCTCCCACCCAATGTTAGAAATATGAAAGGTTTTTTTCCTCTAAGCATTATAATAATAACCTTGTAGGGCTCAAGGAGATAAAACTTAGGAAAATGTTGAGTTCCCTAAGACTGGATCCCATCTGAGTTTATGGGGTTTTTTATTTGTTTGTTTGTTTGTTTGTTTGTTTTTTAGAGACAGAATCTCACTTTATCGCCCTCGGTAGAGTGCCGTACTGTCACAGTTTACAGCACCCTTCAACTCCTGGGCTTAGGTGTTTCTCCTGCCTCAGCTTCTTGAGTAGCTGGGACTACAGGTGCCTGCCACAACGCCAGCTATTTTTTTGTTGCAGTTTGGCCAGGGCCAGGCTCAAACCTGCCATCCTTGGTATATGGGGTCAGCGCTCTACCCACTGAGCCACAGGTGCCACCCTGAATTTGTGTTAATAACTCATAGTAATCTACCCAGAGCCTTCAGCAATTGGTCAATTATAGTTTAAAGTGTTCCTGTAGATATTAGTTTCAGCTGTGGGCTTCTAGTCCCAGTAAGTTTCTATTCTCTGTATATTCTTGTTTGTGTTTGGGGCAGTAGTTTGTCTTCAGTTGTAAAGACAGGAGTGACCGCTTCCAAGTTCTTTCATTTTGTGTTGGATCAGAAATCTAAGTCTTTCTTGTTCTCTCTTTCTAGACCTCCAATTTCATATATATTAAGCTTTCTCATTCTAACTTCCATATCTTTTATGGTGTGTTTTCCTTCTTTGTGACTCTTAGTGAAGCATTCTGGGTAATTTCTTTGAACACGTTTTTTCTCTTCATTGATTTTCTTTTTAGCTATATCTAAAATACTGTGTGTAACTCATTTGTCAGGAGTTTTTCCTGTACTTTGAGTTGTAATGTACAGTGAAATACTTAAATTTTTAAGTATCTAGCCTTACTAATTTTGACATAGATATATGCCAGTGTAAGCAGCACCTAAATATACAAAGCATTTCTGTCATCCCAGGACCATTTCTTTTCCTACTTTACCATCATTTGGAAGCTGTCAGTCAGACTTTCAAAGTACAATAGACTCTATAGTGGACTACCTCCCTACATTACCACCTCCTTAAGTTGACCTACTTTTTATAGACTGGACTTACACCACATATATGTATCAGTATGGTAGGCCTAATTTCTTATGTTGATTACCTCCATATGTTGATCAGTTTATTATAGTCCTTTAGGTGGTTAACTTACAGATGTTATACTGTATAATAGTTGTACCATTTTACATTTTATCAGCAACTTAGAATGAATTCTAGGCACTCCATTTTTTTCCTAACACTTGATTGCTCATTAAAAATAATTTTTTGTAGCCATTCTGGTGGGTATGTGTTGCACTGATGATTTGGTTGGCTTGTTATTTGTTTTAATAATTAGAACTTTGATTTTTATAAATATAGTTTATATTTTTTCTTTCTTTTTTTTTTTTT